>NW_026639846.1:0-526085 GCF_028554395.1 Pezoporus wallicus | reverse complement strand
GTAGAATCCTGGGAGTCGGCCGGGTTGGAAAACACCTTTAAGCTCACCCAGTCCAACCGTTCCCAGCAGTGCCAAGGCCACCTCTAACCCATGGCACTGAGGCCTCATCTCCACTGGGTGTGAACACTTGCAGGGACGGTGACTGCAGCCCTGCCCTGGGCAGCCTGTTCCAATGCCTGAGCACCCTCTGGGGCAGGAATTGTTCCTCAGCTCCATCTAAACCTGCCCTGGTGCAGCTTGAGGCCGGTTCCTCTTGTCCCATCCCTTGTTCCTTGGGAGCAGAGCCCAGCCCCTCCTGGCTCCATCCTCCTGTCAGGCACTTGTAGGCAGCGATCAGGTCCCCATCTCCTATTAGACCATCCCCTATCAGAAGCATATTCTGACCTACACTCCAGTTTCACCTCCGTCTCGCACTCATGGGTTCACTCCTGAGCACACGGCATTAGGTTTGTGGTGTACAGCAGGCTTGGAATGGAGGAGCCCGGTTGTGCAACATGTTCTTGCTGGTTGCTTCCTCCAGAGCTCCCACCTCATTCCCGTGAGTTAGAACTTAAGGAATAAATCCAGCTGGCGCAATTTCCAGCTTGTGAAGCTTGGTTAACACGGGATGAGGAAACAGCTTCCTCCCGTAGCCTTAAAACCAGGGAGAAGCCTGGTGCTGGAGACCAGAGGTGGCACAGCCAAGGCTGGTCTGAACATGAATCGACGGCGTTCCATTTGTCCTGACCTTCCGTGTGTTGCAAAATCCAGCTGGGAAAACGGTGCCCGACGGAGCAGCCGGGAGCTGCTCGCTGCTGGGAGTGAACAGAACACATGCTCGCCTTTCCCCCTTCCCCGTTGCTGCCCATAACACCGCCTTGGGAGCACACAGCCAGCGGAGGGTGATGTGGCCAGCACCGTGGTGTCCGGCACTGCTATACGGGTGCAGTGGGTATGGTGGATGGGCACCACAATGAGCTGGTAGTGAGCACAGTGCTGAGGGATCCAGAGGGGCTGCCTTTTGTTTTGCAATTCCCAGGCTGGGGAAGGCAGCCCCTCCCAGGCCAGCGGCCATCCCGGCGGTACCCAGAGGACTTCGTGCTCCGTTACGCCCTGGTTTGATGAAGAAACTTCATTATTTGGGCACTAGGAGACACAAGAGGCCTCATGCACGCCAGCGAGTGCTTCGGGGCTCTTTAAGCACTGGGTCTTCCAACATATGCTCGTCCTTCTGACATCCGTGCGTGCCTGCTGCTGATTTCCTGGCGGCTCCAGCAGGGAATTCATGAGGATGGCTCTCTTTGGGAGTTCCTTCTGGGAGCCGATGTTTCCAGAGCTTCCCGGTGCTGGTGCCGTGCCTGCAATGGGAAGGAGAGGGTGTTTGTCCAGGAGAAGAGTGATCAGCAGAGTTGTTGGGCTGCTTGGTGCTGGGTCTGTGGGCAGAGCCCCCATCCTGGTCCCTGTTGCTGGCTTCACAGTTACCTTGTGCTGGTGCTTCAGTGGTGCACAGAGGTGGCAAAAGGGTTTTATTGGCACTCACTGGTGGGAAGGAGCCTGGTTTCCATGGGACAGGAGCGCTGCTGTGCCAGCCCTCAGTGATCCCATCCCTGGGTAGGCAGCAGTGTGAAGGGGAGTTGTGCTTTGTGGACAGTGGAGCTGGAGAAGTTGCTGATGTGGAGCCAGCTGGAAGATGAGGTGGCCTGAACATGCTGGAGAGGGTGTAGTGATCCCGATCCACCCCGTCTGCTTGGGAGCAGGGAGAAACTGTTCCTGCTCATCGGGTGATGGGGATTGGCTTGGAGGGGACCTGGGAACAACAGCCAGGGCTGGAGCTGTACCAGAGTGATGCTGCTTGGGCCAGGTGACCCCACCCTTCCCAAGGGAGAGGGTTTCCAAGGCAGGTTTCATCATAGGCTGAGCCTCCAGTTAACTGAGTAATGATACAAAGCAGATGAACGCCCTCCTCTTGGAGCAGGAGGGAGGAAGGCAGTAACAGAGCGTTGTGGTCTCTGAAACACCCTTAGTTTCTCCTGAGGGAATGTGAATGGGTGGACAGCATCTCCAGAAGTTGCTGTTGAAGGCCCTCACTTCATCTTCCCCATTCTCAGGAGCTGTGGGAGCTGTTCCCTGGGCAGTTGGGCACTGCAGCAGCACAAAGGCAGTGGTTTATACCAGGCCCTCCTCTCTGCTCTTCCCGTCTGTGCCTCCAAGCTGCCAGTTTCTCTTTCAAGCAGGAACCCAGCACCTTTGTTCCTTGTTCCTGCATGCGTTCGTGCCTGTGTTAGGACTTGAATCCTTGTGACCTTCCCTTTCCCTGGCCTGGCAGCATCTGCAGCTCCAGACGTGAGGCAGGTTTGTCTGGACCCAACATCTCCTCTGGTGCCTGAAACGTTGCCAGCACGTGGTCTAAACCTGCTCCGTGTCTCTGCCTGTTGCTTTGTCCTTCTCCCTTTGATTTACTACTTCCTCATCTACTGCCTCCTGCAGTTCCTCCTGGCTCAGAACACAGGAGCTCTTCCGAGTGTGACAAACTGTGCCAGGGCAGTTTGGGGGCTTGCTGGGAGCAAGATGCTGCCTGCAGCGGCATCGTGAGAACAACCACCTCCCGGATGAAGATCTCCACCAGCACAAAGCCAGGCTCCTCCTGGCATTCTGCCAAGAGGGCTCTGCTCACAGATCACAAAGAGGGGGAAAGCACCCTTTTGGGGTGTGCTGGAGGGGCTCCCTTGGTCCCAAGCCATGCAAAGCCCTGGGTTGAGTGGTGGCTCCTTGAGACCAGCCTGGCAATGGAGCTCAAATCCCATTTGTTTCTCCATCTCTCCTAATGGGGTGTGCTGCTGTGCGGGGAGGGACTTGCAGGAAGAGCTGTTTTTGCCTGGCATCTCTCCAGGGCTCTGCTCCCAAAGCCCCGGGTGAGGATGCACGTGAGCTCTCGCTGTTAGTGTGTACAAAGTTGGATTGTGCCTTTCTGGCCAGAGCACAACGGGATGTGCATTGGGAAGAGCCTTTTCCCCTTGCTGGGGAGATGTGCAGGGGAGAGCTGCAGCCTTGGAAGGAAGATGGGAGCTGTGTCCCTAGTTGCTGCTTCTCTTCAAGCTCGCTCTGCATCTTCTTGCAGATCCATCCTGTGATTTATTGCTCCCCTCGTTTTTCCTTTCTGCTACCAGCCTTCAATTTCTGGGCTGCCCTTCCTCAAGAAGGGGCCTTTGGCAGGCAGGAAGGCTTCTGTCATGCCAGCAAACATCCATTGGGAAACCTTCCAGCCTCCCATTGGATTCAGCTAAAGCTGACTCTGAGCAAAGCTCCCCAAACACAAATGGCCTGTGCATTGACCTGGGATGAACCGCTAAACCACAGCCAGCCCCATCCGCTCCTTTGGCTCTGGCAGGGAGCAGAAACAAGCTGTTTTCTGTCCCATTTCCAAAGGGCTCTCTGCAGGGGAAGGCTGGATGAGATCCAGCTTGTTCCTCAGAGCTGAGCTTGCTGGGTTTGCCCTTTGTCCACCCCACCGGCGGCGGCGGTGGGGCAGGCAGGGGAGGACGAGGACCCAGAGGAATGGGACAGCAGCACAGCTCTGGGTGAAGAGGGGTGGACAGAGAGACAAAGAGTGTTAGACAGGAATGAGCTAAGGAAGGGCTCCTTGCCTTGAGCTGGTTGAATAAAATATGCTGAATTTAAGCCCTCTTGCATCCTGCTCATTTCCAGGGCTTCCCAAAGGGGATGGAGGCAGTTTTCACCCACCGGGGCTGTAATGCTGCTTTGGAGGCTGCCCCGTGCCTGGGTGGGTTGTGTCCTAGGAGGGGCTGAGGCTCCCTGGGCTGTTGAACACAAGGCAGAGGCTGGTCCTGTTTTGCTGAGAGGTTTTAATTTGCAAATCTTGAGGGAAAACTACATCCATCTGTGTGGAGGGTTCTGCATTCCCTTGTTTTCCTCATCCAAGCAATTCAACACAGGTCCCTGGAAGGCTGAACTCACCCCCTCCAGCAGCTCAGCTGTGGCTGATGGTTCTCAGATGTTTGCGGAGGTGATGTTAAGGACTGAAGTGTGACAGATCCATTCATCCTTGTACTGCATCTCTCACTGCTGACAGAGTCGTCTTCTCTTCTTGCAGCCCCTTGTCCCTCCAAAGAGCAGATGGACACACAGGATGCCTTGCACAAGGTGCTGTCGCTGTTGTGGAGCTGGCAAAGATATCCAGCCAGCCTCCAAATCTGGGATAGATGAGGAATATGACCCGTGGAGTGGCAGAGGGAGGCAGGAGAGGCCTCAGGGCATGGTGGTGATGATGAGAGCTGCCGTGGCTGAAGAACAGGAGCTGGCCATGGCCGCATCACCCTAGTCCAAGCAAGCTGCTGACAGTGTTCCCTTGTCGGTGCGTGTGTCCTTTGTCATGTAGGGAACCTCTCGGAGCTTCACGAGGTTCCCTGTGGCACCGATCACTGTCTCTTATGGGGGCTTGAGGAGCACCCAGGGGCAGGGATTTGCTCCTGGAGGCTCTGGGGTGTTGCAGGTGACCTCTTGCACTGTGCAGCTTTCCTTGGGGCTCCAGAATGTCCGCTTGGAAATTCCACAGCTTCTCATGGCTTATCTGTTCCCCAGAAGCTCTGGTAGGTGAATCAGCAGGGCTATGGAGCACGCTGCTCCTGTAACCACACTGCAAACAGTATTTACGCAGTACCTCTGTGTTTTAGCGCTGCCAAGGGTGTGGATCTTGGTGCTGCCTCTCCTCCCAGCCCTGCCCTGAGGAGCTCTTGATAAACCCAGAGAAACTGGGTTCTGGCCTTGTGGCTTTTGGCATAAGAGGAGGTGCTGCTGGCTGCGGGCGGCTCTTGGCTGGGCTGGAGCAGTCCTGCTTGTCACGAGGAGCTGTGCGAGTGTGGCTCATCCAAAGGAGAGGAACATCTGTGAGGAGGAGCAAACACACTCCTGCCTCGTAGCAAGAGCAGGTTTGTGAGGCCAGGCTCCAGAGTTGCTGCTTCAGAGGAAAGCAGAGCCTGTACTGGGTTGTGTAATGGGCTCAGCACTTTGTGTGCGTGGTTTTGAACTGCCACGTGCAGCACTCGCCCTGTGACTCGCTGCTGCAGGACACTTCTTGATGCAGCACTTGGTATGTTTTGGGGCTCTCCAGCTTCCGGAGACACCAGTGGCCTCCAGAGCAACTCGAGCTCTTGGGTTTGCACTCAGCAGCTTTGCAGGGAGGAGGTGAGCATGGTTTGGCTCCAGCTGCCATCAAACGAGCCCTCCTGCCACACATCTGAGCCTAAAATCTCATCTCAGTCTCCCTTCTGTCAGGTTAAAGCCATTTCCCCTTGTTCAAACCCCTTCCCCAGCTTTCTTGCTGGCCTCCTTTAGGTATCGTAGGGCTGCCTTAAGATGCTGTGGTGAGGTGGCTTCGTGAGCAGGGAGGTGCGGTGGGAGGGGAGCCGGGGGGGATGTCCTGGCGCGCTGCGGAGCCTGCGGCACAGCAATGTTGCTCTGCTGGCTCCGTGGCTCTCCCAGCCTCGTGTCTTGGCAGCAGGGAGCCGAGGATCAAAGGATCCCGGGAAGCTGTTGGCTCGGGCCGCCGGTGCAGCAGGCTGGAGCGTGTAGGGGCAGCCAATGGGTGCTGGGACTGATTGCTGGGGGTCCCAGGGGGGTGTAGGCGCTGGCACTTGTGAGCCGGCAGTGTGGGTGCTGTATTGCCAAGCTGCTCTGTGCCAGGGGATGCACATGGGCTGTGAGTGCTGCCCTGGGTCGGGACCCTTTGCAGGGAGGGGTGGATGTTGTGTTGTGGCTCCTAAATGCCCTTTCCAGGTCCCTGGAGGGGGAAGGACCGGAGCTGGGGTGCTGGCAGGGGGTGAGCTCTCACCTCCATCCCTGCACTCAGGAGCTCAGCTTCCTTCCTCATTCCCAGAGCTGTTAAGAAGTGGGATTGCTCCACTCCCCTCCCAGGCATCCCTTCCAGCAGTGCTGCTCTCTGGAGGGGAACCCTCTGCACAGCACCCGATGTCCCCGGGCTTTGCAGGCAATAGTGACCCTCACGATGCTCCAGGTCCCACGTCTCCTGCTGTGGTGGTGGCTCAGGGCCATGCATGGTTTCAGAGCTGTACTTGCTGCCAGGCTGGGCTTCCCCTGTGCTCAGTGCCTTCTGCTCGTCCCATCACTCTTCCTGCAGTGGGAAGGCTGCAGCTCCAGATGTCCTTCCCACTTCCTTTCCCTGTCCCTGGCTCACACCTTGGAGCAGGATACAGCTGCAGCAGTCTCATTGGGAAGAAGCAAGAGGGCTGATGGCATCAGCTGGTCCCTTGCAAAGCTCAGCTCCCCTTGCGGGGCAGCGTTTAACACATTCCTCTCTTCTCCTCCCCCCCAGCGCCCCGGGATGCCGCCCGGCAGCAGGATGCCCATGGCAGGCCTGCAGGTGGGACCACCAGGAGCACCCCCATACGGAGCAGCCTCCCCGATGAGACCCGGCCTGCCACAGTCCATGATGGATCCCTTCAGGAAGCGCCTGCTGACCCCCCAGGCACAGCCCCCGCTGGCCACCCAGAGGAGAGGGTAAGGGGATGGCACCGGGAGCCCGGGTGTTCTATGGGGATGGGGCAGAGAACGCTCAGTTTGCTGCTTCCCTGCACTCTCATCTCTGTGCCAGTAACCAGGCAGCCTCACTACAAGCACTTGTGATTGCCAGAAGCCCCAGCACCAGCTCCTTGGGGTCTTTCCCCCTATACTCTGTTCTTGTGAGACGCCACTTGGAGCACTGTGTGCAGTTCTGGTGTCCCCAACATTAGAATGACATGGAGCTGTTGGAGCAAGTCCAGAGGAGGCCATGAGGATGAGCAGGTGCTGGAGCAGCTCCTGTATGGAGACAGGCTGAGAACTTGGGGCTGTTCAGCCTGGAGAAGAGAAGCTGCGTGGAGACCTCAGAGCAGCTTCCAGTGTGTGAAAAGGGGCTACAGGGATGCTGGGGAGGGACTCTTCATTAGGGACTGGAGCGATAGGACAAGGATTGATTGAGATGAGCTCTCAGGCCCAAGCTCTTCCCTGTGAGGGTGCTGAGGCGCTGGCACAGGGTGCCCAGAGAAGCTGTGGCTGCCCCATCCCTGGCAGTGTTCAAGGCCAGGTTGGACACAGGGGCTTGGAGCAAGCTGCTCCAGTGGAAGGGGTCCCTGCCCGTGGCAGGGGTTGGAGCTGGATGGGCTTTAAGGTCCCTTCCAACACAAACCAGGCTGGGATTCTAGGATTCCCAGGGCAGGGTCTCTTCGTCCTAACGGATACTCAGGCCCTGTTCCCTGCCCTGAGCTCAGTTGGCTCCATGATCCCTCCACAGGCTATTGCAGCCTCTGCACAGCGACTGCGCATCCCAAGCAAGCAGGGGATTAGGGACAAGGGGCAGCTCACCACGGAGCAGACGTCAGCAGCCAGATAAGGCTGCAGCTCATTCCCAAGGGCAGGCTGCATGGATCAGCCGGGCTAGCATCCTTGCTCCCAGATGGCTGTGGATCAAGGGATTAGGAATTGCCAGCTGCTGATGGGGTGGCCAAAGCCTGCAGGGCAGGAAGCATTTGTAATGCATCAGGAGGAGCTCAAAGCAGTGCCCTGGCCCCCTCTTTAGCTGGGGGGTGTGTCCATAGGGTAACCACTGTACCTTGTACATCACCACTGCCCTGCTGCTTCCCTGCTGCCAAAAGAAAGGGACTTCCCTCTGCCTGCTGGACTCTGCCCCATGCACCCTCACGCATGCAGCAGAATGGGAGGAGAGTGTTTCCCTCTGTATCCAGGCATTGAGTAGGATGGGGATGTGGAATCAGGGTGGGCTCAGGCTCACAGGGTGCTGCAGAGCATGGGGTGGGAAGAGAGAACAGGGCTCTGTGGTCCTACAGGAGAGAGCTAAACTGGCTCTGGGCAGGGCTGCAGACATTCTGTGGCCTCTGTTTCCTTTTTACCCATGAGGATTTCAGACCCACCATGGTTGGTTTGGTTTTAGGTGGTTTTAAGTGGGTTCCTGGAAATGGGCTTTGGTTTGTACCAAATGTGATGGCCATTTCTAGAGAGGGAATACAGGAACAGACAGGAGCATGCTGCAGCCCCAGCTTTTCCTTATACCACCTTCTCCTTGCTCCTGCCTTGCAGCACCTTTAGCAAGAGGTAGCAGCAAAGCAAACTGACCTCAGGGGATGGATTTCCTTCCCTGTGAAAGGCTTGAGACACCCAACATCTTCCCCCGGAGTCATCTTGGCTGGAGTGCAGGGACCTCCCTGGGGCAGCAGCACAAGAGGGACGTGGAGCTGTTGGAGTGAGTCCAGGGGAGGGCACGGAGATGCTGCAAGGGCTGGAGCAGCTCTGCTCTGGAGCCAGGCTGAGAGAGCTGGGCTGGGGCAGCCTGGAGAAGAGAAGGCTCCTGAAGGGGAGACCTGAGAGCAGCTCCAGTGCCTAAAGGGGCTGCAGGAAACCTGGAGAGGGGCTTGGGACAAGGGATGTAGGGACAGGCCAAGGGGAATGGCTTTAACCTGCCAGAGGGGACTGAGATGAGCTCTTAGGCAGAAGCTCTTCCCTGTGAGGGTGCTGAGGCGCTGGCACAGGGTGCCCAGAGAAGCTGTGGCTGCCCCATCCCTGGCAGTGTTCAAGGCCAGGTTGGACACAGGGGCTTGGAGCAAGCTGCTCCAGTGGAAGGGGTCCCTGCCCATGGCAGGGGTTGGAGCTGGATGAGCTTTGAGGTCCCTTCCAACACAAACCAGATTGTGATTCTGTGATGATTCTGATACTTTCTCTTACTCATTTGCTTTCTGGCACTAGCTGAGGTTTCATGGCCTGGATGCTCTCACAGCATCTGTTTGCTCTCCTCCTGCAAGTCCAAAGTCCCTGTCACACAGAGCAGCCCCAAAAGGAGACCTCGTCTCCCCCAGGCCTGTTCACTGCTGCCAGACAGAGCCATCCAGAGCTGGCACTCCCACTGTGACTGCCCTCTCTGGAGCCTGGCCTGGATGGGGCCAAAGTGCCACCAAGCTTCTAGCGTACAAGCAGGGCTCAGCAGTGTCCCCATCACCCACCGGGCAGGCAGCAGGATGTCCTGTGAGGTGTTTTGTGCCTGTCTCTGTGCTCTTTGCAGGGTGAAGAGGAGGAAGATGGCTGACAAGGTGCTGCCACAGAGGGTGAGTGCATGGGGAAGGCACTGAGCTGCTATAGGGACCTGTGCTGCCTTCCCAGTGGAGCCAAGGTGATGAGGTCACCAGGAGGAGAAGGATCTCACTGAGCTGCCTCCTGCCCACTGGGCATTGCAGCTCAGTCCCAAACCTACCCAGAAGATGTCTTATCTCTTCCTCTGGGCTGGCAGGAGAAGGTTTGGGGTGTGCATAAGTTGGACCAGCAGGACTTTGAGCAAGCCAGGAGCAGCGATGGCTTGGGGTAGGGACCCCAGGAGCACCCTGAGCCTCTCCTGGGGGTCCCTCTTGATAATCCAGGGTGACATTACCTGCCTGTGACACTGGGCACAGGGACAGGCTCCAAAACGAGGTCTGCAGCACAGCTCTGGGATGTAGTCTTGCATTTCAGATGAGAAATCAATGCTGTCATGCTGGACCCATCACTCGGTGACTCCTTGGTGGGTCAGCCCAGCACCAGTAGCGTTGCTGGGGCTGGTGCAGGGGATGCAGCCCCATCCCAGCACGCAAGGAATTGACCATTCCTGCTTGGCAGATCCGGGAACTGGTCCCAGAATCCCAGGCCTACATGGACCTCCTCGCCTTCGAGCGCAAGCTGGACCAAACCATCGCTCGGAAGAGGATGGAGATTCAAGAGGCCATTAAGAAGCCACTGACGGTGTGTTGGCCACACTGGCTGGACGGGATGGGGGGTATGAAATGGGTGCTGCTCTGGGTTCTGGCAGCCCCCCTCTCGCTCCAAGCATCCCCCCCCCTTCTCTCTTTTTCACAGCAAAAGCGGAAGCTGAGGATTTACATCTCCAACACTTTCACCCCGGCCAAAGAAGAAGGGGAGGGTGGGGAGCGTGTGGCCTCCTGGGAGCTGCGTGTCGAGGGCAAACTGCTGGAGGATGTAAGGATACAGACGGGGACGGACTGGTTCTGGGAGGACCATTGGTGCCCTGGGCTGGGCTGGTTTGAATGGAGGTGGGGTTTGGGTTGAAGCTCTCCCATGGCAGCGTCAGGCCAAGTCTCTGCTCTCTTTTGCAGCCAAGCAAGCAGAAGAGGAAGTTCTCCTCCTTTTTCAAGAGCCTCGTCATAGAGCTGGACAAAGAGCTGTATGGGCCAGACAACCATCTGGTGGAGGTGAGATGGAAGGCTCATGGTGCCTGGGGGTCTTGAGCAAGAAGCTTTTGGGTGCTGGGGATGGTGCTGAGCCCTCCATGGGGGAGCAGGCTCAAGTGTTCTTGTCTGCTACTGGCTGGTGGCTGGTGTGGTGGGTCCTGGCAGCAAGTGCTGCCCACTCAGCTCTTAACCCCCTTCTGCCTGCAAGTAGAAGGACAATGGGGCTGGTGCAGGGCCTGGAACACAAGTATGATGGGGAAGGGCTGAGAGACCTGGGGGGTTCAGGCTGGAGAAGAGAAGGCTCAGGGGGGACCTGATCGCTGCCTACAAGTGCCTGACAGGAGGATGGAGTCAGGAGGGGCTGGGCTCTGCTCCCAAGGAACAAGGGATGGGACAAGAGGAACCGGCCTCAAGCTGCACCAGGGCAGGTTTAGATGGAGCTGAGGAACAATTCCTGCCCCAGAGGGTGCTCAGGCATTGGAACAGGCTGCCCAGGGCAGGGCTGCAGGCACCGGCCCTGCAAGTGTTCACACAGCGTGGAGACGAGGCCTCAGTGCCATGGGGCAGTGGTGGCCTGGGCAGTGCTGGGAATGGTTGGACTGGGTGAGCTTAAAGGGCTTTTCCAACTGAGTTGATTCCGTGATTCCAAGTACGGAGTCAGAGCTGAGCTGTGGGGCTGCAGCCAGGGGGTGGCTCTGGGGGGCAGCTTGGGCAGCCCCAGGTCCCTCAGGTTTGCACAAGTGGGCCCAACACAGGAGCTGATGCTGCAGGAAAGCTCATTGTGCATCCCAGAGCCAGGAGGGAAGAGGGATCTGCCCCGTTACCTGCCAGCCTGCTGCAGAGGTGGGAGGTGAAGCACTGCCTGTGGGTGGGAGCAGCCCTTTGTTGGGTGCTCCTGCCTGGAACAGGTTTTCCCTGTACCCAGATCATGCTTTTTACCCCAGGAAGTGCTTGTTTCTGTGCTGGTTTGTGAACAGCTCTGATGAGCATCCCCTGCAGTGCCCGAGGCAGGGTTGATCCTGTGTGGATTCCAGGACCTGTTTGAGTCCCTGGCATTAAGTGTTCAGGGCTGTAACTCCCCAGTGCACCCAAACTCCCATCCAGCTCTGTGCTGGAGCACACTAAGCTGTATCATTTGGACTGGGCGGGCTCTTGGCTGAAGGCCCCTGGGGTCAGCCTGCCCGGGGTGGGCTCCAGGCTGGCTGGCCCTGCTGGAGCCCTGCACGGAGCCCAGGGCCCTGCTCTCTGCAGACAGGAGGCCTGGTTGCAGGTGCCTTGTCACGCTCCTGGAGTTTCCAGTGTCCCCTTGCTCTCTCGTAGTGGCACCGGCTGCCCACAACCCAGGAGACCGACGGCTTCCAAGTGAAGCGTCCTGGCGATGTCAATGTGAAATGCACTCTGCTGCTCATGCTGGATCACCAGGTATGGCCCTGGGGACACAGGTGCTGCTGCCTGGCCTCCCGCATGGCTCAGCTGTGTGAGGCAGCTTGAGGGGGTGGCAAGGGGGGCCTGGGCTGGGGCAGCACCTTTTATGAGGCTGTCGTGAGGCTGTGAGGGAGCACAGAGGTGTTCCAGGCATGGACCACACAGCCAGTGGTGGCACAAGGGGTGTGCAGGGCACCACAGTTAGGGGAGGGTCGCTTCCAAGCACCAGGGAGAGCCCTGCAGCCTTTGTTGGTCAATGAGAAACTGAACATGACTGGGCTGTGAGTGCTTGAGCACAGAGCCTCCATGGGTCCTGGAGTGCAACCCCAGAGCATGAGCAGCAGGTCAAAGGCGGTGACCCTGCCCCTCTGCTCTGCTCTTGTGAGACCCCATTTGCAGCACTGTGTGCAGTTCTGGTGTCCTCAGCATCAGAAGGACATGGAGCTGTTGGAGCAAGTCCAGAGGAGACCACAAGCAGCTCCTGTGTGGAGCCAGGCTGAGAACATTGGGGCTGTTCAGCCTGGAGAAGAGAAACTGCAGGGAGACTTCAGGGCAGCTTCCAGAAGGATGCTGGAGAGGGTCTCAATGAGGGTCTGTAGTGACAGGACAAGGGGTAACAGGTTCAAACTGAAACGGGGGATTCAGGTTAGATCTAAGGCAGAAGCTCTTCCCTATGAGGGTGCTGAGGTGCTGGCACAGGGTGCCCAGAGAAGCTGTGGCTGCCCCATCCCTGGCAGTGTTCAAGGCCAGGTTGGACACAGGGGCTTGGAGCAAGCTGCTCTAGTGGAAGGGGTCCCTGCCTGTGGCAGGGCTTGGAGCTGGGGGAGCTTTAAGGTCCTTTCCAGCCCCAGCCATTGTGTGATTCCATGCTCCTGCGTGCCCGTGCAGCCTCCGCAGTACAAACTGGACCCTCGCCTGGCTCGCCTGCTTGGGGTGCACACCCAGACCCGCGCCAGCATCATGCAGGCGCTCTGGCTCTACATCAAGCACAACAAGCTGCAGGACAGCCACGAGAAGGAGTACATCAACTGCAACCGCTACTTCCGCCAGGTCAGCCCTCGCCCTGCGGCCCCAGCTCGCTCTGCTGGGAGAACCCCCTTCCCACCCCCAGTACGGCCACAAACAGCAGCTGCTTTGGCTGGCAGCAAGCTCCAGTCTCGGTTTATACCTCATCCATCAGCTTGCCATGCACAAACCAGGGCTGGGTGAGCCTCTCCTCGTGCCTGGCCCTCTCAGAGGTGGAGGGGGGCCCTGCCAACGCAGACTCTGCTTTGTCCCTCCAGATCTTCAACTGCATCCGCATGCGCTTCTCTGAGATCCCCATGAAGCTGGCGGGGCTCCTGCAGCACCCAGATCCCATCATCATCAACCACACCATCAGGTAGGGGTGGAGAGTGTGATGAGCAGTGCTCCCCAAGGCTCTCTGGGGCGCAGAGTGGTACCTCCAGGGGGGCTGAGGTCTGCAGCCCAAAGCAGAAGTCTCCCAGAAGAAGAATGATCCAACCCCATGTGGGGGTTTGTTGGGGCAGGCACTGGGGTACTGGGGGAGTCGATCCAGCCCTGCAGCAGGGTGGGGGTGATGAAGCGTCCCCCACCACCCCTTTTCCTGCCAGCGTGGACCCCAATGACCAGAAGAAGACCGCGTGCTACGACATCGATGTGGAGGTGGACGATCCCCTGAAGGCTCAGATGAGCAACTTCCTGGCTTCCACCACCAACCAGCAGGAGATCGCCTCGCTGGATGCCAAGGTGTGGGGGCTCTGGGCTGGCACTTGGAGGCCGCACTGCAGTGCTGGGGGGGCAGCGTGGTGGCAGCAATGCCCTGCTGGGGGGGGGACACAGCTGCCTCTCACCCCATCCTCTCCCTAGATCCATGAGACCATCGAGTCCATCAATCAGCTGAAGACGCAGCGCGATTTCATGCTGAGCTTCAGCAACAACCCCCAGGATTTCATCCAGGAATGGATCAAATCCCAGAGGAGGGATCTCAAGGTAAAACCCTGCGGCTGGGTAGAGCAAAGGGCTGTGGGGTGATCCTGGGCTTCACCCCGTGTTCCCCCATCCCGTGTTTTGCTCAGATCATAACGGATGTGATCGGGAACCCCGAGGAGGAGCGGCGAGCAGAGTTCTACCAGCAGCCCTGGGCGCAGGAGGCTGTGGGCAGACACATCTTTGCCAAGGTGGGCTCTGTGCTGTGCCAGAGGGGAGCTGCAAGGTTGGGATGGTGGGAGGGGAGCACGGGGCAGCCGCTGGCCCTACCTGACCCCCATCCATCTCCTGCAGGTCCAGCAGCGTCGGCAGGAACTGGAACAAGTGCTCGGGATCCGCCTCACCTAAAGGGGCCGGCAGGGGCTCGGGAGCTCCTTCTCCTCTCGCTGCTGCCTGAGCCTGATGGTACTTACTGGAATCAAACAGCACTTGCACAAACCCGACGTGCCTGGAGGGACGCGGAGCCACCCCTGGGCTCCCCTCGAGAAGCTCTGGCCCCAGGCAGAGCACAGCAGAGGCTCCCCCGGTTCCCCCCCTCGAAGTCCCACTGCAGCCCTCGCGCTGCGCTAACGCTTCTCCGCATCCCTCCTGCGCTCCTCGCTCCCCTCCGCCAGCCTAAATCCCTCCTGGAGCTGCTGCCCAGCAGTGCCAAGCTGCCTGCGTGCACCAGGAGCTGCCTCCTGCTCTCCCTGAGCCCAGCTGCCAGCACGGCAGGCCCGGCCCTGCCCCTCTGCAACCAAAGTTGTGTCATTCCAAACGCCAGCCCCCCTTCTCCTGACGTTTTGCACTATTTTTGTGAGCAGGTTTTATAAAACAATAGATAAAAAAGCGTTTTGTACAGTGGGTTTGTATTTGATTAATATATTGAGTTCCTCTTCCTGCACCCATGGCCTCAATCTATGCAGTGGGGGGGGAAGCTCAGGGCTGGCTCGGCCCGAACTGCTCTTTTTTTAGACAGAACCAAGGGTTTTTTAGAGGACGTTTTTGACAATCAGTTGATTTATAGGATGAGTGACTCAGGTGGGGGCAGAGGGGGTGGCTCTGCCCCCAGCAGCCTGCAGACAGTGGGACCACCAGGGCTATGGAGGGAACTGAAGATGCTGGGGAGTGAGGGGACCAAGTGGGGTGGAGAGGACAGTGCCACCGACGTGCCTTAACTCCCCCCCAGCCCAGGCTGGAGCGGCTCTGCCTCCTCCAGGGGTGCAGGCAGAGGGGAGGTGGGTTTACACGGCTCAGGGGTGCCTGTTCTGCCTCTTGTGTAACCAGTTTTTGTCTATTTTGGATGTTTTCTAATAAAAGCAGTTAGCAGCAGCTCGTGTGGGTTTGTGCTGAGTCCCAACACCCCCCGCCCCCTCCCACCCCCCAACCCCACAGCAGGGCACAGGCCTGGCCGTAGCAGCACTTTATTAGAGGTGGTGCAGCCAAAGGAGCAGCCCTGGCCTCGCCGTTACTTCCACAGCTTCTTGATGGACATGTTCTTCTCGCTGTCCTTCTGCATCACCTGGGCACAAAGGAGACAACAGTCAGGTCCATCCCAGTATGCACCTCCCATTTGGGCGCTACTAACGCCCAAACCTGGTGCCAGCCCTGCACAGGAGCTGTCAGCTCCCTGCTGTCATCCTTTGTCACTCACATGGGGACAACCCCCTTAAATTCTAGACTGACTTGGTTGGGTCTTAAAGCTCCTCCAGCTCCAACCCCTGCCACGGGCAGGGACCCCTTCCACTGGAGCAGCTTGCTCCAAGCCCCTGTGTCCAACCTGGCCTTGAACATTGCCAGGGATGGGGCAGCCACAGCTTCTCTGGGCACCCTGTGCCAGTGCCTCAGCACCCTCATAGGGAAGAGCTTCTGCCTAAGAGCTCATCTCAGTCCCCCCTCTGGCAGCTTAAGGCCATTCCCCTTGTGCTGCCCCTACATCCCTTGTCCGAAGTCTGTTTCCAGCTTTCCTGCAGCCCCTTTAGGCACTGGAGCTGCTCTCAGGTCTCCCCTTCAAGAGCCTTCTCTTCTCCAGGCTGCCCCAACCCAGCTCTCTCAGCCTGGCTCCAGAGCAGAGCTGCTCCAGCCCTTGCAGCAGCTCCGTGGCCTCCTCTGGACTCACCCCAAGAGCTCCAAGTCCCTCTTGTGCTACTGCCCCAGAGCTGGATCAGGACTGCAGGGCAGGGGTCTTAACCCTGCTGTCTGTCCCCAGAACTGACCCCAGTCAAGTTTCTCACCTCCCAGGCCCATTTATGCCTCCCCAACAGGGAGCTGTTGCTGCAGGAAGCCCCCCACACCTCTTTTGCCTCCTCCACAGCACTTACCTTGGCAACAGCCATTTCAAAGTCTTCTTGTGTGACGTGCACCCGCCTCTCCCTCAGCGCGTACATGCCAGCCTCCGTGCACACCCCCTGCGAGGGACAGGGACGTCACCACCGGCCACTGCCCCCTCTGCCAGCCCCAGTGCCACCACGGGCCCTGGCTCACCTTCACCTCCGCACCCGATGCCCCCGGCATCAGCTCCGCGATCTTCCGCAGGTTGATGCCTCGCGTCAGGTTCATCTTCCGGGAGTGGATCTTGAGGATGTCCAGGCGGGCCTGGGGGAGAACGGCAGCAAAGCAGGGGCTGGAGCAGCAGGAATCGCTTCCAGGCAGGTTGGGGACAGGACCAGGGCCGCAGGGACCCCCCCTACCTCCTCGTTGGGAGGAGGGAACTCGATCTTCCTGTCGATGCGGCCGGGGCGCAGCAGAGCCGAGTCCAGGATGTCGATGCGGTTTGTGGCCATGATCACCTGCACGGGACAGCAACCATCACCACTGTGGCCACCACAAGACCAGCAGGACACGGCCCCGGCCCCAAGGCAAGGATGGTACCCTCTGACCTTGATGTTCTTGGTGGCCTCGAAGCCATCGAGCTGGTTGAGGAGCTCCAGCATTGTGCGCTGAACCTCGCTGTCCCCACCAGAGCCGCCCTCCAGGCGGGAAGAGCCGATGGAGTCAATCTCATCCATGAAGATGATGGAGGGAGCGTGTTCCCGGGCCATCACAAACAGCTCCCGCACCATGCGGGCACCTGCAGGATGCAGAGAGGGCTGAGCCCGGGCACACCGAGCTCCATCTGCCCCAGAGCCTGTGCGAGAGGCTGGACCTGAGGCCACCCAGCACCACGGGAGCCACCTCCCCCTGCACCCTGTTACCTTCCCCAATGAATTTCTGCACCAGCTCCGAGCCCGAGACACGGATGAAGGTGCAGTCGGTGTGGTGGGCAACAGCCCTGGCCAGCAAGGTCTTGCCTGTGCCGGGGGGTCCGTAGAGCAGCACACCCTGCAATGAGCATATAGACACCTCAGCACCCCATCCATGCTGCACAGGCAGCAGGGAAGACCTCCAGAGGTGACACCAAAGAGCCCCCAGATGCTGGCCCCCACCACAGATCCCCAGCACTTGCCTTGGGCTGGGCAATCCCCAGAGCCTCAAAGAGTTCAGGGTGCTTGACTGGCAGCTCGATCACCTCCTTGATCTCCTTAATCTGCTTGTCCAAGCCCCCTATCATCTCGTAAGTAGAATCTGGAACCTTCTCCACCATCATGAGGGACACAAGCGGGTCCACTTTGTTGGGCAGGATCTTGTGCAGGGTGTAGCTGTCGTTGCGCAGGGCCACACGGCAGTTCGGGGTCACCTGAAGCAAGCAGAGGGGACCTCAGCACCCCTGGGCAGGGCCAGGGCAGGCAGCTCCAGGCTTCCCATGTCTTCTCCTACATTCCCCAAACACTCACGTCATTGATGTCGATGTTCTTGTCCACATCCACCACGAACTTCCCCTCCGGGTGCACCTGGAAAGTGACAGTTGCCACCAGGAGTTATCTCCCTATCACGTGCCCAATAGCCACAATGGGTGCCTGGAGCAGCAGGAAGGAGGCAGGGAGCTCAGCCAACACCAAACACCCTGCAGCCCCTCCTGTCCCCAGGAAGCCTATGCCAGCTGCCTCCCATCAGCAGTGTGGCCCAGGAGGATGGCCACAATGTGCTCCTCTGGAGCAAAAAGGCCTCATTTCCCATCTTTTAGCTGTTACATCCCCTCAGAGCTCCTGTTTGCGCTCACTCCAAGCCTTGGGGGATCAAAGGCAGTGTCTGTCAGACCCCACCCCACTGTGCCCCAGAGCCGGTCACCCTCAGCCCCATACCTTGACAAGCACTTTCTTCTTGTCCATGGCTCTCACCACCTCCCCCACATAGGAGCCCTGCTCCTGCAGGAGCTGCAGCTCCTCCCGCAGCAGGCGCACTGCAGAGAGGGAGACGTCAGCACCAGCCACAAGCAATTGTGCCCATCCCTGCCCATGATGGCGGGACAGCGCTTGCCACCATGGCTGGCAACTGGGCCAGGAGCCACCAGCCCCAGAGCCCCAGTGAGGAAGACGAGGGGAGCTGAGCCATACCTTTAGCATTCAACTCGTTCCTCTGCGCTTGCAGGCGCCGCAGGTTCTGGCTCTTCTCGTTCACGATGAGCTGTTGGGAGAACAGCTTTGCTGTGCCCTCAATATCCCATGCACTGCTCACAGCAACCCAGCGCGGGCACCAACACAACGGCCTTTGTCTGAGACAGGGGCGTGCGGGGGACAGCCCATCCCAGCAGGGCACAGCTACACCCCACGGTCAAGTGGTGGGACTCATCTCATGCTCCCCCACCACCCAAAGGTTGCTGAGAGCACCTCGGGGCAGCGTTTCCTCCTCCCACCCCAGCGCAGGACACCCACAGCACAGCACAGGCTGTGGGGGCTCCCAGTGCAAGTGTAGGGATGGGGTCACACAGCCCTGGGCGGGCACCTCGTGTACCTCCAGGCCTGGCTCACCTGCAGCTCCTCGATCTTGGACAGGTAGTACTGCCGGAGCCCCGTGCCGCCCTTCCCGTCATCCATCTCCATCTGCGGGACAGCAGAGCTCAGCCCCACAGCCCTTGGCCCCAGGGCCTGGCCATTCCACCCACTTGAGCAGCTTGCTCCAAGCCCTTGTGTCCAGCCTGGCCTTGAACACTGCCAGGGATGGGGCAGCCACAGCTTCTCTGGGCACCCTGTGCCAGCGCCTCAGCACCCTCACAGGGAAGAGCTTCTGCCTTGTATCCAACCCGAATCCCCCGTTTCAGTTTAAACCTCTCACCCCTTTCTTAGCACTACATCCCCACAGAAGTCTCTCTCCAGCACCCGCAGTCCCACCATTCCCACCCGCAGCTCCCCCTTCTCCCGCAGCCTCCTCCCGCACCCCCAGCCCCGCTCACCCCCTGTTCCCTCAGGGAGGCTGAGGCGAGACCCGCCGAGTCATGGCTCCCGCCAGGCCCCGATCACATGCGGTGGCAGCAGAGCCCCGCGGCAGCACGGCGCAGCCCGAGCACCCCGCGACCGTCCCCGCTTCGCTCCATCCCATCCCATCCCATCCCGGCCCGGCCCGGCCGCACCTGCTCGGGCCCGTCCACCGCCATCTTCTCCGCCGGCATCGGGACCCGGCGCAGCCCCTGCCGACAACAAAGATGGCCGCCGCCCCCTTCCTTCTGAGCGCGCCAGGCGCGATAACGTCACTTCCGCTCCCCGCATGGCCGCCGCGGGGGTGAAGCGCACTCCGGTTGCGACGTTGCCGCCATTTTGGTAGGGTCAAAGCTGATTTCCCCCGCACCGAGGGGGGAGCAAGGACGGCTCCTGGCCTCCGAGCCTCCAGCGGAGGAGGGAGCCTCCGACGATACCGGTTACTGCCGCCCGGCCGCGGAAGGGGAGGGCGCGCCACACTCAACATGGTGGCCAGGGCGAGGAGGAGCGGAAGTCGGGCAGCTGGCGCGGGGCACGACGGGAAGGCTGTGAGGGCACGCGGTGGCGGCGGGATCGGGACCGGGATCGGGATCGGGATCGGGATCGGGATCGGGATCGGGATCAGGATCAGGATCAGGATCAGGTTCGGGACCGGGACCGGGACCGGGATCAGAGTCGGGACCGGGACCGGGATCGGGATCGGGTATATGTCGCGAGGTGTCTGCGCCCTGGGCTGGGGAAGGGGGCTCCGGGCTGAGGGGACCCCGGGACAGGCCTCGGAGGGCCCCGGGGAGGCACCGGGGGGACGCTGGGGTTGGGCTGTGGAGGTCCCTGGGGACACCGGCCCGGCCCGGGCCTAGCTCACCCGCTCTGATCCTGCAGGTCCCAGCCGGCAGCTGACGGAGGGTCCGGGCCCTGCGGAGGGCCCTGTGCCGGGCCACCATGGGCAAGAAGAGCAAGCTGGGCAAGAGCCGGCGGGATAGGTTCTACCACCTGGCCAAGGAGACGGGTGAGGGGTGCGGGACCGGGCTGGGGGGTCCGCGGTAACCCCGAGCCCTGCTAACCCGTGCCACCCCCCACCTTCTCCATCCTGCAGGCTTTCGGTCCCGCTCCTCCTTCAAGCTTCTCCAGCTCAATAGGAAGTTCCAGTTCCTGCAGAAGGCCCGGGTGCTGCTGGACCTGTGCGCGGCCCCCGGCGGGTGGTGAGTGGTGTCCGGCCCCGGTTACAGCCCAGTGCTGCCCCGGGCCATTGTAACAAAGCAGCTGGTGTGTTTTCTGTTGTTGTGGCTCTGCCCTTGATACCAAAGCTGATTCCGGTCCCCCGGCAGAGCAGCTCAATGCTGGGGGCTCTGTTGCCATCCTGCTGTAGCTCTGTGCCTCTCTGTTCTCTCCAGGCTGCAGGTGGCTTCCAAATTCATGCCAGTTTCCAGCTTGATCATTGGTGAGTGTTGGGACCCAGCAGGAGCAGACTTGGGCAGGAGCCTCCACCACAGTGCTTGGATGTAGCCAAAGAAGGGGATGCTGGATTTGGGATCCTGGTGGACAGAGAGGATGGGTGGGGAAGCCAAGCTCCATTTTGAGAGGTTGCAGTCAGTGTTCACATCTTTTCCCAGGGGTGGACTTGGTCCCCATCAAGCCCATTCCCAACGTGGTGACGCTGCAGGAGGACATTACCACTGAGAAGTGCCGCCAGGTATGAACCTGTCTCCCCTGCCCTGAGCCTCACGTGCCAGTCTGGTCTGCAGTGGGAGTGGGCATCACCCTGCCTGCTTGGCTGGGGCTCCACGGGGTCGGACGGAGGCAGGGAACTGAGCTGACATGGACAGGGGGTGCTGCCTTGCAGGGGGGTTAGTGGGCCAAACACATGTCCCTGCCCCTCAGGCCCTGCGCAAGGAGCTGCAGACATGGAAGGTGGATGTGGTGCTGAACGATGGAGCACCCAACGTGGGAGCCAGCTGGGTGCATGATGCCTATTCCCAAGGTGGGGTTTGCCTGGCTCTGGTACGTTCTAGGGGCTACAAGGGTGGGCACATCCCATAGCCCAGCAAGGCAGGGTGGCAGTGGGGTGTGCAGTGGGACAGGGAGCTGGGCATCAGGGACAGTGATGACCACTGACTGCTCTTCTCCCCTGCTCCAGCCAACCTGACCCTCATGGCCCTGCGACTGGCCTGTGATTTCCTCTGCAAGGGTGGCTGGTTCATCACCAAGGTTTTCCGTTCCCGGGACTACCAGCCCCTCCTCTGGATCTTCCAGCAGTTCTTCAGCAAGGTCCAGGCCACCAAGCCCCAAGCATCCCGTAATGAGTCTGCTGAGATCTTCGTGGTGTGCCAGGGTGAGTGGCCAGGGGGCACCTGCAGCTGCTGGAATGGGGCTGGGAAAAGCCTGCTGCTAGCTCTGATTTCTCCGTCCCAGGTTATCAGGCTCCAGACAAAATCGACAGCAAGTTCTTTGACCCAAAATATGCTTTCAAGGAGGTGGAGGTTCAGACTAAGTCTGTTAGTGAGTTGGTCAGCAAGAAGAAGCCAAAGGTATGAGTAAGGCCAAAGACACAAATGGGGCTGGGGCCTGGGGCCAAAGGTGCTGTAATAAGCAAAGTCGCACAGGAAGATGAAAGGTCTGGGGATGCAAAGTGGTGGAAGAGCCAGTTTGGGGGAGGTTTGCAGCCTCAGAAGGTGGTGCAGTGATGGGGAAATGGTGATACAAGTTGTGAAGGTGGGGATGGACAGTAAAACCTTCCCTGCAGTGGTTGGCCACTGGGTTTGTATCTCCATGAGGTGTCTTTAGGACACAGGACAGCAAAGACACTGTCAAGTGGCCTCAGCTGGGCATGTACCTGACACAGACCTCTATCACCTCTAACTCTGAGGTGGACTGGAAGACACTGTGGAGCTGGCAGGTTGGGGCTGGAGACTTGCCTCATCCCTTGGTCATGCAGGCATGTTTAGGTGGACACTTGCAGCAAGACATGAGTCATTTGCCATCGTTCAGCCTTTAGGGGTTATTAAAGCTGCACCTTGGCTCATAGCACTCCCTCCTCCTGTAGGCAGAAGGCTATGCAGATGGTGACATGACCCTCTACCACCGCTTCACCCTCATGGACTTCCTCAAGGCTCCCAACCCCGTAGACTTCCTCTCCAAGGCCAATGAGGTGAGGACCCAAAGTGAGGGGCACCTTGGTGGCCCCGGAGGCCTCCCGAGGAGCACAGAGCGATGCAAAGAAGGAGCCAGGTGCCCCAGCTATGGCTCTGTCTGTAGCGGCAGGAGCTGAAGCTCAGGGGGATCAGCTCTTTCCCTGTGCTCTGCCCAGATCACACTGGGGGATGGTGAGCTGGAGAATCACAGCTCCACCACGGAGGAGCTGCGGCAGTGCTGCAAGGACATCCGTGTGCTGGGAAGGAAAGAGCTCAGGTACTGGGGGTGACTGGGACAGGCTGGCTGCTGGCCCTGGTGGCTGTCTCTGACTCTCTGCCTCCCCACACAGAGCTCTGCTGAACTGGAGGACAAAGTTGCGGAGGTTTTTGGCCAAAAAGCTGAAGGAGCAGGCGAAGGAGCTGGATATCAAGTAGGGACAGCAAGGGTTGCCCCAGAGCTCCAGCGTGGTGGAATAGGTCTGCCACCAGGAGAGGTGGTCTGAGCTCCTTCCTTTTGGCAGCCTGAGCTCTGGGGAAGAGGAGGAAAGCAAAGAGGAGGAGAGGAAGGAGAAGAAGACATCGCCAGGAGCTGCAGCTGATGAGGTGGCAAAAGAGGAAGAGGAGGAGGTAGAGCTGGCGTTGGCAGAGATGAAGGCAAAGGAGCTGGCAGAGTTAAAGAGGTAAAGGGATCTCACATGAGGAGAGATGGGGGAGCACGGGAGCCTCCAGCCGTGGGCACAGAGGGTGGCAGTGTCAGACCCCGACCCTCTGCTGACAGGAGGTGGGGTCTATGGGTCTGGGGTCCTCAGGGTTGTCTGCTCTTCCAAGCAGGTGAAGCAGTTGTTCCAAGCTGGAACAGGCCCCTTATGTCCCCACTGGGGACCCCTGACAGGGAGATCGCAGTGGTGTGAGGGAGATCTGTCACTGATGTGGCAGTGGATGTGGATTGGAGATGTGGACGGGGGTGGCAGGGGTAGGCAGAGTGTAGCCTCATTCCTTTGCTTCTTCCAGAAAGAAGAAGAAGATCCTGAAGGAACAGCGGAAGCAGCGTGAGCGTGTGGAGCTGAAGATGGACCTCCCTGGTGTCTCCATTGCTGATGATGGGGACACCAGCATGTTCTCCCTCCGCACTATCCACAGGACCCCGGTGTGTGGGGCAGGAGGAGGCCAGGCTCCCACAACTATTGGGGCTGGGACAGTGGTGGGCACGTGGCTGATGGGCTGGGACTTAACGACTTGTTTTACTTGTGTTGTAGCTGCTGAACGAGGTGACCCGGGGGGACATGGCATCAGCGGATGCCCTCCTGGAGATAGGACCTGGGGACGATGACATTTATGTCTCGGATCAAGAAGGAGAGGACGATGTGTCCCTGGCCAGCGACCTGGACCCGGAGGAGCTGGTTGAGATAGAGGCTCGGCAGCGCCGGCTGGAGCGGGAGAGGCGAGAGCAGGGTGCAAAGAGGTGAGAGCAGGAGAGACCTCCCTGGGCAGAGAATCCAGCAGTGGGGTGGTCTGATCCTGGTGCTGCTTGTAACAGGGTGAAGTTTAGGCAGAAGGACGATGAGGAGGAAGAGGAGGAACAGGAGAATCCCCTGCTGGTACCCCTGGAGGAGAAGTCGGTGCTGGAGGAACGGCAGACCAGCCTGTGGTTTGGGAAGGTGAGTTCTGCTGGGCCCACAACAGCAGCCTCAGCCCAGCAGCTTCCTTGTGTCCCCTGACCTGCTGCTCCCCATCCCCAGGATGCCTTTGCTGGCATTGAAGATGATGCAGATGAGGAGCTGGAGCTCGGGCAGTCGCAGATGTTGGCTGAGAAACAGCGCGAGTCTCAGAAAGGTTTGTGGGGGTCACAGAGGGACAGCCCCAAAGTCCAGGCTGGGCACTGGATCACACCATGGTTGGAGATATGGCTCTGAGCATGCCTGGAGATCTCCAGAGGTTGTTTCCAACCTGAGTCATGACACAGTTAGCGAGCTGGGTATCTGGAGGAATGATCTGCAGTGGGGTTTGTCTCAACCCTTTCTTACTCAGTGGTTCCTGTTCCCCAGACAAACCAACAAGGAAGGAGCAGAAGAAGGTGCCCCAGGAGGAAGTTCCAGCTGAGCCCCCGCCTGCAACAGACACAGGACCTGACACTGGTAAAGTGCAGGATGAGCAGAGCAGTGATGATGACAGCAGCAGCAGCGATGAGGAGAGGTGAGGCCTGGGAGAGGGATGGTCTGGGTGTTCTCCCACAGCTCCACAGTCCTGGAGAGCTGGGAGGTGAGGTGAGCACCCCAGCCCTGACCACTCTCCTCTCTGCAGGCCACCAACACCAGTGGGGAGGAAACGGGGCCGTGTTGAGCCATGTGGCTTTGAGGTGGTGCCCATCGAGAACCCATGTGAGTGCTGGGGGCTCCTGGACCCACGTGTGCCCAGTGATACTGTGCGAGTCCCTTTTTAGGGACTGGAGGCAGGGTCACACCAGGCTTTCCCAGGGCTGCTTCTAGACAGGGCACGCTTTAACCCGTCTGTATGTTGCAGTGAAAAGAGCCCGTGTCCTGGATGCAGAGGGCTTGGCCCTTGGCTCTGTCATCGCCACCTCCAAGAAGGCCAAGCGGGATTTGATTGATGATTCCTTCAACAGGTACTCGCTCTGCCAACAGGGCACAGGCAGGTGGATTGGTGAGGAGACCCCACATCCTGCTTACCTGAGTCCCCCCCGCCAGGTATTCCTTCAACGAGGATGAGGGCGAGCTGCCAGCCTGGTTCACGGAGGAGGAGCAGCAGCACCGGCGCCGGCAGATCCCGGTGGACCGGCAGACGGTCGAGGCCTATCGGCAGCGCTGGCGCGAGATCAACGCCCGCCCCATCAAGAAGGTGGCAGAGGCCAAAGCCCGCAAGAAGCGGCGGGTGAGTGGGGCTGTGGACCTGTGTGTGGCTCCGTTCCCCCCCTTCCCGGGTGCTCCATCCCTCCTCAAATCCTCCTTGTCCCCATCTCTCGCTGCCGCCACAGATGCTGAAGAAGATGGAGCAGATGAAGAAGAAAGCAGAGGCTGTGGTGAGCACAGTGGATATCTCGGAGCGGGAGAAGGTGGCCCAGCTGCGGCGGTGAGTGGTGAAGCTGAGGTCCAGATCCTGCCTGTTGTGCTGGGCTGGTTCATGATGCCTTGTCCCTGCAGCCGCCACACAGGAACAGCTCCTGGGTGTAACCCAGCAGGGTTGGCAGAGGCTGGGCTGGATCTGGGTGCACGTTGAGGGCTGGCAGAGGAAGCACAGGAGCCCCGTCTTGGGGCCAAACTGATCTAGCTGGGCCAGGGTCTCAGTCTCACCTTTTGCCATTCTCTCCTAGCATCTACAAGAAGGCTGGGCTGGCCAAGGAGAAGCGGCAGGTCACCTACCTGGTGGCTAAGAAAGGTGTGGGACCCCGCGTGCGCCGTCCTCCTGGGGTCAAGGGCCAGTTCAAGGTTGTTGACAGCCGCCTGAAGAAGGACGTGAGGGCTCAGAAGCGCAAAGAGCAGAAGAAGAAACGCCATAAATGACGTGGGACCAGCTCCATCCACAGGGAGGGACTCGGCTTGGGAGCAGCCGGCTCATCCTGGCCCTCTGCCCCATCCTGGGGACAGGACTGTGACAGCCACACATTGCTATTGGTGCCTTGATGTGACATTGCCTCCTGTCCTCTGGTGGGGCAGGGAGGGTTTATTTGGCCTCAGCGCTGCAGCACTGACCCCCTTTGAGCTCTGTTGCCATTACTGACTCTTGTGGAGATGGCATCAGCATCCACACCAGCCCTCACTGTCCGCAGGGAGGTCGTGGCTCAAGGGGATAGCTCCCTGGGCCATACTTGTCACCGAGCCCTCGGGCAGGTGCCTATCAAGGGTATGCACAGAGCAGCTCTGGTTACGGCAGAATTAAACCCTGGTCTGAGGTTGCACCAGGATGTGTCCTGCTTCCCTTCATCACATTTGACTGGCAGAGGACCCAGCCAACAGCGGGGCCAGGCCTGTACCCACCCTGCCCCAGCCAATGCAGTCCAGGGCAGCCCCCCCATCCCTGCAACCCCCTGCCACCTTCCACCCCTGCACCCCTCATCCCTGCCACCCTCCCTGTATGGGATGCTGCAAGTTTAGGAAAGAGACCAAGAGGAAAGCTGTGCTTGAGCCAGTGTGTTCATTTAGAGCCAGGCAGGGTCTGGGGGACTGTGACTTCTCCCTGTCAGCAGTGCCTGAATCCGGTTGCAGAGGTGGTCCCTGCAGCTCTCATGGTGGCAGTGGTACCATGTTGGTGCCAGGGATGGGAAGCACGGGCTCCTGGTGGGGTGGGAGCTGCTAAAGGGGGATGTGACAAAATCCAGAGGGAGCTGCAAGCACCTCAGCCATGTTCTGCCCTCGTGGAGGGCCAGGGCTGGGGTCAGAGTGGGAGCAGAGGCCATCGCCTGTCCTGGTTCTCAGTGACTGAGGGAGCTGGGATGAGCGGAGGGTTCCAGCTGCCAGGCTTCAGGCTGTGCTGGAAGCTTCCCTACTGACCATCAACATCTTCAACAGGAGATAGGGGTGTGCTGAGAGGAGAGAGCCCCTGTCCCTCCAGCTGAGCCCCATCCCTTGGAGCTCAATGTCTCATCCCCTGTATGAGCCCAAATCCATGGGTGGGGAGCTCCATAAGGAGCACAGGAGGACTGGGGAGGGTCTGAGCCCCCTCAAAGAGGCCCAGCTCTTCTCTGCACCCCACAGCCTGGGTCCTCCCTGACCTCAGCTTCCCAAGCTCTGCCCAGCAAGACCCCATCCATTAATCCAGGGCTCCAGGCCCTCTCTCCACCTCCATCCTGACTCATGGCCCATCTTTCCCTGGCTCCAGGGACTCAGCACAGGCCACAGACCCCTTCAGGGTCAGTGGGTCCCCATCAGGGTCCCGGTGGTGGGGTGACCCTTCTGCCCTGTCAGGCTCAGCCCCTCCCTGAGCTGCAGGGTGCACTGTAGGCAGCACCCCTGCTATCGCCTGCAATGGGAAGGATGAGCTCAGGGTGAGCTGCTCCTGTTGGTGAGCCCAAGCTCATTAATGGGAACTGAAGCCCAGCCAGGCCCCCTCTGGGCCACTATGGTGGCCACCAAGGCCACGCTCCCAGCAGGGCTCACCTATCTCATAGCAGTCACACAACACCACGGTGCCTGGCTTGGGGGTTCCTCACCGGGAAGTCCTGAGGGGTGAAGGTGAAGGTGTCCTCCTCCTGTCTCAGCTGTGGAGACATCCCAAGGATGAGGTGCGACCATCCATGATGGGGAAGCATCCCCACACCCCAGCACGGGGGGTCCTGCTCCTGTCCCCGTACACAGGGGGGACACAACCACAACTCCAGGCAAGGAGAAGCGGTGACATGAGAGGTGTAGGGATGAGCTACACCACGGAACTGACCCCACTGAGGCCTTGAAGAGGTCCTGGCTGCACAGAAACCTGGGCTGGGGTGCAGGGCCAGCATCCCTGCTCTGCTTCTGGGCTCCCCTTGACTCCTCAGCTCAGCAAAGCAAAGGCTCTGCTCGCACATCAGCTGCACGTGAGGCAGCACCTACAATAAACCATCCCAGAGGCACCAGCCATGGGCAGGGACAGCCCACCGGCCTGGCCAGCAATCACAGGCATGGGATGAGCTCCCACCTCCCGCCAGCCACGGACGGACAGACACAGAGAGGGCTCACAGAGCTGCAGACACCCCAGGTGCTAGGTGCAGGATGAGGACAGGCAGGGTCCTCACGTCTCCACATACCAGAGGACGATGGGGATGGCCACAGCCTCCTCCTCCAGGTGCTGGAACGCTGTAGACCTGCATCTGCTCTGCAGCGAGATCTTTGCTCTCCATGCAGCGAGCAAACAAGGGCTGGCAGAGGGACCTGCAGGTGCAGCCAGGGCACTGTTTGCCCACAGCCTCCTGGGTTCAAGGCTCTGGTGGCCTTTGGAGATGGGAAGAAAGGTTCCCATAGGCTGTAGAGGTTGAAAACCAGGGGCAGGAGCTTCATACACACGGGTTTGCTGGGAAACCACAGCAGGAGGGAGAAGGAATGAATCCCCACACCAAAAGCAGGCAGCACATCCTGGGTACAGTGTGTGAGCTGCTGTCTCACAAGGGCTTGTTTCCAGGTACTTCAGATCTAGCCCAAAAGCAGCTGTTTGGGCTGGGTGCAGGGCTCAGGCTGTCTTTTTGCCCGGTTTCCTCCAACTGCATCAGCTCAGTTACGGGCACAGGTACAGAATGGTGCTGGGCTGGGAGCCGGACACCAGCCTGGGCACAGGCTCCTTATTTCCTAGTGGGAATTTAGGGAAGTTGAGGCGGCCCCATGACTGCCATACAGTGCTCTGGGCACAGCCCGCTTCCCTTTGGGGTATGGGGGGGCAGAGGCCGTGCTGCAGGAAGCCACGGATGGGGTGGACCTCTTTCCCATGGGCTGTCCCCATGGATACAGCCCTGCCCTTCAGGAGCAGCCCCACACAGTCTCAGTGTGTGGAGGATGCTGGTCCCTGCCAGGCCATGGAGACAAGGTGGGAGCACGGCCCTGAGCCCATTCTGCTGCTCCAGGGTGTGGGCATGGGTCAGTGCCCCGCAGGCATCCCGGGGATGGTTCCATGTGAAGAGGAGCTCAGGGCCATCAGCGCAGGAGGCAGTGGGGGCTGTGAGCACTGAGGCCGAAGGGAGATGGAATCGGGAGCAGGGGGAGCTCTGCCTCTGCTGTGGGGATGCTGAGGGGAAACAGCACATGGAGGATGCGTCATTGGGTGCCTGAAGCAGGAGCCAGTGTCCCCCAGCCCCTCCTGACCAGGCACCACTGACCCCACGCTGTGCTGCTGCTTCTCTGCCTTGTTGCCAGCGCAATGAATGCTCCCTCTGGTTTGGTCTCAGCTCTCTATTCAGCAAAGCAAAGTGAAGGTGCAGCCCCAGTGACACATCACGGAGGCGGAGGGGAGCGTTGTGCTCCCCGCACAAAGTGTGGTTTGGGGTTGGCTTTGAGCAGGGATGGTGGAAAGAGCCTGAAGCAAGGGAGCTTCCCTGCAGGGCCGACATTTCGCTGCTCATCTTCCTCTTCGCTTATTCCCAGTTCCGTTTTTCCTCATTGTTTCAGCCTGGCAGAGCAGGGACAGGGTCAGGGCAGCCCTGAGCATCCTCTCCGTGCCCAGCCATCAGGCTCGCACTGCTGTCCCAAGGTGTTTTGCCAGCCCTGGATCAGCTCAACTGCCCTGATCCCCTCTCCAAGGGATTGCCTAAGGGAAACCACAACTTCACGGTGGGCACCAGGGCTGGGTTTTGGAGTCCTCATCTTAACCACGCTGCTTCAGGCTCCTACTGGGTCTGGTGAAGGGGATGAAGGGATGGGAGAAAGCTGCCAGCCCTCGGCTGTCAGGTGGGATAGGATGGAGTCAGGAGCAGGGGGAGAGCCACACAGCTGCAGTTTTCCTTCACATCAGTCTTGGAGGCTTTAAACGCAGGAATACAGCAGGTATGAGACTGGTGTCAGTCAGCCTGCCCTTCTCTGTCCCAGAAAGGCCTTCCTACCTCCAACAAATACCCTACCTGGAACCCGACCAGCGGCCCATCGGCTCTGATGGCCCATGAGAGCTTAGGGCCACCTGGGCTGTCCTTGGAGCAGGCACATGCACGGTGTGATGAGAACATCACACACCCAGCAGCCTCAAATGTACCAGTCTCACCCCAACAGGGAAGGCAAGGCACCATCCCACTGATGGTGGGTGACGGTCCTACTAAGCATGGATGCACTTGGTGCACCCTGCAGCACCCACAAGCTCCATTCAGCCTGGCTGAGGGATGGGGAGATGCTCTGCTCCGCTCTGCTCCATGGGTGACTGCTTTGGGTGCAGCTCTGCTCCTGGCAAGAGGGTGGCACAAGCACCTCCGTGCTCACCTGCACCATAAGAAGCTTTGTCTCGGTGTCCATGTGCCCATGGGCTGGCACCACGGGCACCTCGGTGCCGCAGAGCTCCTCAGATTGCAGGGCCCTGGCGATGACGGTGATGTTCACCTCCCCTGTGAAGGGAGATGGGGACATGGCGGTGATACTGCCTTAGGGGCTGGCTGCAGCTCAGAGCCACCCTGGGGACATGGGGAAGGAGGAGCGTGCAATGGATGTAACGGGACCGGGAAATAGAGGGAAGAGATTGGAGAGTGGAGAAGGGAAAGGGAAAAGGGGAGAGGAAGCTTGGAGGGGGAGGAAAGGATCAGAAAAGCAGTGACAAAGAGGAGGGTTTCAAGCAGTGTCTGGGCTTTCCTACCCCATCTCCAGCCCTTTTCATACCCATGCTGGTGGCTCTCACATCCCACTGGAAGGTCCTTGTTTCATCTGCACACACACAACCACCGTTCACCTCATCCGAGCCAGCCAGCACCTCCAGCTCCACTGACTCCATCAGCACCACCTGGACCTGCCAGACCACAGCTCCCTCAGCCACCACCGGGCCCCCAACCCAGAGCCCCTTGCCTGGCCCCTCTCACCCTCAGGCAGTGATGCAGGAGGTTGAAGACAGTGGCCACGAGGGTGAAGGCTTCGTGCTGGACCACGGCGTAGGGCAGCGCCAGCTCCACGAAGAAGGGCTTGAAGGTTGTGATGGTGGTGGCAGGGGCCAGCCCCAAGCCCAGAGGGGATGTGCAGAGCATCCCCACTTCCCACTCAGTGGTGATATTGGGCACCGGCACCGTCACCTCCGCAGAGCCATGGTCCCTGCAGGGAGGTGGGAGATGGATAGGTTTTACACAGTGGGTCTGATGGGCAGAGCCAGCAGAACCCCCTTCCTCTGGGTCTTGGGGACCATTGGTGGCCATCATACACGTGGAGGTGGGCAGAGGCACCATCAGTGTCTTAGGGCACCCCCTGCCTATAGGACAGACTGCCCGATCTCTCCTAGGCTCAGTGCTGAGGTCCAAGGGAAGGGGCTGAACGTGTCTCAGTGTCACTCCTGATTATGTGGACACTGAACCGGAGGTCTGGGCACTGCACCCAGCGCTGAAGCTGGTGCAGTTACCTGAGGTCTGCTGGGGCTCCTTACTCACCCCACAGGCACCAGCTCCCACAGCCACGTTTCCAGGAAACCCATCTGCATCCCCGGGTCCTTCAGGACATCTGCCAGAGGATCAGCCTCCAGCTCTGGACCTGCAAACAGGCGTGACTTGAACGTGCTGCCAGGAAGGATGGGAAGAGGCAGGATGCCTCCGGCCATTATTCTGCAGCCAGCACTGAGGCTGTTACAGATCCTCCCCACTCACTCTGGGGGTACCGATGGCTGCTCGATGGGCAGCCCAGCTCTATGTTGGTGGCAGTCTTCAAACTTGCACCCTGAAACAGAGCACATGAGAGAGAACAGCAACCACGCCGGAGCCCACAGATCCCCACATGCCTTTTCCATCCCTCTCTGACTCCAGGAACCAAAGCCCCATGGCAGAACAGAGCTCCTGAAGATCAGGACCCCCTGCCACGTTGTAACGGGAGTGCAGGAGAGGAATATTTGTGCCAGGAGAAGCTGCTGCATCAGGGAGAGCTGGGGAGGATGCGGTGAATCTGCTCTGCCTGCTCCAATCCCAAACAGCCCCAACACCTGGGTTTGCTGCCAGTGGGAGACGCGCACCCCCCAGAAAGCAGGGGAATGCCGGGACAATCTTTTCTGTTCTCTCCAAGCACAGATTTGTGATGGGAAGAGCAGAGCTTTGCCCCTTCCCTATGGAATGCTGCAGGGCCTGAGCTGGCAGATGTGTGTGTCCTGAGCTGGTCTGTGAGCACACACACTGGCTGGGCAAAGGACTGGGTGTTCCCAGCACCCTAAGGAGGAAGAGGAGTGTGAGGAAGGGCTGGAGGGCTCATACCTCAAACAGGCTATAGGAGCCTGGCTGAGCGTCAGGCTGCAGGACCTGCCAGCTCCTCGGTCGGCGGCGGCAGGTCCTCCTCTTCCCTGGCACATCATAACAGTTAATGGATGGAAGGAAGAGAATTTGGCCTCCATACCCACACCTCAGCTCCTGAGATGAAGTAAATTCTTCAAGTTCAAAAGAATAGGTGGATCCAGAAGGTATTGGAAGTGAGTTATAGACCTAAACCAAACACATGAGCTTTGGGTGAGAAAGACAGGAAATGCTCCTGGCCCAGTTCCAACCCCTTTTGCCCCTGTCACTGCCCCATAGCTTCTGCACCTCCCTGGGTGTCATAGTGATGCCACCATCTCCAGCCCTTCCACTGGGACCTGTCACTTCCCCATCTCTCTTCTCCCCAAGGGCAGCGATGCTTCCCAAGGTCCCTCTTTGTCCTCCCCTAAAATCATAGAGTCATAGAAGCTTTGGGTTGGAAAGGACCAAAGATCATCCAGTTCCAGCCCCTGCCATGGGCAGGGATGCCTCACACTGGACCGTGTCTCCCAGGGCTCTGTCCAACCTGGCCATGAGCACTGCCAGCAGTGGTTCTCTGGACAACCTGTTCCAGTGCCTCAGCACCCTCACAGAGAAGAACTTCTTGCTGTATCTAAGCTGAACTTCCCCTGTTTCAGTTTGAACCCGTCACCCCTTGTCCTATCACTATAGCCCCCATGCCCCAGCAGCAAGCTCAGGACCAGCCTAGCACCGAGGTTACTCCAGCCTCACCACGTCGGGGTTGAGCTTGCCCTTGCTGCTGGAGGACTGTCCACGTTGATCCACGCCATAGATAGCACAGAGTGACCCCGGGGCAGCCTGCACCTTCATGTGGAGCTGGGAGCCCACCACAGCCCTCTGCTCCGAGAAGGACAGGTTCACCTGGAGAGAAGGGAAGCCTTTGGGTTAGGGGAGAGGGGAGCTGGTCCCAGGCAGCTGGGCACCATCGTGGAGGACTGAGCTCAAAGCCGGGGGATGCTCTGCAGCAGCAACAGGGACAGGAGAGGAAGGAAACCCCTCCCTGAAAGAAGAGCCTGGGCCCAGCCGGTTGCAGGGGGTGAGGAAGGGCTCAGTGCCCCCATCTCCCCTCCGAGCCCAGCAGCCTCTTCTCACCTCGCTGGGGAAGCACTTGGCCACCTTGAGCTCGGTGCTGTCGGCCACCACCTCGCTGCTGGGCAGCACCACGTAGCCCAGCACCTTGGCTGCGGGCACCAGCTCGAGGCCGATGGGCAGCTCCAGGGAGAAGGAGCCGCTGAGCCCTGGACAGTGCAAAGGGAGGGGAGTGAGGAGCAGGCACGGAGCAGAGCCCTGCACAGCCCCACGTGCCCCAGGACCCACCGGCATCTGCAGGCAGCTCCTTCCTGAGCACGGTGGCGATGGTCCCCTTGGCCAGGACCTGCAGAGGAGGAGGTGGGGATAACGGAACCTGTGCTGGGTGGGGAAGCGGCACCAGGAGATGAGGGGAGGCTGCGGAGGATGCTCAGGGACAGACTATTAGACCAACATGGGATGGAAATGGTGCCCCAGCACCTGACACCTCCAGAGTCCATCCCTGAGTCCAGGAGTATCTGCCCAGGGCTGGCTGGAAACGAACTCTGCTGGAGGGGAAGATCCTCCTCCCCTGAGCCCTGCCTCTCCTGCAGCTTCCCCTCTCTCCTCAGGTTGAAGGCTCACCAGTAAGACCACATCCAGGCTCTGCTGCTTGCTCCCCATGGCCTTCTCATCAAACACGTAATCCACGCTGAGCTGCAGGGGCTGGCCGCAGGGCAGCTCCTTTTTCACCCTGTGTATCTTCAGGAAACTTGTGGTACCCACAGAGACGGCATACGCGTGGCGAGGAGCACTTTTGTAGCTGCGATGCTCCAGGTTTTCATCCTCAGAGGCTGCAGTTTTGACCTCACCCTGAAGGGTGGAAATTGGGGCTGTCAATGGCAAAGATCAGCTCAGCAGCAGAGCTCAGTAGGGGCTGAAAGCCACCCTGTGACTGCCACCCTCTTCGCTGTGACATCCCTGCAGGAGCATGCAAAGAAACACAATCCAGGTGTGCTCGGCACCCAAAAGCGTGGAGCTGCGTGCCATCATGGGGCTTGTCCAAAGGACACTCGAAGGGGATGGCAAGAGGAGGCAGGGATCTATATGCTGATGAAGCATCCCAGAACTACCTGATCTTGTGCCCAAGTGGTGAAGGTGGAAAGGATCCTGAATTTGGCAGTGAAGAATGAGAACAGTAAGGCAGAGAGAAGGAATTAGAGGGAGAACATTACAGAATACACCAATAGTGGGAGTGGAGCCTTTTCCCAGCGCAGCAGGCAGGAAGGGTGCTGAGATCTGTAGGGTTTGACTGGCAGCAAGGCATGAAACAGGGTTAATACACACATGGAGCTCTTCACCGTGGGATGCTCTGGGTGCACAAAGACCAAATGTGGTCAAGGGGAGGCTGGAAGTTTTGGTGTAAAAAACTCTGTGATCTTTACCAAAATCCGGGTGTCTGAAGGGAAATGGGTCACTTACATGCATGGAGACCCTGTCCTTCCAACCAGAGGTGTCCAGCTCGAAGGAGGCTCTCCCCGACCCATCTGTGAGCAGGGTTTTAGTTTGGATTTCTTCAGCATTAACCACCACCAGGAGCTCCTTCTCTGTTAGGGCAGAGCCGTTAAGTCCCTTCAGCAGCATCTGCACGAGGAGGAAAGGGGAGATGCTGGGTGGGATAACAGGGTTGGAGGTCTGAGGGAGTGGGATTGGGTGCAGCAGGAACCCTGTAGGGCACAGGGACCACCCCCCATTACCGTCCCAGTGTAGGGGACCCCAGGCTTGTAGAATTCATCACTGCTTTCAAACACGATGATGATCTCTTCATCCACAATCATACAGCTCTTTCTGGCTGTGCGCTGCATCCCTGCGGAGAGGAGAAGCACTGAACACCATGCCCTTGTGATTCCCACCAGGAAAAATGGGTCAGAGAGTCTCAAGTGTGCAGCGTCACACGTTCTGCTGTCTCTGCAAGTGGCCATAGGAAACAAAGCTCTCCTCTTGCAGGCAGTGGCTAAGGGGCAAGTTTGCACAGTGCAGAGCCACACAGACTGGGCAACATGCAAAACCAGAGTCATAGAATCATGGAATGGTTTGAGTTGGAAAGGACCTCAAGATCATCCAGTTCCAACCCCCTGCCGTGGGCAGGGATGCCTCCCATTAAACCATGTCACCCAAGGCTCTGTCCAACCTGGCCTTGAGCACCGCCAGGGATGGAGCATTTACCACCCCTCTGAGCACCCTGTGCCAGCGCCTCAGCACCCTCACAGGGAAGAGCTTCTGCCTTAGATCTAACCTGAACGTCCCCTGTTTCAGTTTGAACCCATCACCCCTTGTCCTATGACTCCAGTCCCTGATGAAGTCCCTCTCAAGCATCCTTGTAGGTCCTCAGGTGAGACAGGATCTACAGCGTGAGCAGGACCACGCTCTGTGTGCTACCCAAATACCGAGCGTTACCCGAAAGTGCCCCTCTTCATGGCTGTAAGCAAAAGAAGAGGCCCCTCGCAGCTGCATTGTGCTGCCATTAAGCTTCTTACTTGACTCTAAGGATGTGTCTAACAAACCCTAACACACAACCAATGCGACAGTTTATAACTAGATTCAAAGCCGAAAAGACCTACTAAGACCAACAGTACCCTGGTAGCTTCCCAGGCATGACTCAAGCACACCAACTAGTCTTCAGGGAGGCAGAGGAAGGTGAGGTGCATGACGGAAGGGATATGTGAGGGAGAGGATGCTGGAAGGGGAAGAACCTCCTCATCAGCCTTCAGGACCTTGGGGACTGCTCCAGCAGTCAGGAATAGAAGGAAAAATGACACCAAAGCAAGCATGGGCACAGAGGGACTGGTGGTAATGGATGGGAAGGACAGGGACCCTGGGGACACCCGAGCAGAGCAGTTGTGCCACATCCTCCAGGTGCCACCACCCCAGGACGTCACCGCGGGGCTGTCAGCATCACTGTGCTCACCAGTGCCCTCCTCCAGCAGCGACACAAAAGCGTGGAGCTGATCCTCGTAGTCCAGGCTGGTCAGGTTGAAGGAAGTGGCTGGCACCTCAGTGGAGAAGCAGCCGTTCCTCCCGGTCTGAATGAGAGAGTCACCCGTGTTGGAATCACAGAGCCACAGCATGGGTTGGGTTGGAAGGGACCTCAAATCTCATGAAGTTCCAACCCCTGCCACGGGCAGGGACCCCTTCCACTGGAGCAGCTTGCTCCAAGCCCCTGTGTCCAACCTGGCCTTGAACACTGCCAGGGATGGGGCAGCCACAGCTTCTCTGGGCACCCTGTGGAGGCCACGAGGATGATCAGGGGCTGGAGCAGCTCCTGTATGAACACAGGCTGAGAAAGTTGGGGCTGTTCAGCCTGGAGAAGAGAAGGCTGCGTGGAGACCTCAGAGCGGCTTTCCAGTATGTGAAGGGGGCCTACAGGGATGCTGGGGAGGGACTCTTCATTAGGGACTGGAGTGATAGGACAAGGGGTAACGGGTTAAAACTTAAACAGGGGAAGTTCAGGTTAGATCTAAGGCAGTTCTTCCCTGTGAGGATGCTGAGGCACCGGCACAGGGTGCCCAGAGAAGCTGTGGCTGCCCCATCCCTGGCAGTGCTCAAGGCCAGGTTGGACACAGGGGCTTGGAGCAAGCTGCTCTAGTGGAAGGTGTCCCTGCCCATGACAAGGGATTGGAACTAGAAGATCTTAAGGTCCTTTCCAACCCAAACTGCTCTATGATTCTCTAACTCTGGCTTTGAAGCAGTTTCACATGAGAGCCGGATGACCTCGTGATGCTCAAATGATGCACCCAGCCATCATCAGCCCAAGCACCCCAGAATGGGGAAAAACTGCTAGGACCAGCACCCATGTGCCTTCTCCCTCTCCTGGTGCCTTCACCTGACCCCTAAGCTCAGCACAGGTCATCGCAGGTGAGTTCAGGACAGCACCAAAGCTGTAGAACTGGCACAGGCTGGCCTCAGCTCTGCCTCGGAAGGTTTTCCCTGATGGGTACCTGTTGGGAGGGAGCAGGAAGGGGAGCAGATGGGGAAGATGTGAAGGGAGCATCACCCCAGGAGCAGGCAGCTTTGCTGCTCTCCAACTCACAGCCCGCAGACGTCCAGTGGGATCTTCTCATCCTTTTCCGTCACAAAGCGGGGCAGCCGGATCAGCACTTCAAAGTTGGGCTGTCCTGGGGGGGGAGAACGGGATTGTTCCCATTTCTTCCTTCCTCAGTTTCTTGCCATTCCATGAGATGGCTCCCAAAGAGCCTGCGTGGAGCCCAGCCTGCATCCGCACGCACCGGAGTCCTTCACAGTGAATTGGTGAGAGCTGCCCTCCATGCTGATGGTGTAGGTGCCCAGGGCCGACTCTGCACCCAGCGAGAAGGACAGGTCCACGATGCCCTGCTGCAGGCTCACCTCTCGCCACTCTGCCACAGGGTTCTCGTTGGGATCCTGCACATGGGGACGTGTGGCATCAGCTCATGGAGACAAAGACAGGGCAGGTGGGGTGAGAACCTCAAGGACTCGGGTCACTCTGGGTATCCTCGAAAGAAGCAGGGGTTTTGCCCTGACATCACGCTCAGAGCATCCCTGGGGACATCACCTCTCCAAAAGGAAAATTCCCCACCCTGGGTGCTGTATTATCTGAGCTCCAGCCTGGTTACAGCAGCTGGAGTTGGCAGGGGGGTGCTCCAGCCTGAACTGGTTGCTCAGGGGATTCTCCAGTTGGGGTCAAAGTCCCTGTAGCAATAGCCATTGCCACCTTCTTTTGTGTAACCTCCCAGAGGACACCCTGTCTCGAAGGCAGGCAGAATCCTGACTCTTAGTGGGCTGGGAATCATAGAATTACACACCATGGTTTGTGTTGGAAGGGACCTTAAAGCCCATCCAGCTCCAACCCCTGCCACGGACAGGGACCCCTTCCACTGGAGCAGCTTGCTCCAAGCCCCTGTGTCCAACCTGGCCTTGAGCACTGCCAGGGATGGGGCAGCCACAGCTTCTCTGGGCACCCTGTGCCAGCGCCTCAGCACCCTCACAGGAAAGAGCTTCTGCCTTAGATCTACCCAAGCCCTTATGCCTGCTCTCTGTAACTTCTCTCAACACCAGCAGCAAGGATGCTCCTTGTCCCCAGTATCACACACATGCTGGGGGCCCATTGCTCCTCCCAAGGGAGCCGACAGGCTGCCACAGGATGGCAACTCACCCACACGACCACCAAGAGAATCTGCAAAGAGAGAAAGAAGTATTTACCATGGTCAAAGTGCAGAGTTGAGCTCGTGCCTAAACTGGGGGCTGAGCCCCAATCCTGGTTTCCTGCAGCCCCTTCAGGCACTGGAGCTGCTGTGAGGTCTCCCCTTCAGGAGCCTTCTCTTGTCCAGGCTGCCCCAGCCCAGCTCTCTCAGCCTGGCTCCAGAGCAGAGCTGCTCCAGCCCTTACAGGATCCCCATGGCCTCCTCTGGCCTCATCCAGCAGCTCCACATCCCTCTTGTGCAGTTGCCCCAGGGCTGGACCAGGACTGCAGGGGGGGATCTCCCCAGAGCGCAGCAGAGGGGGAGAATCCCCTCTGACCATACCCCACATCCCTCCAGAGTTTTGGGGATTCCATCCCTGCATCCACCTCCTCCATACTCATGGAGACACTGAAGATTTTGCCACTGCTGCCAAGACCGATGGTCTCAGGCACATGGGGACACTACTGCCTCCAACCCCCGCCTCATGCCCCAAGCCCATCTCACCTCTCTGTTGATGGCAATGAGGTTTTGATCCAAACAGACAATTCGGATCTTCACTGGAGAGAGCAAAGGCAGGAGCAGGAGTGAGCGCTACAGCCTGGGACCCAAACCTGGGGATCCCATCCCAAGAACCTGGGAGCTCTTCCAGCTCCTCCTGCCCCTCACCAGTTTGTCCGGGCTCGTAGACATCCTTGTCTGTCTGCACCAAGGCCGTCGGGTCCAGAGCTTTCACCACGACTTTCCTCTGCTCGGAGACCTGCAGGGAGCCTCCCTGAATGGAGATGTGCAGATCCGCAACCTGGTACATCCAGGCAGAAGCAGTAGAAATCTGCCCACAGGGAAACACCAGGAATGGTTTCAAAGCCTTTATTTTGGATGCCAATGCGACACCAAACCTCACCATCACCACCCTGCTGACCCCTGAAGGCACCAGGGACCTGCTATGCATGGGAAGATGATGCTCCCAAGGTCCCCATACATGCTCCATGTCCCTCCACTCTTCAGTTCACTCTTGGCCATCCAAATGGACCCCAGTCCCCTCCCCGTTCCCCCAGCCCGGCTATGGCAGAGGGGCTGCGACTCACGTTGGGGAAGCGGGGCCAGTTCAGCTCGAGGATCTCATTGCCCTGCTCCTCCAGGGTGATGTTGGGGACTCTGAGCTGGCTTGCCAGGTGCAGGGTCACCCGCACGGGCTCATCCAGGTCCATGAGGTGGATGTGCACTTTGCCCGGGTATGGGTAGTAGAGTATGGAAGGGAAGAGCACCAGGTAGTGCCTGGAGAGGGGACACCTTGGCAGGGGAGGAGGCCACCAAATCCCAGTGCTCCCCTCTTCTCCAGACTCTCAAGGCAAAGGATGCTGGGGGTTCTCTAGCCCTGGATGCTCTCTGTAGGGCTACGCCACCCAGCCTTGCACCCATGCACCCATGGAGGCTGGCCAGAGCACAGACCAGAGCAGAGCCCACCCTGGGGGAGAGCTGTGGGGCTGATCCACAGGAGGAGGAAGGCTCTGCTCCTCCTCCAGCTTGGGTGAGAGGTGGCATCTGCACCAGCGCATCCCAGAGACACCAACCCCAGGGACAAAGTCGTGTTATGGGGACAACCACCACCCTGAACCACCCCAACCAGCCTCCACAGCCATGGCAAGCGCTGTCACACCACCGAGACCACCCGTCATCCACAGGCATGGACAGGCAGACACAAGAGGGCTTACGGCTTTGCAGATGCTCCAGCTGTGAGGTACAGGGTGCAAAGCAGCAGGCAGGGCAGGGCGGCTGCAGATCCCATCCTTGGAAGACCAATAGAACAAGGTGGTCCCAGAGGCATCGTGCTGGGTTTTATAGCTCTCCTCAAGCTTTCATCTCCCTGCTGGCAGCAAACAAAAGCCAAGCGAGGTCTGTGTCTGGGACCCAGCCATCCAACCAGGACAATGTTTAACCACCAGACCCGAGCTTTGATGGGTTCAAGGTTCTGGGCAGCCAAACGCCACCCATAGTGGTGAGAGTGCTGAGTCAGCTCGGAGCTGATGGTCTGACTGCACACAGGGAGCACAGGGAATAGCGGGTCCTTCTGGGAAGTGAGGTCTTCACATGTACGCTGCCCCTGACCGTGTCCATGGGACAGTTCTTGATCCAGCGAGTTGCTGCTCATGGGAAGCCTCTATTGTGCTGCTCGTGTTGTCTGTCTGGGTGGATGATTGCCATGGCTTTGCAGAGGTTCCTCCATAATGAGCCAGGCACTCCGAGAGCAGGAATGGTGCCAACCTGTGCCCTTGTTTGCTCAGGGTTTGCACATCTTGTTTGAAGATGGGAGGTGAAGGCTGCCCTCCCTGCAACCAGCACTGGAGACAGCCTCGTGCTGCCTTTCCCCCTGCCCTACTGTCACCATAGGGTGGCTGCGACACCCTGTTGGGAAGGAGACAGCCGATGCCTAGAGCCATCCCTGGCTGCAGGGAACAGGCCAGGGCAGGTGGCAGATGATGGATGGGTCTGGTTGTGCCATGGTCTGGAGGCCATGGGGAGGTCCCTCCTGTTCATCCAGTTCCAACCCCTGCCATGGGCAGGGACCCCTTCCACTAGAGCAGCTTGCTCCAAGCCCCTGTGTCCAACCTGGCCTTGAACACTGCCAGGGATGGGGCAGCCACAGCTTCTCTGGGCACCCTGTGCCAGCGCCTCAGCACCCTCACAGGGAAGAGCTTCTGCCTAAGAGCTCATCTCAGTCTTCCCTCTGGCAGGTTCAAGCCATTCCCCTTGGCCTGTCCCTACATCCCTTGTCCCAAGCCCCTCTCCAGGTTTCCTGCAGCCCCTTCAGGCACTGGAGCTGCTCTCAGGTCTCCCCTTCAGGAACCTTCTCTTCTCCAGGCTGCCCCAGCTCAGCTCTCTCAGCCTGGCTCCAGAGCAGAGCTGCTCCAGCCCTCAGAGAAGCTGTGGTGTCCATAGAGATGCTCCATGTGCAGTGATGCAGACACCCCACATGGCCATAAGGAGATGGATCCCCCTCCCCACACTCCCCTCAGCACTCGAGGCGCAGGCAGGATGCAGTGCACACACAGCACCAAGTATGGACTGTTTAATCTCACACCCTTGTCTCATAGTTCAGCATCGTGACAAGGTCCCCTGGACCTGCTGCTCCTCCCCAGGCCACGCACTGTGCTCTGGACCCCTCCTCAGAGCTTGCTGCCTCGGAGCAGCATCTCCAGTTTGCAGTAGCCTCTGGAAGAAGGAACCCAGCGAGCCCATGGGTGAACCCCACTGAGAGTCACACCATCAGGGGTGGAAAACAGTGCAGTGAAGCCCCAGCCCTGCCTGGCACATCTCTGTCCCCTTCCCAGTGTGCATGCAGGAGCAATCCAGGCAGACAGGGCTTGTTACCCAGGACCAGACACAGCACCAAGCTGGAGGGAGGCAGGCAGTGCCCTAGGGAGGGGATGCACAGTCATAGCGAGTGGGTTTAGGGGCACCTTGCACTGGTTTTGGGGTGCTGCCCTGTCCCCGTGCTGCAGTGCTCTGCTTCCCTTTGCTCCAGGCTGCTGGGGCAGTGGCAGGTCTGGTGGACACATCCACAGGGGACAAGGGGACAGCAGGCTCTGGCTGTGCCACCTCCCTCGTGGCCCCGAGGGGGTTGATCCATGTGCCTAATTGCTGGTCCCAGTTGTGTTCTCCTCGCACTGGGGGCTGCCCGTCCCCCTGCCAGCCCCAGCCCCGGCCCCAGCGCAGTGTGGGCACTGAGGATGCTCAGCACTCTGGTCCCCACAGCAGCTCGCAGACATCTCAGCAAAAGCATCAGCCATGGCCTGGCGGACAGTCTCGGTCAGTCTGGGGACATCCGTGGAGCTCAGGCCCTGGGTTTCCACCTTGGGGAGGATTTGGATGGTGCACGTCCCTGGATAGAGAAGGGGAAGACCAGGGGTGCTGTTAGATGAACCTGCTGGGAAGCAGGTCTCCCCACCAGCCTCAACGCTCCACAGAGGCCTCCAAGCTGCACATCCCTCATCCCTACAACAGCCCTGACCACCTTCCAGCAATGGGGCTTCTTGTCCATCACTCACCAGAGGTGAATTTCTTTTCCTTGGAGCTGAAGAAGTCCCAGTACGGGGAGAACACGATGGGGAAAATGGGAACCTGTAGGACACGGAGTATGAGGGGTGTCCATCACACAGACCCCCTCCAGCTCCTGACGTGGCCCAGGCTTCAGCAGGTCCCTGTGCCCTCACAGGGTGCCTGTCCCTGGGGACTGCAGAACCCAGAAGAGCCTCACGTCCCCCATCCCGCTGCCCCAGGGTGCACATTCCCCTGCTCCATCAAGGGCAAGCAGAGGGGAAGGTTGGCCTCACCTGAGCCTGCACAGCCAAGTGGAAAGCCCCACGCTTGAAGGGCAGCATGGATTTGTCCTGGTTCCTGGTGCCTTCAGGGAAAATCCACACTCGGAGCTGCACAGGACAGGGGCAGATGTGAGCATGGACCCAACCCAGTCACCCTGGAAACCCGCTTGCCCCATTGGTGCTTGCTCCCCCCTTGCTCCCTCACCTTTTCACGCCGCATGGTCCTGGCTGTCTGGGAGATGACATTGATGGCATCTTCCCTCTTACAGCGGTCGATGAAGATGATGCCACTGAGCCAGCAGGCCCACCCCACCGTGCCCATGTATAGGAGCTCCTTCTTGGCCACGGGCACACAGCCGTCAGGGATGACCTCCACCATGCCTGGAGGATGGATGGGAGAGGAAAGGATCTGTCCATGCCCAATGGCTCCCAGCACCAACCAGCCTTGTGGCTGCAGTGACCTGGTATCATCCTCCATTGGCCCAACCCTCTTCTGTAGCACACCCATAGCCCTGAGCTCCTGTCCCACCACCTCTTCTGGTTTATGCCTACCACACTGCTCTGTACAAACCCTGGTCCTGGCCTCTCTGGGACCCCAGAGGGTGAGCCTGGTCCACACCTGCAGCACCCCAAAAGCTGCCTATACAAGTGCTGAGCCTCCAGTCTCCCTTGCACGTACCCATGAGGTCAAGGGCAGCTTGGTGGTTGGAAACGATCACGTAGGGCTCCTCGGTGTTCAGGTGCTCCAAGCCCCACACCTGCATCTTGATGCCATACAAGTGTTTGAGGGGCAGGATCGCAGCACGCAGGAGCCTAGGGCAGAGGAACACACTGGGAGCAGATCACACAGAGTGGAGCTGTGATGCTTTCCCACCCAGGGAGCAAAGCCCAAGATGGGCCAGGCTAGATGTGGTCTGAATGAGCATAGACTGTGTCAGTCTGTACTCAGTCTTTGCTTTTCTAAGCACATTTATAGCCTGCGTAGCTCAGAGCTAACCTTGTAACATGGTTTAGTGAGGTGTCCCTGCCCACGGCAGGGGGTTGGAACTGGATGATCTTAAGGTCCTTTCCAACCCGAACTATTCTATGATTCTATAACCACCCCCAAGGAGAGACCAGCTGCTGTCTGTAGTAGAAAGTCTGCATTGGAGCTGCTGATAAGGAAGAGCAGCCAACACAAGGGAGAAGAACAGACTTCCTGATGCCCAGGGATGATAGGAAAGCAAAAGGGAAGGGAAGGGAAGGGAAGGGAAGGGAAGGGAAGGGAAGGGAAGGGAAGGGAAGGGAAGGGAAGGGAAGGGAAGGGAAGGGAAGGGAAGGGAAGGGAAGGGAAGGGAAGGGAAGGGAAGGGAAGGGAAGGGATGCCTGCAGCCAAGGTGCAAACCATCACATCCCAGTGAGGACCACAGTCTTTGCCCAGGTAAGCTTCACCCTGAGGCTCACCCAGTGTACAGCTGGAAACCCAGACACCAGCACTGCAGACACATAGAGCCAGAGGAGCTGGATAGCAACCAAGGGGGGCTGAGCTGTAGCTGGATGAGGTCTGGATAGGACAAGAGGAAACGGCCTCAAGCTGCACCAGGGCAGGTTTAGATGGAGCTGAGGAACAATTCCTGCCCCAGAGGGTGCTCAGGCATTGGAACAGGCTGCCCAGGGCAGGGCTGCAGTCACCGGCCCTGCGAGTGTTCGCACCCCGTGGAGACGAGGCCTCAGCGCCATGGGGCAGTGGTGGCCTTGGCAGTGCTGGAGAAAGACTGGACTTAATGATCTTCAAGGTGTTTTCCAGCCTGGTTGATTCCATGGCTGTATGAAGGTGGATATGCAGAGGAACAGTCTAGATGGTTTTACAGGGATATGGATGTCTCCGTGGACTGTCCCAGCAGAGCAGCCAAAGGGCAGCACCGTGGGCACCAAGCTTTGTGCTGCAGGTGGAGGGGGAAGAAAGCAGGGAAGGGGAAACCAACTCTGCTTCATTCTGCAGAGGAAATCATAGAGAACAGCTTCACTGGACCTGCAGCGTCAGGAAGAGATGGACCTCCCATCTGTGCAGATGGAAGGAGGAACAAGGAAGAGCAGTGTCCCCATCCAGAGAGGGTTGGACCGGATGGCAGAGCTGATGAAGGGTGACACTCACACATATGAGGGTAACAAAAGGAACGGAAGGAGGATGAAGCAACAGGGATTGCGGCACCCACAGTGGAGATAAAGAGCTGGCACGCTTTTGGCATCGAAATGGGGCACTCTCCAACTCATGGCACGAAGAGCATTCATGCCAAGAGCGACACAGCTGGCAGTGACTGCTCCCGGAGAACCCACAGGAGCAGGAACTCAGCACCAGGGAGGGATGAGAAGAAGATTAGGAGGGGAGAGTAGAGGTAGGCACATAGGAAGAAGGAGACATGATGTTTAGAGGGTCCATTGTATCAGCAGAACACCTATCCCTTGGGAGATGCAGGCTCAGAGACCTGTGTCTGCAGAGAAGCAAAACACTTCTGGCAATGCCCCAAAGCCAGGAGTAATGACAGGAACGTGCTCCAAGCCGGAGGCCTTGGCATTTGGAGCCTGAGGAGGAGATGAAGCTGGGTGTGATGCTCCCATGGAGGATGGCTGTAAGGTGTTGGTGGGACAAGATAAGGCAGCGTGAGTCACACTGAGTCACCCAGGGATTTCCAGTGAGCCGGAAGCGTTTGCGCCAGAGCTCGGAGCACCTCTGGATGCAACAGCGTGTGCACAGCATTCCTGCATCAAACTTCTGTTGAGGGTCCAGAATCCATTGGCACCAGCACACAATGGCTTGAGCCCAGCGATGCCACAAGCTTGGGCATCTTTCACCCTGACATAATGGCATCCCTCCTGGTACCCTTATCATGCCCAGGAATCCAGTGTCAAGATTGCAACACCCTTGAAAGCAATCGGACCTTCCCCTCGTGTTGCACAGCGATGTTATCTGGGCTGCCACCACCCTGGAGCAGAGCTGGGACAGGACTGTGCCATGCCCCACAGCTGATGGCACCCAGACATCCCCAAATCTCTCTGCCAAAGCACAGTTCCTGGGGTTCCTGCTGGCAGGGAGATGGTGATGGGGGTGCATTTCCATCCTGCTAATGATGGTACCTCCAACCTTGGACAACCCGCCCCCCCCTGTAATCCACTCAACTGATGACCCCAGTGTAGTGATGCCCAAGAACAGTCTCTTTTATGCTATGTCATCCTCCAGGTACCATTAATCCTGACCCAGCTGGCCACCTCCATCATGGTTTATCCCTCCCTTGGGATGGCCAGCAACAATTCACCACACCAGAAGATGCAGATGCACACTTCATTGCCACCTGGAGCACAGCCCTTGATGTGGCCCCAGGACTCAATCAGGATGGCTGTGGCAGGAGACAGCATGTGTCCACAAACCCACCCGAGCTCCTCCACCCAGCCACCTCTACAACAGACACACATCCCCGTGCCATACTCACTTCATGTTCTCCACAGAGCGTCCCCGAAGAGCTGCAAAGGGGGACAGGAGGGTGGCCATGGCAGTGATCCAGCAGTTGAAGAAGGCCACCTTGCAGAAGTAGTGGAAGGTGGCATTGTACCGGTAGAGCAGCAGGGCTGCCAAGGGCAGGAGGAGCAGCAGCCCATGGAGCAGGACCACCTCCATCACGCTGCCCCAGCAGGAGGATGCTGAGGAGCTCAGCCCAGGAGCAGGGCGAATGGCACAGGGGATGCCGAGGAGCATGAATGGTGGATGAATCAGATCTATCAGCAGAGCAGCATGTGGGCGTTTGGGGCTGGTCCAGGGCAAGGTGCTGCGTGTATCTCACCCTGAGCAGAGGCTTGAGGATGGACTGGCTTAGATGAGAGGCAGGCAACCCCACCAAGGGTGGAGAGTGGTGGTGAGTCAATGCCGGGGACCCTGGGTCACCTGAGGAGTCACTGCTGGGAAATGCCTTCCTGGGCTGTTAAAAGGCATTGCAGAGGTGCTGGAGCAGGTCCAGAGAAAGGCAATGGAGCTGGTGCAGGGCCTGGAGCAGAAGAGTGATGGGGAAGGGATGAGGGACCTGGGGGGTTCAGGCTGGAGAAGAGAAGGCTCAGGGGGGACCTGATCGCTGCCTACAAGTGCCTGACAGGAGGATGGAGCCAGGAGGGGCTGGGCTCTGCTCCCAAGGAACAAGGGATGGGACAAGAGGAACCGGCCTCAAGCTGCACCAGGGCAGGTTTAGATGGAGCTGAGGAACAATTCCTGCCCCAGAGGGTGCTCAGGCATTGGAACAGGCTGCCCAGGGCAGGGCTGCAGGCACCGGCCCTGCAAGTGTTCACACAGCGTGGAGACGAGGCCTCAGTGCCATGGGGCAGTGGTGGCCTGGGCAGTGCTGGGAATGGTTGGACTGGGTGAGCTTAAAGGGCTTTTCCAACCAAGCTGATTTTCATGATGCTATGACTTGATGCAATCAGATCTGTTGCCCACAAACATGCCCATGCTTTGGGCAGCTCTCCCAGCCACAGGGAACCCATCCCTGGTAAAGGAGGATCGCAGCTCATAGGGACAGCAGGAGCTGGTTCTGGTCCATGCCCATCACCCCAAGGCTTGTCACAGATCCCTGTTGGCATCATGGCTAATCCCCAATCATTGGATTATTGTTAGACATCCTCCTGCTGCTCCCTGCCCGGCTCTGCAGCAGGCACGTGGTGCCAGCACTCTCCATCTCTCTGCTCCCCCCAGGCTGGGCTGCAGGTCTAAGGTCTAAGCAATGCCACAGGGGTCTAAGCAATGCCACAGGGGTCTAAGCAATGCCACAGGGGTCTAAGCAATGCCACAGGGGTCTGAGCCCTGTCACCCCCTGCTCCTAAACTGGGCTGAAGGAGACGCTAGAGGCTGCCCCAGTTGGCAGCCAAGGGCTGCATTGCGTTACGTGTTTACAGAGGTGTAATAAGCCTGAGCAGGCTGTAATCAGCCTCTCCTCTGCTCTGCTGCTCTCGCGCTGGGCATGCAGGATCCAGGCCAATGCTGGGTTGAGCTGCAGAAGCTCTGGGTCTTGCTTTTGTGATCACAGAGCTAACTCTGGCCTGCTCTCAGCCATCAGCAGCATCTCCCAGCCAGGCTCTTCCATGTCCCAGCCCTGCCAGGATGTGCTTATGCTGTTGCCCCAACCCATCAGTTTGCCTCTGAGCAGGAACCTGTGAGCAGAGTGCTCCATTCATGCATCCCCATCACAACCCCACCTTGGCTCTGGGGCAAACAGTGCCATTATACCTCACTGGAGAGAAGCATCACATCCCCTGGGTCAAACCCAGCAGCCCTGCCCTCATCTGACACAACCTACCTCCAGCAAAACCACTGTGCATCACTCCTGCTCCATTCCACCCCGTGCTTGTGGCTGCCTTTCCCATCCTCAGCCTCTCCCTGCCCCTGCTGATGAGGGTACAAGAAGGTGCCTTTGTGCTCCTGGCTGTGTGATGCTTCCCCTGCTGAGGGGTGCCCCAGCTCATCCAGTGTGACCCAGAGAGGGTTCCAGGGTTACTTCCACCACGGCTGTTGCAATTCCCATTGCTTCATCCTCCCATTCCTCTCATTATTCTCATATTCAAGCCAAGATTGGGCCATATCTTCAGCCTACCCTTCCTGTCCACCCCATTCCCAGGTGACTCCTCTCCTCCTCCATACCTCTCTGTCCATACAGATGTGGAAACCTCTGTGCACCTCCTTTCCCATCAAACCCAGCTTTGCTTTTGGACGGCCTCCTTCCCTTCTGCTCCTGCCCAGGCAGTCTCAGCCTGCAGATGCACTTTCATGCTGCAGCCCAACACTGCCCTGTGCGCTCCATGTTTGGGAGCTTCTCCTCCAGCTTCAGCATGAGCCAGGCTGGGTTTGCTGCAGGGGGATCTGCATATGCCAGAGCACAGCTTAGCCCTGGACTCAGGGAGGATGAACCCTGCTTTCCATTGGGACACCAGGAGAGAGACAGGAAAGCCCTGACACGGGATGGGAGCAGAAGGAAGGGATTTAAGCTTAGGCACCAGCTTTCTGCATGTTCGGAATCCCATGTGAAGCCCTGAAGTCTCCTCCTAGGAGCTCTCCTGTTAAGGCAAAGCCTTCTGGCAACTGGCCTGTAATCCCACTGGGGTCAGAGCTCCCGTCACCCCTAAATCAGGTTGGGGAAACGGCAGAGACAGCTTCCAGCACCCCAACTGCATCTGTCCCCTTCTTCCTGGTGAGCAGCAGAGACACTGAACCCCGGGGACCTCCGGGGTCACCCCTTTTCAGGCTGCAGCCCCTACGCGGAGTACTTATGGGTCCCGGTGTAAGATCCTGGGGCCGTGCAGCCCGGGGAGAAGCCGCTCTCGAGAGCCACAGCCGGGATCAAACGGGAAGGGATGGGAGGGAAGGGAGGGAAGGAAGGGAAGGAAGGGAAGGAAGGGAGAGGAGAGAGGCGCCCCCGGGGACGGCGGCTGCTGGGATGAGCGGGCGGGCGATAGGACCTGGGGCTGCCCCGGCTGGCTGTGAAATTAGGGGGCGGGGCGAGGGTGGTGACGTTGCAGCTATAAAAGGAGGGGAGGGAGGAGATGTCTATAAAAGGAAGGGGAGGGCCCAGAGGGGCGGGGCGATGTCCACATAAGGAGTGGGCGAGGGGCGGGGCGATGTCCATACAAGGGGCTCTGCTCCTGGGGCCGCGGCGCGATCGCTCGGGCCGCTCCCTCGGTCCCTTCCCGAGCGCTTTGGGGTCCCAGCGGCTCCGCAGAGCCGGACCGGCCCCGGTCGGTGCCGCGGTACTGGAACGAGCCCCGTGTTCCCGGCCGTGGCTGCCGGGGTGGCGCCGAGCCCCGCGGGGCTGGACACCGGCGCCGGGGCCCTCCGGGAGCGTGGGGCTCCGCTCGAACCCTGCGAGCAGCGCCCGAGGTCTGAGCGTGGGCTGGAACTGGGCTCGGAGCTGAGCCTTGGAGACTGGAAACCGGCTCCTGGGGCTGTTTCGGGTTCAGAAGCAGAGACCGAGTCCTGCGGTTTCAGGGCTCGAAACTGGGGGTCCCTAAAGCCAGATTTGTGGCTCATAAATGGAGACCAACCCCCCTGTGCTGGAGTCTGGAACTCGGCTCATGGGGTCAGTTTGGGCTGCTCAAAATCCAGGTTCAGAGCTGAGAAACAAAGTCCCATGTGTGAAAGTCCTGACAGGAGGTGACCTCCTGGGCTGATGTTGGGGCTCAGAAGCACAGACCAAGTCCTGCCTTTGGCTGCTCAGCACCAGGAGCCAAGTCCTGCACTTTGGGGTCTCAAAACCACGCTCCCTTGGCCAGTTCTGGGACTCACAGAGACCAAGTCCTCAGTCTGTCGGGTTTGACACTAGACTCACTGGCCGGCTTTAGGGCTAACACAAAACACTCTGTTTGGGGGCTCAAAACAAGGCTCCTATGGCCACATTTAGGTCTCAGAAATAGAGATGAACTGCTGTGATTTATGAGCCGGGTTTTGGGCTGAGAAACAGTGACTGATTGCTGTTTATGGAGTGTGAATCCGGGGTCACTCAGCCAGTTTTAGGGCTCACAAAATCCCCAACACTAAGTGCTGTGTTTGGAGCACTCCAAACCAGGCTCATTTGGCCAGATTTGGGGCTCATAAATGGCAACAAGGTCCTGCATTTTGGGGCACAAAATGAGACTAAATGCTGTGTTTTTAGGGGGCTGAGAAATGAGCTCGTGGGGCTGCTGTTAGGGCTGAGAAACAGAGACTAAATGCTACGTTTTGGAGCCTGGGATCAAAGGGCTCAAAAACTGAGACCAAGCGCTGCATTTCGGGTGCTTGGCACCAGGCTCCCTCAGCCAGTTTGGGGGCTCCCAAGAAAAGCCCCATGCTGCATTTGGGGGGGCTTGGAACAGAGACCAGGCGCCCTGTGTGTGTGCTGGGAGCCAGGCTCATGCAAGAGCTGCACTTCAGTGCCCAGAGCAGGGTCTGGGTCCTGCCGGGTGGAGCCTGACCCAGAGACCGGCCCCGTGCTCCGGGGGCTCACACCCGCATCATGCGGGAGGCCGGGACCGACGGTGCCGGCCGGAGCAGCCGCAGCCCCCCGGAACCCCCGGCCCCGTTGCAGACCCGGCCCCGGCAGCAGCTCCGCGGCGCCGGGGAGGAGGAGGAGGAGGAGGCGGCGAGGCCGAGGCCCAGCTCCGCTGCGGTGCCCGCACAAAGCCTCGGGAAGCGGCAGGTACCGGCAGTGACCCAATCCCGGCCGCCGCTCACTGGTGCGGGCTCTGCGCATCCCCAGCCCCGATACAGCCCCGGAACGCGGGGCCGGCGGAAGCGGCTGCGTTTGACCGCGTCTGTAGGTGTGGAATGGGGAATTGGCTGGTTACCAAATGCTGCTGGGATGTTGAGCCCATCCTGAGCACCCGCGCTAGGAAGGAAGTCTGCAGGGATGCGTCCTCTTGTGGTAGGAATCTCCTTCTCATGGACCACATCCCGCATCTGCCTGATGGTGTTTTACTACGTTGAGCTATCCACTAATGGAGATTTCCTCTCTCCAGGACAGGGCCACACTCGCTATAGGCTAAACAGGGCTGTTTTAACTTGGTCTCACTGCAGGGTTCAAAGGGATGAAAGAAATTGGTAAAAGTTCCTCCAGTCTTGGGTCAAAAGGGTTTTGATCTCTGCAGAGGATTTCTTTCTACAACAACTGAAGGAGGATTTCTTCCCAGATAGAGAACTTATGCAGAATAAAAGGGATCCTGGAATGCAGGCTCCATGGGAAATGGCCACCCAACCCAAAAGACGCAGAGTATTTCATGTCATGGGAAGGTGCAGAGACCAAGTTATCCTGCTGCATTAAAGAAACACAGTGGTGCTCTCTGTGTACTTTGCTCTCCCTCGGCATCTTGGCAGAGCATCTTGGCAGAAAGGATGGCACAGAATTACAGCCAGTGATGTAGCAGAACTTTAATGAGTCAAATGAGGAAAACAGAACGGTCTCAGTGGAAGCCCGAGTGCAGGGAGCACCAGGGGCAGAAAGGAGTCTGTGCCCCATGGCTGTGGTGGGTCCCACCAGGTGCCCATCTGCTCCCCACAGGGGGAGCAGGGCCAGCAGGTCCTCCCTAGGCTGCCTTTGAGGGGCTCCCAGCCCAGGTGAGCACAAGAGAACAAGGACAGAGGAGGGAAAGGAGTGGCAGACGTGAAAAGCAGCATGGGCTGGGGTTGCTCAGCTGCAATGGAAGCAACAACCCAAGGCCCCGTCCCAGTGCGGTGCCATCTTCTGTGTCCCTGGGCCCTTCCCCAGGGCCATCACCAGCAGCTTTAGCAGGGGAAGGACCTCCTGCCACAGTAGCGGCCGCCCAAGCCGGAGAGGCCCAAGCTGGAGAGGCCAAAGCCCCCGGAGTTGATGGGCACTCCCTCGGAGCTGAGGATGCTGCCAACGGCAGCGGAGGTGGAGGAGCCCACGGCGGTGTTCTGTGGGAAGGAGCTGAGGATGGGGCCGGGCAGGGTCACCACCACTGGCGAGGGCTGGATGAAGACATTGGAGTCCTGGCACTGCCTGACACAGGGCTCATTGCAGCTGTTGGCCAGCGGGGTCGGGCCGCAGGGCTGGCAGGGCACGCATGGGTTGTAGCAGGACATGTCTGGAGGTAGAGCTTCACCTGTAGACAGGGCAGGGGCAAGCAGAGCAGGGACATGGGTCAGGAGCAGCCTCTCACCCCACAACATGACAGACCCTTTCCCTTAGCCCAAAAGATGTCCACCAAGAGCATCCAAGCTCAGGGAGATCCCCAGCCCCACAGCACAGGAGACACCTCACCCAAGCTCCAACATCTGTTCATGCTGCGCATTCTTCACCCTTCCCTCTCCCATGGAAAGCAGCCTCAAGATGCCATAGGACAAGGAGACAGGTCTGTGCTGAGATGACCCAGATGAGGGAGAGAAGGAAGAAATAAGCAAGAGGACAAGAGCTTCAGACTCACCTTGTTCTCAAGGAGATGGAGGCGAGAGCAGTGGATGAGAGAGTGAGGAGAAGTTCCCCCTTTTATACTGCTCCTGCACAGCCCCAGGCCCACAGTCACTGCACACGGGCAGTAATTTTCCAGCAGACTCACCTCCAAAGCAAAACACTCACCTGATGGCACCAGTTGGGGTTTGGTTTCTGCCATTTAATTTCCTCATTTCTGGCATGACCACCAGGCCATGGAGGATCCTTTCAAGTGCTATAATGAGAGGCCAATGCATTCCCAGACAGCAACATGTCAGCAGAGGCAGAAGATATGCCCCCGAGTGCTGGTGGGTTCTGTGCAGATGGAGAACATGGATGTGGGGAAGTCTGGTGATGTTGTGTACAACCTGCTCTCCAGGGAGGGGATGTTCCCACTAAGAGCCATGGGCACCCAAACCCCTGATTCCTCACCAAATGGTGTGGAGTTGGGCCCCTTCTCACTACTGTAGGGGTGTGTTTGTCCCTGGCGCAGTGTTTCATTCCTCCCACTTCCCTCGCATCACCATGGACTTTGGCTGCTCTCTTGGGACCCTGTCTAGCAGGAGACACTCTACCAGAAGATGCTGATGTCCTGTGAGTCCCCCAAGCTGCGGCAAGGTCATGCTGAAGGCAATGGCCACTGGGAGTTGTATTTCCTGGGTTATGGATGGAGCTGCCCTGGCCGCAGGGGAATTGAGCCCTGTGTGGACATGGGCTGCACTCCTGGCTTGTCCTCACACCAAAGGCTGACACACGCCAGGCCAGAATTAGAGTGTGACTCACTACGGGTAGGGAGAGTCTATCCCAGGAACCTTGCCGATGGAAGGCATTCTCCTGCCCTCCTGGAATGCGTCCCAGCTGCCTCCAGGGCTGCAGGGCAGGGAAGCGCATCGCTCCTTGATGTGCTTTGAGAGCTGGTTTCGTACTCAGAGGTGTTCTGAGCACTCCTCCTCCTTGAGCATCTTCAGGCATGTGGCACTGGGGGATTCTGCAGCCCTCATTGCTTGGGCAGTTGGAAGAGATTTTCTTGCCTCCCCAGTGGTGCTGGGTTGTGTTCCACACTGAGGAGGCCTTTGGGGCATGGGATGGGAGGAGGAACGGAGCCCTAATGGCCGGAGAAGACGTATCGCCCCAGACTGAGGGATGAGTCCCAGACACTGGGGAGATGTTTTCTGCAACCCTTTCTTTCCCTCTGTGGAGTGTACAGGACTTTGCATGAAGGAGTTAAACACTATCGGCCCCAGTCTGGGCCCCTGCAGGGCACCAGTAGTCAGTGGCAACTAGAAGGGGCTTTGTGCCACTCATCACAACCCTTGGAGAGCAGCAGACGTGCCAGATTTCAATCCCCTGCACTGCCCTCTTCCCCAGCTTGTATTACATCGATTGGTCTGCAATGACTGTTACAGCATCAAAAACCTTGGTTAGATGAGATTAAGAACATTTGCTTATCCCTTGACAGTAAATCCATCCACTAAAGACCAAGGGCAAGGACCCTTGGAGTACCTTTACCTTTCCTGTATCCCCTGTCCTCAATGGATCTGCTCCATTCGGCCTTTTCCCAAGGCTCCCTTTTGCTACTGAAGTGCCTGAAAGAAGACCTCGTTGCTGGTTCAATGCCAGGTGGGGTTTGGGCTCTGAAACCTCACACTCAGGTTTCCTAAACCTGCACATTCAGAAAATCGAGCAGATGCTCTCCACAAGGCAAAGGGCATCAACAGGAAGACAGTTGAAACCTCTTCTTGCAAAGGGAGTAGGAAATTCCATTTCACTGTCCTAAGCCAGAATCCCTTTGCTGCACGGAAACTCCACACTCACCACTTGAGGGCACTTCACCCTACAAAACAAGGTGTTCCCTGCGATATCCTCTGGAATGTCATGGCAGCACATGAAAGCAGAGCACATCCCAAAGGAGGCATGTGAGCAATGAGGAAATGAAATGGCAGCATTGATGGAAACCAAACCCCAATCTGTGCCATCAGATGGGTGTTTTGCTTTGGAGGTGAATCTGCTGGAAAATTAGTGCCTTTGTGCAGTGACTGTGGGCCGGGGCTGTGCAGGAGCAGTATAAAAGCAGGAACTTCTCCTCACTCTCTCATCCACTGCTCTCGCTTCCATCTCCTTGAGAACAAGGTGAGTATGAAACCATTTCTCCTTCTCCTTCTTGCATTCCTCCAGGGTACCTCAGCTCATTCCTGCTCCTATGAGCCCCAATTGGTCTTGGATCTTCTGGACAGGGAAAGTGAATGGGGCAGCAAGTGTGTCATGCAGATAGGCTGGGGCTTGGTTATGGTTTCCTGGCCTATGGGCTTGGAAGGACTCTCTGGGCTTGGTTGCTCTTGTCAGGGTCTTTTGGGCTGACGGGAAGAAGTCCATGGATCTCTATACAACACCTCCAGCTCTTGTACCTGCCTTGTCTCTGTCATGGTAAAGTAAGAGTCTGCTCCTGACCCATGTCCCTGCTTTGCTTGTCCCTGCCCTGTCTCCAGGTGAAGCTCTCTCATCCAGACATGTCCTGCTACAACCCCTGCGTGCCCTGCCAGCCCTGCGGCCCGACCCCGCTGGCCAACAGCTGCAATGAGCCCTGTGTCAGGCAGTGCCAGGACTCCAATGTCTTCATCCAGCCCTCGCCAGTGGTGGTGACCCTGCCTGGCCCCATCCTCAGCTCCTTCCCACAGAACACCGCCGTGGGCTCCTCCACCTCCGCTGCCGTTGGCAGCATCCTCAGCTCCGAGGGAGTGCCCATCAACTCCGGGGGCTTTGGCATCTCCAGCTTGGGCCTCTCCGGCTTGGGCGGCCGCTACTGTGGCAGGAGGTCCTTCCCCTGCTAAAGCTGCTGGCGATGGCCCTGGGGAAGGGCTGAGGGACCCAGAAGATGGCACCGCACTGGGGATGCCGACTCCTCTCTGCCTTCGGTGCTCCCTGCACCAGGAGCTCCACTCACAGTGTCCTTGTTTCCCTGTTTTGACTCATTAAAGTTCTGCTGCATCCCAGCCTGTGACTTTGTGTCATCCTTTTTTATGCAGATGCCAAGATCCCAAGAAACGCATTTCCTGTGCAATTTTGACCTTGCTTGATTTCATGGCAAATACACCTTGCAGAAGAATCAGAATTCTTTGGCCTTTCTCAATCACTTCCTTTGTTTTGCCCCTTTGCTTTGGTGATGGGGTAACCAAACTGCAACTACACTGAGAGGAGGGAGAGGCATTGTCTTCAGAATTTCAGACAGGAAGATGCTCTCTTCACCACAGGTGTATCCAAATCCAGGCAGTACATTGCTGCCAAGCTGTTAGAATACAGCAGTAATTCATTCTGGACCACCTTTTCAGATGGCGCTTGTACACAGGGCATTCTCCGGTCCTTAGGAGACCTCCTTGTCATCAGATGACTGCCGCAGAAAAAATAACTCAGTCAGGGATCAGTGTGATCAGATATTGCAAAGCCTTAGCTCCTTATATACTATCCCTTACGTGCATTTACAGGGATTTGGCATATTATGATTGGATACATGTCTTGAAGACCCTTAGCGACTAACATGCAATTGGTTAAGCACAGGTGTGAGAACTTGACCTCGAAAGCTTGCCAAGAGTCCCCAGTTCTCATAACTCAGTGAATTCCAGCTTCTTTCTATCTTGCTTGCTTAAGCTTCCTGGGGCCTCTCATGGCCTTGCTGTATCTTTCAGGATTATTCAGAGTTCATGTACCAAATATGCATTCTCCTGGGAGAACCCTGTGTCCACAGATGACTTCCATCACAACTAATCCTCTCAGGTACTTTATACCTCTCTAAGCCTTGGTTCACCTTCCTTGCTGGATCACAAGATCTTGAACAGATATCTTGCCCTCATACTTGACAGCACACACCTCCAGGCACTGCAATTCACAGCTTCTTTTCCAAGTCCACTGTCAGTTCCTGGGTGATCAGCTGTTGAGGGATCCCAGCTGTTTGGTTTCCTTACCTACCAGTTCCTGACTGTTGGCCCCACTCCCCAGACATCAGAGTTGCCATGCAGTAACCTGCTCACCAGGCTGGTGGCTGTAATGTTTCCCTGTATTGAAGCTCTCTTGAGGTCAAGGACTGGGTGCAACCAAATCCAGCTTGGATGGGTCTTGGAGCAAGCTGGTCTAGTGGAAGGTGTCCCTGTCCGTGGCAGGGTGTTGGAACTGGGTGAGCTTCTTCCCCAAGCCTTTCTATGATTTGACTCTGTACTTTCTGTCACTTCAGTTACTTGTCTCACTTCATCCTGCCACTCCTTTGCTGAAGGGCTGCCTTTCTCATCACACACTTCCCTCCTCACTTCTTTACTAATCAATGAGAAGGACCCATTCACTTCATTGTCCACTATTTCTTTTTCATTACCAGAACAATCACTGCAGATAGTGTTTGGGTTCCTGTCCCAGCCATGCTGTCCTCACCTGTGGTTTGGGTCTCTGCCTCAGCTACCATATCTCTGTCTGGAGACCAGTAACAAGTGGTGTCCCTCAGGGATAGGGGTTGGGACCAGTCTTGTTCAACATCTTTGTTGGTGACATGGACAGTGGGATTGAGCGCTCCCTCAGGAAGTTTGCCGATAACACCAAGCTGTGCGGTTCAGTTGATACCCTGGAGGGAAGGAATGCCATCCAGAGGGACCTCGACACACTTGTGAGGTGGGCTGATGCCAACCTCATGAGGTTTAACCATGCCAAGTGCAAGGTCCTACACCTGGGTGGGAGCAATCCCAGGCACAGCTACAGGTTGGGCAAAGAAGAGATTCAGAGCAGCCCAAGGAGGAGGACTTGGGGGTGTTGGTTGATGAGAAAATGAACATGAGCCGGCTTCAGTGTGTGCTTGCAGTCCAGAAAGCAACCGTATCGTGGGCTGCATCAAAAGCAGCGTGACCAGCAGGTTGAAGGAGGTGATCCTGCCCCTCTACTCTGCTCTTATGAGACCTCACCTGGAGCATTGTGTGCAGTTCTGGTGTCCTCAGCAGAAAAAGGGCATGGAACTGTTGGAACAAGTCCAGAGAAGGCCACGAGGATGCTCAGGGGTTGGAGCAGCTCCTGTATGAAGACAGGCTGAGGAAGTTGGGGCTGTTCAGCCTGGAGAAGAGAAGGCTGCGTGGAGACCTCAGAGCAGCTTCCAGTATCTGAAGGGGGCCTATAGGGATGCTGGGGAGGGACTCTTCCTTAGGGACTGTAGGACAAGGGTTAACAAGTTAAAACTGAAACAGGGGAAGTTTAGATTGGATATAAGGAAGAAATCCTTTCCTGTTAGGGTGGTGAGGCACTGGAATTGGTTGCCCAGGGAGGTTGTGAATGCTCCATCCGTGGCAGTGTTCAAGGCCAGGTTGGACAAAGCCTTGGGTGGTATGGTTTAGCGTGAGGTGTCCCTGCCCATGGCATGGGGGTTTGGAACTGAATAATCTTAAGGTCCTTTCCATCCCTAACTATTCTATAATTCTATATAGTTTGGGTCCCTGCTCAATCTTGACATCTTCAGTGGTCATTCAGGTCCCTGTTTTAATCATGGCCCTCTGATGTTGTGGCTCATTAAACAGAGGTCAAGTACAAGCAAGGCCAATACAGTGCTAAAAGCAGCTGATTTTCAAGCAACAGCCACCCAGGGATTGGCCACCTCAAGGCACATTTCTCTGTCACCACACCTAGAAGTTGCCACCTCTTAAACCAGCATGACAGCAGTTTCCACAAACCCACATTAAGCCAAGAGTTCATTAGTATTTGTAAAAACCTCACAGAAGAGTGAACAAGGACCTTGGGAACCTGCACAACAGAATGAGCCACATCAGTTTTAGATGGGGAGAGGGAGCTGTATTCCCTCATGTTCTCCACTAGACAGCTCAATAGCACAGTTGGAGCATCAGTGCCAGGGCAATTACTGATTGATTCAGAAGACAAAAACCTTAATAAGGACGTGAAGCCCAAGCAGGAGATACAGAGGAGGAGGAAGCAGGGACAGGCCACTTCGGATGTTGTCAGAGTACCCAGAAATGCGATGGGGAAAACCAAGGCCCATTTGGGATTCTATCTAGCAGGGGATATTAAGAACAACAGGAAGGGCTTCTTCAAACAGATCAATAATAAGAGGAAAATGTGGGAACACTCCAGACTGGAGCAGGGACCCTGATGACAGAAGACACAAAGAAGGCAGAGATACTGAATGCTGCCTTTTCTTCAGTCTTCAACGTCAAAGCGAACCCGCAGGAATCCCTGAGCCAGAAGACCAGAGAGAAGGTCTGGACAAAGGAAGTCTTTCCCTTGGTTTAGGAGGCTTGGTTAGAGAGAAGGAGATTGGACCAGATGACCTCTGGTGGTTCTTTCCAGCCTCAATCATTCTGTGAATGACCCAATGCCCAAACCTCCTCCTTCCTCTTACCATTTATTGCTCACCATGATGTCATATGGTATGGAAAATGCCTTTGATCAGTCTGGCACATCAGTCCTTCCTTTGTCCCCTCCCAACCTCTTGCCCACCCCCGCCTACAATCATTTTGGAGACGCAGTCAGAGAGACAGCATTGGTGCTGTGCAAGCTCTGCCCAGCAAAACCCAAAACATTTATGTGTTACCAGCACCATTCCAGGTACAGCTACAAAGAACCAGTGGGAGGGCTAATAGGGGGCCAACTCCATCCAGGTAAATCCTGCACAATGCTATTACAAATCACTACAGAATTATCCCCTCCCAAAACCATCCCTGAGCATCAGTTCTCTCCCTGAGCATTTTGGGAGAGCATCTGTATGAAAAAGGATGAGAGAGAGACATGGGTTGGGATGCAGCAGAACTTTAATGAGTCAAAACAGGGAAACAAGGACACAGTGAGTGGAGATCTTGGTGCAGGGAGCACCAAGTTGGCAGGTGCCATCTTCTGTGTCCCTGGGCCCTTCCCCAGGGCCATCGCCAGCAGCTTTAGCAGGGGAAGGACCTCCTGCCACAGTAGCGGCCACTCAAGCCGGAGAGGCCCAAGCCGGAGATGCCAAAGCCCCCGGAGTTGATGGGCACTCCCTCGGAGCTGAGGATGCTGCCAACGGCAGCGGAGGTGGAGGAGCCCACGGCGGTGTTCTGCGGGAAGGAGCTGAGGATGGGGCCGGGCAGGGTCACCACCACGGGGGAGGGCTGGATGACGACATTGGAGTCCTGGCACTGCCTGACACAGGGCTCATTGCAGCTGTTGGCCAGCGGGGTCGGGCCGCAGGGCTGGCAGGGCACGCATGGGCTGTAGCAGGACATGTCTGGATGGCAGAGCTTCACCTGGAGTTAGGGCAGGGGCAGGCAGAGCAGGGACATGGGTTAGAAGCAGACTCTCACCCCAAGACAAGCCAAGGTTGAAACAAGAGCTGGAGATGTTGTAGGGACATCCACGGAATTCAGCTTCCCCTCAGACAAAACATGCTCCATCAAGAACAGTGAAGTACAGGGAGCTCCCAGGGTAGCCATCGCTCACTTCAGCCAGCCCCAGCCCATCTGCATGATACACCTTCTGCTCCCTTCCCTCTCTCATTAGTAGCAGCCCCTTGACCCAGCATAGGACAAAAGGCAAGCGTATGCTGAGAGAAGCTGAAGAGGAAAAGGAGGCAGAAGAAAAGAAAAGGCTTCAGACTCACCTTGTTTTCAAGGAGATGAAGGCAAGGGCAGTGGATGAGAGAGTGAGGAGAAGTTCCTGCTTTTATACTGCTCCTGCACCGCCCCAGGCCCACAGTCACTGCACACAGGCACTAATTTTCCAGCAGACTCACCTCCAAAGCAAAACATACGCCTAATGGCACAGGTTGGGGTTTGGTTTCCATCAACGCACCCATTTCAATTCCTCATTTCTGAAATGACCATTATGTCACAGAAGATCCTTTCAAGTATCAAGATGAGAGGCCCAAATATTTCCTGTCAGGAGCACATCAATAGCAGCAGAAGATATACTCCAAGTGGTGGAGGTGTTTGTGGAGGTAAGAGGCATGCGTCTGGAGAGATCTGATGAGGCTGTTTTCAACCCTCTGGAGAGGAACGTGCTGTGCCGCCAATGCAGTCTTCTCCTGCCTGTGTCCACTTGTTTGGCCGCTTTCCCCCCTTGTGACAATATCTGGGGTCCCAAGCAAGACCATCTGCAGACACATCAGTAGCACAGGCGTGGCAGAGAAACACATCAGAAATGAGGAAATCAGATGGAAAACAACCCCCGTCCTGTGCCATTAGGTGAGTGTTTTGCTTTGGAGGTGAGTCTGCTGGAAAATTACTGCCCGTGTGCAGTGACTGTGGGTCAGGGGCGGTGCAGGAGCAGTATAAAAGGGGGAACTTCTCCTCACTCTCTCATCCACTGCTCTCGCCACCATCTCCTTGAGAACAAGGTGAGTATGAAACTCTTTCTCATTCGCATTGTCTTCCTGTTTCTCCTCATCCTCCTTTGAGATTTCTCAGCATAAACCTGCTCCTTCATCCTACACTGGAGTTGAAGCAGCTTGTCACAGGACAGGAAAAATGGTAGTAGTTTTGGCATGGAGTTAGGCTGGGTCTTGGCTGAGCAATGGTCTGGGTGGTGACCTTCTGGCTTTGGTTGCTCTTGGCAGGGCTCTTTTGCACTGAAGGGAAGCTGAAGGCAGTGGGACTCCTTACGCAGCCACAAGCTCATGACTCCATCTTATTGCTTGGCTGCTTTGTGGTGGGCTTCAGGCTGCTCCTAACCCATGTCCCTGCTCTGCCTGCCCCTGCCCTGTCTCCAGGTGAAGCTCTGCCATCCAGACATGTCCTGCTACAACCCGTGCGTGCCCTGCCAGCCCTGCGGCCCGACCCCGCTGGCCAACAGCTGCAATGAGCCCTGTGTCAGGCAGTGCCAGGACTCCAATGTCGTCATCCAGCCCTCCCCGGTGGTGGTGACCCTGCCCGGCCCCATCCTCAGCTCCTTCCCACAGAACACCGCCGTGGGCTCCTCCACCTCCGCTGCCGTTGGCAGCATCCTCAGCTCCGAGGGAGTGCCCATCAACTCCGGGGGCTTTGGCCTCTCCGGCTTGGGCCTCTCCGGCTTGGGCGGCCGCTACTGCGGCAGGAGGTCCTTCCCCTGCTAAAGCTGCTGGCGATGGCCCTGGGGAAGGGCCCAGGGACACAGAAGATGGCATCGCACTGGGGATGCCGACTGCTTTCTGCCTTTGGGCTCCCTGCACCAGGAGCTCCACTCACTGTGTCCTTGTTTCCCTGTTTTGACTCATTAAAGTTCTGCTGCATCCCAACCCATGCCTCTCTCTCATCATTTCCCCTGCAGATGCTCTCCCAAGGTGCCCAAGGATAGAGTTGTTTCTCTGTGTGATTCTGGGATGGGGTTTTTGGGATGAGTGTGTAGTGGTTGTTAACACAATTGTTGTGAATGGAAAGACTCAGGGCAGTCTTTCCAAAGTGTCCGTTCTTTGGAGCATGGCTGCGCATCCTGTGCTCGTGTGAGGTGCCCGGTGTTGCCTTTGCACCACTTGAGTTTTCTCTTTTTTTCCCCTTCCGCTCATAGACTGTCACTCCGGCCCACAGGCAGAGAACATCCTCCTTGCCCTGCTCCTTCCCTGCCTGTGCCCAGCGTTTCCTGGGGATGTTTCTGGAGAGCGGGAGCATGTGGGGAAGAGGCAGCGTGTGCAGGCCTAGTGTCTCAAGGGTCTGTCCAGGAGCTCTCACCAGCAGTGCGGTGACCAGAGGCAAAGGCTGCAGAGGCTTTTGACTGAGAAAGGGGAGCAGCTGAACTGCTGCAGGAGAGAACTGGGTAAGATCCCACATGTCCACCCAGATCCCTGCATGGCCGCAACCAGCCCTAGCTGTCCGCACATGCTTCCACCCTGACAAGCAGCAGCCTAAGGCAGGGCCAGTTTTTCTGGTAGCACCATCAAAACTGTTTCTGCACAAAAAGGACTGTCATCGGCATCATGGCCAATACCAATAGGACTCATCCCACTCTGCTCAGCACTCACCAGCTGGGCTCTAAAACACTGCTCTAACACAAGAAAGATCTAATGGGAGAAAGACCTTGACCAAATGGCATGAGTTCAGCAGAGGGTGTCCAAGTTGGTAAGGACCTGGAGCACGTGTTTAGGAGGAGTGGCTGAGGGCGTGGGCTTTGCAGATTGTGAGGAGAAGGCTTTGGTGGGAGACCTAAGAGCAGCTTAGGTGTAGCCATGGTGAGGTCCCCCAGAGCACAGATCCAGGCTCAACAGTGCTCACTGTGGCAGAGTGTGGTTGGAGAACTGGAGACATCGGGCTCACTGTGAGAGATGAGAGGTTTGGACTCGATCGGCAGCAACTGGTTTTCACCAGGAAGAGAGTCAAGGAGTGGAAAAGGTTGCCTGGGGAGGTAGTGCAGTAACAGGGCTTGGATGCTCATGTCTGATTGATCTTGGAGCAAGGGGTTGGGCCCTATGACCTCTGGAGGTACTTTCTAACTTGAGTACGCTGTGATCCCATCATGCCAGGATGGCCTTTGTGCCTCTGCCCTCTGGCAGGGATAGGGCTGGCAATGAGGAGGAAGGACTCAGCTGCTTGGCCAAGGAGACAGGCAGTGTGCAGGAACTCTCCTGAATCCTCTGCGTAAAGAAAAAGCAGATTGCCACAACATCTCTGCACCGGATCAGAGCCCACAAGACCTGTGGAGCCCAGCTGTAGAGTCAGTGGTTTCCCACGGACGCTGTGGCAGTATGTTCCTTTACTGTTGTTACGGTTTGATTTTCTGGCTGGTGTTCTCCCGCCCTGCAACTCAAAATCTCAATGCTGCGAAAGGGCAAGTTCTCCTGTGCTTTCTGGGGAAGGTGTTGATGCTGCCCTGTCAATAAACGTTCATCCTTTCTTCTCCTGACTGCCTTCTTCACAACGCTGAGCTTCCCAAGGAAAAGGAAGAGGTGTATGCACCCAGCTGATGGTAGTGACTGGGTCATTCAGTCATTCAGTCCTGCTATACACCACATTGGCAGAGAAGTTCAGAAACAAGAGAGTCACAGAATTCATGACTGAGAAAACTCAGTGCAAACCCATGTTGACAATAACTGCGCAATAATACCCAACACCCAGTCCCAGAACCCTTTGTGCAACATCTCTCTCCCTGGGCATCTTGGGAGAGCATCTGCAGGGGAAAGGACAAGACAAAGGCATGGACTGGGCTGCTACAGAGATTTAATGAGGCAAAATAGGGGAGCGAGGTCAATCAGAGTAGAGGTCACAGAGCACAGAGCATCACGGTCAGAAAGGAGTCTGTGACCGCCAGTGGAGTGCCATCTTCTGTGTCCCTGGGCCCTTCCCCAGGGCCGTCGCCAGCAGCTTTAGCAGGGGAGGCACCTACTGCCACCGTAGCGGCCGCCCAAGCCGGAGAGGCCCAAGCCGGAGAGGCCAAAGCCCCCGGAGTTGATGGGCACTCCCTCGGAGCTGAGGATGCTGCCAACGGCAGCGGAGGTGGAGGAGCCCACGGCGGTGTTCTGAGGGAAGGAGCTGAGGATGGGGCCGGGCAGGGTCACCACCACTGGCGAGGGCTGGATGAAGACATTGGAGTCCTGGCACTGCCTGACACAGGGCTCATTGCAGCTGTTGGCCAGCGGGGTCGGGCCGCAGGGCTGGCAGGGCACACACGGGCTGTAGCAGGACATGTCTGGATGCGAGAGCTTCACCTGTCGACAGGGCAGGGGCAAGCAGAGCAGGGACATGGGTTAGGAGCAGACTCTCACTCCACGAGCAAGGATGAAAGGCATGCTCCATAGACAAGAGCTGGAGGCCGTGCAGAGAGGCGCTTGGACTTTTCCTTTCTCTGAGAAGACCCCTGCCTATATTGACTAAGCCCAGGAAGGTCCACATGAACTCTGTAGCCCTGGGGACACCAAATGCAAGCCCCAAGCCCTGTCCATGTCATAGACAAGTCCAGGTCCATGTCACACTTTCCGCCCTCTTCCCTTCACTGTAGGAAGAAGTTCCAAGTCCCAGCACAAGACAAAGAGGCAGGTATGTCCTCAGAAATGTCAGTGGAGGAGAAGGATGAGAAAGAGCTTCACACTCACCTTGTCCTCAAGGAGATGGAAGCGAGAGCAGTGGATGAGAGAGCGTGGAGAATTTCCCCTTTTATACTGCTCCTGTGCCGCCCCAGGCCCACAGTCACTGCACACGGGCTGTAATTTTCCAGCAGATTCACCTCCAAAGCAAAACGCCCACCTAATGGCACCTGTTGAGGTTTGGTTTCCATCAACAATACATGTCCTCATTTGCGACACACCCCCCAGCTTATGGAAGATCCTTTCAAGTACCAGGATGAGAAGCCTAAGAATTTCCTGTGCAGGAACACATCACTACGGGCAGAAGACAATTCCCAAGGGGATCCCCATGGATTTGGGTTCTTCCTCATTACCTGTGGGGTGTGTTGGGGCTCAGGACAAGGTCTTGCTTTTCGCACACTCCTCCCTGCAAATTGGGTGGGGCTTTGCACCCTGACCATCCAGAGACACAGGGTTCTGGCCAAGTTTCCAAAGCTCCTGCAGCCCCTGAGCTATGGGAGCTGTAGCAGGAAAGTCCTGCTGAGGGCGATGGCCATGAGGTCATCCTGGAGCCCTGGACTTGGGTGATGCCCTGTGCTCAGAGCTCATTTTCACAGGGCAGGGATGGAACTGCCCTGGCTGCAGGGGAATTGAGCCCTGTATGGACATGGGCTGCACTCCTGGCTTGTCCTCACACCAAAGGCTGACACACGCCAGGCCAGAATTAGAGTGTGACTCACCACGGGTGGGGAGAGTCTATCCCAGGAACCTTGCCGATGGAAGGCATTCTCCTGCCCTCCTGGAATGCGTCCCAGCTGCCTCCAGGGCTGCAGGGCAGGGAAGCTCATCGCTCCTTGATGTGCTTTGAGAGCTGGTTTCGTACTCAGAGGTGTCCTGAGCACTCCTCCTCCTTGAGCATCTTCAGGCATGTGTCACTGGGGGATTCTGCAGCCCTCATTGCTTGGGCAGTTGGAAGAGATTTTCTTGCCTCCCCAGTGGTGCTGGGTTGTGTTCCACCCTGAGGAGGCCTTTGGGGCGTGGGATGGGAGGAAGGACAGAGCCCTAATGGCCGGAGAAGACGTATCGCCCCAGATTGAGGGATGAGTCCCAGACACAGGGGAGATGCTTTCTGCAACCCTTTCTTTCCCTCCATGTTATGTTGTGGAGCGCATCCTCAGGAAGAGAAGCCTTTGGGTATTCTGCTGACATGTGCAGTGTGGGGAAGAGCTGAGCTTCTTCCTGCAAAGGAAGTTGCCAGCAGCCATGCTTCACTGCCCCAAGCCAACATCGCATGTGCCTGTTTGGGACTATTCAAATACCTGGGGCTTCTCTTCTGCTCCCTGGTGTGATTCTCCCTGGGATAGCCTTGGGCTCCTCATCCCGGGACATGAAAGGAGCTGCATGGCAAGTTCATCACATCAGGAATGAGGAAATGAAATGGCAGCATTGATGGAAACCAAACCCCAACCTGTGCCATCAGGTGGGTGTTTTGCTTTGGAGGTGAGTTTGTTGGAAAATTAGTGCCTTTGTGCAGTGACTGTGGGCCTGGGGCTGTGCAGGAGCTGTATAAAAGCAGGAACTTCTCCTCACTCCCTCATCCACTGCTCTCGCCTCCACCTCCCTGAAGACAAGGTGAGTATGAAGCCCTTTCTCTACCCCTTTCTGCTTCTCCTCCTCCTTTGAGATTTCTCAGCACTTTACTGCCCCTTTGACCCATGAGCGCCTTGGCTTTTCTTGTCATGGGGAATAGGGAGGAAGATTTTCCATGGCTGGATCTTGGCTGAGGAGACTTCTGTGCTCTGGGGTTGGGCTTGGTCTATCTTGGCAGGGATCTTCTGAGGGAAAGGAGAAGCTTAAATGCCTCCTTGTACAGTCTCCAGCTCTTGTCTACCGAGCATGCCTTTCATTCTTCCTGGTGTGGTGAAAGGCTGCTCCTGACACTTGGCCCTGCTCTACTTGCTCCTGCTCTATTTCCCAGGTGAAGCTCTCGCATCCAGACATGTCCTGCTACAGCCCGTGCGTGCCCTGCCAGCCCTGCGGCCCGACCCCGCTGGCCAACAGCTGCAATGAGCCCTGTGTCAGGCAGTGCCAGGACTCCAATGTCTTCATCCAGCCCTCCCCCGTGGTGGTGACCCTGCCCGGCCCCATCCTCAGCTCCTTCCCTCAGAACACCGCCGTGGGCTCCTCCACCTCCGCTGCCGTTGGCAGCATCCTCAGCTCCGAGGGAGTGCCCATCAACTCCGGGGGCTTTGGCATCTCCGGCTTGGGCCTCTCCGGCTTGGGCGGCCGCTACTGCGGCAGGAGGTCCTTCCCCTGCTAAAGCTGCTGGCGATGGCCCTGGGGAAGGGCTCAGGAACCTGGAAGATGGCACCGCACTGGGGAAGGAGCCTTTGGTTGCTGCTTCCAGAGCAGCTGAGCAACCCCAGCACCTCTTGAAAAAGGACAGGGCTTGGCCGGTCTCTCGCACAGCACAGCCCACACCGGCCTCTGCTATTGTCTGTAGTGGGGCCTCCATTCCCATTTTTCTATTTTGACTCATTAAATTTCTTCTGCATCCCAACCCATGCCTTTGCCTCATCCTTTTCACTGGAGATAGTCCCCCAAATGCCATGTGTCTCAGGGGTGGTTCTGGGATGCGGTTTTGGAGATACTTGTGCTCTGACAGGTAACACAGGCTTGCTTCTGATATTTGTTACACATTGGGTGAACCTCTGCTTTCTAAACTTCTCGACCTATCTTAGTCTGGGCAGAATGACCAGATGCTCTTCAGTGAACATTGCTACTCCAGTAATGACTTTTGGTCTCCCACTAAAGCATTCTCTTCTCCACGCTCAGCAAAATCTGTACTGTCCTCCTATCATGGCCAGCCATGTTCACCAACCTCCACACCTTCCTAGCTACTCACTACCTCACTTCCTGCCCTGAGTCTGACAGTCACTTGGGCCTCTCCAGCTTGGGCCGCCGCTACTGCGGCAGGAGTTGTCTCCCCTGCTAAAGCTGCTGCCTGCACTGAGGTGTCCACTTGGGTCAACTTCTTTTCCCTGTTTTGACTCATTAAAGTTCTGCTGCATCCCAGCTTGCGCTTTTTGTCTCATCCTTTCCCTTGCAGATGCTCTCCCAAGATGGCCACGGAAGAGATGTTGCTCAGGGCTGGTCCTGGGAGGGTGTTGTTGAGGATAGTTTTGCAGTGACTGTCAGAGCAGGCTGGCAGTGAGTATGTCATCCATCAGATGACCCTCTACTTTCTTAAAAAAGTCTGCCTTTTGGGGCTGGGATACAATTACCCCACATTGGTCAGAACCTTCAATCCACTCAGCTGTGCACACATTTCCTGTTCTTCAGTAACTTCAACATTTTCAGGTAGGTATTGTGGAGTGAATGTGGTACTGACAAGACACAGCAGTTGTTTCCCAGGCGAGGCCAGGAGAAACTTGTCCTTACCACAGCTTTCTCAAAGAGAAAGAAATGTTTCAGTGAGGGACCCTATTGTAGAGTCATATAATTATAGAACCATAGAATGATTTTGGTTGGAAGAGACCTTTAAAGATCATAGACATCAAACTCCATACTATGGGCAGGTACATCTGTCACTGCACCATGTTACTCAAAGTTCTGTCAAACCTGATGTTCAACACTTCAGTGATGGAGCATCCCATCTTTCTCCAGGCAACCTTTTCCAGTGTCTCACCTTCATCAACATAATAAATTTCTTCCTTATGTCTAACCTTCACGACCCCTATTTCAGTTTAAAAGTGTTTCTCCTTGTCCTGTTAGGACAGTCAGAACTCTACTTTGGACTTCTAAGTTCCCTCTATATGTTGAAAGGCTGCAATAACATCTCCACATGGACTTCTCCACGATGAAAACACCCAACTCCCTCAGTCTTTCCTCATCTGAAGGAGCTGAAGGCATCTGATAAATTTTGTAGCTCTTCTCTGGACCTACTCTAACAGGTCTATGTCTTGTCTCTACTGGGGACACCGACTGGCCTCAGTGTTCCTCTAATGAGTGAGAACTAGAAGCAGAGAATCACTCCCCCAGTGTGCTGGCCATGCTTCTTTTGATGCAGCCCAGGATGTGCTTGGCTTTCTGAGCTGCCAGCACATACTGCTGGCTTCTGCCTTGTTTATCAACCTCCAGTGTCCTTTAGTCCTCAAGCTTTCATCTTCCAGTCTGTATTAGTATTGCCCAAGTGCAGGTGCAGGGCCTTGCCCTTGATCTTGTTGAATATCCTGAGTTTCACATGAGATCATTCCTCAAGCTTGTCGGGGTTCCTCTGAACACCATTCCTCCTTTATGCATGTCAGTTGCCCCTCAGCTTGGTGTCCTGGAGCAGCTCTCTGAGGGTGCACTCAACACCACTACCTGTGTCACTGACGAAGAGATGAAATAGTATTGCTCTCAGTACGGACCGCTGAAGGAAACCTCTTGTCACTTGTTTCCACTTGGACCTTGAGCTATTCACAGTAACTCTTTGCAGCCAAAGTGCCCTCAGAACAATTTCACTTGCAGCAGGCAGTAATTCTTAGACTCACATCCAAACAAAAATATCTTATGTCAGAGGTTGTGTTGTGATCATTTTAGTGCTGAGCTTCAAACGTGTGGTTAAAACATTGCAGATAACAAGCCTAAGCTTTGGATATTGGTGCATGGTGGGTGGAAGTGGTGTGCAAATAGCTGGATGGGACACTGCTGGGAGACCTGACTTGAACTGACCAAAGGACTATGCCATGCTGTATAACATCATGCTCAGCAATAAATTTGTGGGCAGTCTTTCCAAAGAGGTCATTCTTTGGAGCATGCCTGGGCATCCTCTGCTGGTGCAAGGTGCTGGGCGCTGCCTTTGTGACACTTGGGTTTTCTCGTTTTTCCCCTTCCTCTCATAGACTGCCACACAGGCTCACAGGCAGAGAATATCCCATTTGCCCTGCTCCTTCCTTGTTATGCCCTAGGCTTCCTGGGAATGTTTCTGGAGAGCGGGAGCCAGGAAGAGACTCAGGGCAGGAAGTGAGGTAGTGAGTAGCTAGGAAGGTGTGGAGGTTGGTGAACATGGCTGGCCATGATAGGAGGACAGTACAGATTTTGCTGAGCGTGGAGAAGAGAATGCTTTAGTGGGAGACCAAAAGTCATTACTGGAGTAGCAATGTTCACTGAAGAGCATCTGGTCATTCTGCCCAGACTAAGATAGGTCGAGAAGTTTAGAAAGCAGAGGTTCACCCAATGTGTAACAAATATCAGAAGCAAGCCTGTGTTAGAGCACAAGTATCTCCAAAACCCCATCCCAGAACCACCCCTGAGACACATGGCATTTGAGGGAGTATCTCCAGTGAAAAGGATGAGGCAAAGGCATGGGTTGGGATGCAGAAGAAATTTAATGAGTCAAAATAGAAAAATGGGAATGGAGGCCCCACTACAGACAATAGCAGAGGCCGGTGTGGGCTGTGCTGTGCGAGAGACCGGCCAAGCCCTGTCCTTTTTCAAGAGGTGCTGGGGTTGCTCAGCTGCTCTGGAAGCAGCAACCAAAGGCTCCTTCCCCAGTGCGATGCCATCTTCCAGGTTCCTGAGCCCTTCCCCAGGGCCATCGCCAGCAGCTTTAGCAGGGGAAGGACCTCCTGCCGCAGTAGCGGCCGCCCAAGCCGGAGAGGCCCAAGCCGGAGAGGCCAAAGCCCCCGGAGTTGATGGGCACTCCCTCGGAGCTGAGGATGCTGCCAACGGCAGCGGAGGTGGAGGAGCCCACGGCGGTGTTCTGTGGGAAGGAGCTGAGGATGGGGCCGGGCAGGGTCACCACCACTGGCGAGGGCTGGATGAAGACATTGGAGTCCTGGCACTGCCTGACACAGGGCTCATTGCAGCTGTTGGCCAGCGGGGTCGGGCCGCAGGGCTGGCAGGGCACGCACGGGCTGTAGCAGGACATGTCTGGATGAGAGAGCTTCACCTGGGAAATAGAGCAGGGACAAGTAGAGCAGGGCCATGGGTCAGGAGCAGCCTTTCACCACACCAGGAAGAATGAAAGGCATGCTCGGTAGACAAGAGCTGGAGACTGTACAGAGATCCATTTAAGCTTCTTCCTTCAGCCCAAAAGATCCCTGCCAAGATAGACCAAGCCCAGAGAGTCCCCAGAGCCAGAAACCATAAGCCAAGATCCAGCCATGGAACACACTTGCTGCCCCATTCCCCATGTCAAGAAAATCCAAGACCAATTGGGGCTCATAGGAGCAGGAATGAGCTGAGAAATCTCAAAGGAGGAATGCAAGAAGGAGAAGGAGAAATGGTTTCATACTCACCTTGTTCTCAAGGAGATGGAAGCGAGAGCAGTGGATGAGAGAGTGAGGAGAAGTTCCTGCTTTTATACTGCTCCTGCACAGCCCCGGCCCACAGTCACTGCACAAAGGCACTAATTTTCCAGCAGATTCACCTCCAAAGCAAAACACCCATCTGATGGCACAGATTGGGGTTTGGTTTCCATCAATGCTGCCATTTCATTTCCTCATTCCTGATGTGCTTAACCTGCCATGCAGCTCCTTTCATGTCACAGGATGAGAAGCCCAAGGCTGTCCCAGGTAGAATCATGCCAGTGGGGCAGAAGAGGAGGCCCAAGTATTCAAGGAGCCCCATACAGGCACTTGGAATGTTGGCTTGGGGCAGTGAAGCATGGCTGCTGGCAACTTCCTTTGCAGGAAGAAGCTCAGCTCTTCCCCACACTGCACATGTCAGCAGAATACCCAAAGGCTTCTCTTCCTGAGGATGCGCTCCACAACATAACATGGAGGGAAAGAAAGGGTTGCAGAAAACATCTCCCCTTTGGGACTCATCCCTCAATCTGGGGCGATACGTCTGCTCCGGCCATTAGGGCTCTGTCCTTCCTCCTATCCCACGCCCCAAAGGCCTCCTCAGGGTGGAACACAACCCAGCACCACTGGGGAGGCAAGAAAATCTCTTCCAACTGCCCAAGCAATGAGGGCTGCAGAATCCCCCAGTGCCACATGCCTGGGGATGCTCAAGGAGGAGGAGTGCTCAGAACACCTCTGAGTATGAAACCAGCTCTCAAAGCACATCAAGGAGCGATGCGCTTCCCTGCCCTGCAGCCCTGGAGGCAGCTGGGACGCATTCCAGGAGGGCAGGAGAATGCCTTCCATCGGCAAGGTTCCTGGGATAGACTCTCCCTACCCGTGGCGAGTCACACTCTAATTCTGGCCTGGCGTGTGTCAGCCTTTGGTGTGAGGACAAGCCAGGAGTGCAGCCCATGTCCACACAGGGCTCAATTCCCCTGCGGCCAGGGCAGTTCCATCCCTGCCCTGTGAAAATGAGCTCTGAGCACAGGGCATCACCCAAGTCCAGGGCTCCAGGATGACCTCATGGCCATCGCCCTCAGCAGGACTTTCCTGCTACAGCTCCCATAGCTCAGGGGCTGCAGGAGCTTTGGAAACTTGGCCAGACCCCTGTGTCTCTGGCTGGCCAGGGTGCAAAGCCCCAGCCAATTTGCAGGGAGGAGTGTGCGAAAAGCAAGACCTTGTCCTGAGCCCCAACACACCCCACAGGTAATGAGGAAGAACCCAAATCCATGGGGATCCCCTTGGGAATTGTCTTCTGCCCGTAGTGATGTGTTCCTGCACAGGAAATTCTTAGGCTTCTCATCCTGGTACTTGAAAGTATCTTCCATAAGCTGGTGGGTGTCTCGCAAATGAGGACATGTATTGTTGATGGAAACCAAACCTCAACAGGTGCCATTAGGTGGGCGTTTTGCTTTGGAGGTGAATCTGCTGGAAAATTACTGCCCGTGTGCAGTGACTGTGGGCCTGGGGCGGCACAGGAGCAGTATAAAAGGGGAAATTCTCCACGCTCTCTCATCCACTGCTCTCGCTTCCATCTCCTTGAGGACAAGGTGAGTGTGAAGCTCTTTCTCATCCTTCTCCTCCACTGACATTTCTGAGGACATACCTGCCTCTTTGTCTTGTGCTGGGGCTTGGAACTTCTTCCTACAGTGAAGGGAAGAGGGCGGAAAGTGTGACATGGACCTGGACTTGTCTATGACATGGACAGGGCTTGGGGCTTGCATTTGGTGTCCCCAGGGCTACAGAGTTCCTGTGGACCTTCCTGGGCTTAGTCAATATAGGCAGGGGTCTTCTCAGAGAAAGGAAAAGTCCAAGCGCCTCTCTGCACGGCCTCCAGCTCTTGTCTATGGAGCATGCCTTTCATCCTTGCTCGTGGAGTGAGAGTCTGCTCCTAACCCATGTCCCTGCTCTGCTTGCCCCTGCCCTGTCGACAGGTGAAGCTCTCGCATCCAGACATGTCCTGCTACAGCCCGTGCGTGCCCTGCCAGCCCTGCGGCCCGACCCCGCTGGCCAACAGCTGCAATGAGCCCTGTGTCAGGCAGTGCCAGGACTCCAATGTCTTCATCCAGCCCTCGCCAGTGGTGGTGACCCTGCCCGGCCCCATCCTCAGCTCCTTCCCGCAGAACACCGCCGTGGGCTCCTCCACCTCCGCTGCGGTTGGCAGCATCCTCAGCTCCGAGGGAGTGCCCATCAACTCCGGGGGCTTTGGCCTCTCCAGCTTGGGCCTCTCCGGCTTGGGCGGCCGCTACGGTGGCAGTAGGTGCCTCCCCTGCTAAAGCTGCTGGCGACGGCCCTGGGGAAGGGCCCAGGGACACAGAAGATGGCACTCCACTGGCGGTCACAGACTCCTTTCTGACCGTGATGCTCCGTGCTCTGTGACCTCTACTCTGATTGACCTCGCTCCCCTATTTTGCCTCATTAAATCTCTGTAGCAGCCCAGTCCATGCCTTTGTCTTGTCCTTTCCCCTGCAGATGCTCTCCCAAGATGCCCAGGGAGAGAGATGTTGCACAAAGGGTTCTGGGACTGGGTGTTGGGTATTATTGCGCAGTTATTGTCAACATGGGTTTGCACTGAGTTTTCTCAGTCATGAATTCTGTGACTCTCTTGTTTCTGAACTTCTCTGCCAATGTGGTGTATAGCAGGACTGAATGACTGAATGACCCAGTCACTACCATCAGCTGGGTGCATACACCTCTTCCTTTTCCTTGGGAAGCTCAGCGTTGTGAAGAAGGCAGTCAGGAGAAGAAAGGATGAACGTTTATTGACAGGGCAGCATCAACACCTTCCCCAGAAAGCACAGGAGAACTTGCCCTTTCGCAGCATTGAGATTTTGAGTTGCAGGGCGGGAGAACACCAGCCAGAAAATCAAACCGTAACAACAGTAAAGGAACATACTGCCACAGCGTCCGTGGGAAACCACTGACTCTACAGCTGGGCTCCACAGGTCTTGTGGGCTCTGATCCGGTGCAGAGATGTTGTGGCAATCTGCTTTTTCTTTACGCAGAGGATTCAGGAGAGTTCCTGCACACTGCCTGTCTCCTTGGCCAAGCAGCTGAGTCCTTCCTCCTCATTGCCAGCCCTATCCCTGCCAGAGGGCAGAGGCACAAAGGCCATCCTGGCATGATGGGATCACAGCGTACTCAAGTTAGAAAGTACCTCCAGAGGTCATAGGGCCCAACCCCTTGCTCCAAGATCAATCAGACATGAGCATCCAAGCCCTGTTACTGCACTACCTCCCCAGGCAACCTTTTCCACTCCTTGACTCTCTTCCTGGTGAAAACCAGTTGCTGCCGATCGAGTCCAAACCTCTCATCTCTCACAGTGAGCCCGATGTCTCCAGTTCTCCAACCACACTCTGCCACAGTGAGCACTGTTGAGCCTGGATCTGTGCTCTGGGGGACCTCACCATGGCTACACCTAAGCTGCTCTTAGGTCTCCCACCAAAGCCTTCTCCTCACAATCTGCAAAGCCCACGCCCTCAGCCACTCCTCCTAAACACGTGCTCCAGGTCCTTACCAACTTGGACACCCTCTGCTGAACTCATGCCATTTGGTCAAGGTCTTTCTCCCATTAGATCTTTCTTGTGTTAGAGCAGTGTTTTAGAGCCCAGCTGGTGAGTGCTGAGCAGAGTGGGATGAGTCCTATTGGTATTGGCCATGATGCCGATGACAGTCCTTTTTGTGCAGAAACAGTTTTGATGGTGCTACCAGAAAAACTGGCCCTGCCTTAGGCTGCTGCTTGTCAGGGTGGAAGCATGTGCGGACAGCTAGGGCTGGTTGCGGCCATGCAGGGATCTGGGTGGACATGTGGGATCTTACCCAGTTCTCTCCTGCAGCAGTTCAGCTGCTCCCCTTTCTCAGTCAAAAGCCTCTGCAGCCTTTGCCTCTGGTCACCGCACTGCTGGTGAGAGCTCCTGGACAGACCCTTGAGACACTAGGCCTGCACACGCTGCCTCTTCCCCACATGCTCCCGCTCTCCAGAAACATCCCCAGGAAACGCTGGGCACAGGCAGGGAAGGAGCAGGGCAAGGAGGATGTTCTCTGCCTGTGGGCCGGAGTGACAGTCTATGAGCGGAAGGGGAAAAAAGAGAAAACTCAAGTGGTGCAAAGCAACACCGGGCACCTCACACGAGCACAGGATGCGCAGCCATGCTCCAAAGAACGGACACTTTGGAAAGACTGCCCTGAGTCTTTCCATTCACAACAATTGTGTTAACAACCACTACACACTCATCCCAAAAACCCCATCCCAGAATCACGCAGAGAAACAACTCTATCCTTGGGCACCTTGGGAGAGCATCTGCAGGGGAAATGATGAGAGAGAGGCATGGGTTGGGATGCAGCAGAACTTTAATGAGTCAAAACAGGGAAACAAGGACACAGTGAGTGGAGCTCCTGGTGCAGGGAGCCCCAAAGGCAGAAAGCAGTCGGCATCCCCAGTGCGATGCCAACTTCTGGGTCCCTGGGCCCTTCCCCAGGGCCATCGCCAGCAGCTTTAGCAGGGGAAGGACCTCCTGCCGCAGTAGCGGCCGCCCAAGCCGGAGAGGCCCAAGCCGGAGAGGCCAAAGCCCCCGGAGTTGATGGGCACTCCCTCGGAGCTGAGGATGCTGCCAACGGCAGCGGAGGTGGAGGAGCCCACGGCGGTGTTCTGTGGGAAGGAGCTGAGGATGGGGCCGGGCAGGGTCACCACCACGGGGGAGGGCTGGATGACGACATTGGAGTCCTGGCACTGCCTGACACAGGGCTCATTGCAGCTGTTGGCCAGCGGGGTCGGGCCGCAGGGCTGGCAGGGCACGCACGGGTTGTAGCAGGACATGTCTGGATGGCAGAGCTTCACCTGGAGATAGGGCAGGGGAAAGCAGAGCAGGGACTTGGGTTAGGAGCAGCCTGAAGCCCACCACAAAGCAGTCAAGCAATAAGATGGAGTCATGAGCTAGTGGCTGCGTAAGGAGTCCCACTGCCTTCAGCTTCCCTTCAGTGCAAAAGAGCCCTGCCAAGAGCAACCAAAGCCAGAAGGTCACCACCCAGACCATTGCTCAGCCAAGACCCAGCCTAACTCCATGCCAAAACTACTACCATTTTTCCTGTCCTGTGACAAGCTGCTTCAACTCCAGTGTAGGATGAAGGAGCAGGTTTATGCTGAGGAATCTCAAAGGAGGATGAGGAGAAACAGGAAGACAATGCGAATGAGAAAGAGTTTCATACTCACCTTGTTCTCAAGGAGATGGTGGCGAGAGCAGTGGATGAGAGAGTGAGGAGAAGTTCCCCCTTTTATACTGCTCCTGCACCGCCCCTGACCCACAGTCACTGCACACGGGCAGTAATTTTCCAGCAGACTCACCTCCAAAGCAAAACACTCACCTAATGGCACAGGACGGGGGTTGTTTTCCATCTGATTTCCTCATTTCTGATGTGTTTCTCTGCCACGCCTGTGCTACTGATGTGCCTGCAGATGGTCTTGCTTGGGACCCCAGATATTGTCACAAGGGGGCAAAGCGGCCAAACAAGTGGACACAGGCAGGAGAGGACTGCATTGGCGGCACAGCACGTTCCTCTCCAGAGGGTTGAAAACAGCCTCATCAGATCTCTCCAGACGCATGCCTCTTACCTCCACAAACACCTCCACCACTTGGAGTATATCTTCTGCTGCTATTGATGTGCTCCTGACAGGAAATATTTGGGCCTCTCATCTTGATACTTGAAAGGATCTTCTGTGACATAATGGTCATTTCAGAAATGAGGAATTGAAATGGGTGCGTTGATGGAAACCAAACCCCAACCTGTGCCATTAGGCGTATGTTTTGCTTTGGAGGTGAGTCTGCTGGAAAATTAGTGCCTGTGTGCAGTGACTGTGGGCCTGGGGCGGTGCAGGAGCAGTATAAAAGCAGGAACTTCTCCTCACTCTCTCATCCACTGCCCTTGCCTTCATCTCCTTGAAAACAAGGTGAGTCTGAAGCCTTTTCTTTTCTTCTGCCTCCTTTTCCTCTTCAGCTTCTCTCAGCATACGCTTGCCTTTTGTCCTATGCTGGGTCAAGGGGCTGCTACTAATGAGAGAGGGAAGGGAGCAGAAGGTGTATCATGCAGATGGGCTGGGGCTGGCTGAAGTGAGCGATGGCTACACTGGAAGCTCCCTGTACTTCACTGTTCTTGATGGAGCATGTTTTATCTGAGGGGAAGCTGAATTCCGTGGATCTCCCTACAACATCTCCAGCTCTTGTTTCAACCTTGGCTTGTCTTGGGGTGAGAGTCTGCTTATAACCCATGTCACTGCTCTTCTTGCCCCTGCCCTGTCTACAGGTGAAGCTCTGCCATCCAGACATGTCCTGCTACAGCCCATGCGTGCCCTGCCAGCCCTGCGGCCCGACCCCGCTGGCCAACAGCTGCAATGAGCCCTGTGTCAGGCAGTGCCAGGACTCCAATGTCGTCATCCAGCCCTCCCCCGTGGTGGTGACCCTGCCCGGCCCCATCCTCAGCTCCTTCCCACAGAACACCGCCGTGGGCTCCTCCACCTCCGCTGCCGTTGGCAGCATCCTCAGCTCCGAGGGAGTGCCCATCAACTCCGGGGGTTTTGGCATCTCCGGCTTGGGCCTCTCCGGCTTGGGCGGCCGCTACTGTGGCAGGAGGTCCTTCCCCTGCTAAAGCTGCTGGCGATGGCCCTGGGGAAGGGCCCAGGGACACAGAAGATGGCACCTGCCAACTTGGTGCTCCCTGCACCAAGATCTCCACTCACTGTGTCCTTGTTTCCCTGTTTTGACTCATTAAAGTTCTGCTGCATCCCAACCCATGTCTCTCTCTCATCCTTTTTCATACAGATGCTCTCCCAAAATGCTCAGGGAGAGAACTGATGCTCAGGGATGGTTTTGGGAGGGGATAATTCTGTAGTGATTTGTAATAGCATTGTGCAGGATTTACCTGGATGGAGTTGGCCCCCTATTAGCCCTCCCACTGGTTCTTTGTAGCTGTACCTGGAATGGTGCTGGTAACACATAAATGTTTTGGGTTTTGCTGGGCAGAGCTTGCACAGCACCAATGCTGTCTCTCTGACTGCGTCTCCAAAATGATTGTAGGCGGGGGTGGGCAAGAGGTTGGGAGGGGACAAAGGAAGGACTGATGTGCCAGACTGATCAAAGGCATTTTCCATACCATATGACATCATGGTGAGCAATAAATGGTAAGAGGAAGGAGGAGGTTTGGGCATTGGGTCATTCACAGAATGATTGAGGCTGGAAAGAACCACCAGAGGTCATCTGGTCCAATCTCCTTCTCTCTAACCAAGCCTCCTAAACCAAGGGAAAGACTTCCTTTGTCCAGACCTTCTCTCTGGTCTTCTGGCTCAGGGATTCCTGCGGGTTCGCTTTGACGTTGAAGACTGAAGAAAAGGCAGCATTCAGTATCTCTGCCTTCTTTGTGTCTTCTGTCATCAGGGTCCCTGCTCCAGTCTGGAGTGTTCCCACATTTTCCTCTTATTATTGATCTGTTTGAAGAAGCCCTTCCTGTTGTTCTTAATATCCCCTGCTAGATAGAATACCAAATGGGCCTTGGCTTTCCCCATCGCATTTCTGGGTACTCTGACAACATCCAAAGTGGCCTGTCCCTGCTTCCTCCTCCTCTGTATCTCCCGCTTGGGCTTCACTTCCTTATTAAGGTTTTTGTCTTCTGAATCAATCAGTAATTGCCCTGGCACTGATGCTCCAACTGTGCTATTGAGCTGTCTAGTGGAGAATATGAGGGAATACAGCTCCCCATCCAAAACTGATGTGGCTCATTCTGTTGTGCAGGTTCCCAAGGTCCTTGTTCACTCTTCTGTGAGGTTTTTACAAATACTAATGAACTCTTGGCTTAATGTGGGTTTGTGGAAACTGCTGTCATGCTGGCTTAAGAGGTGACAACTTCTGGGTGCGGTGACAGAGAAATGTGCCTTGAGGGGACCAGTCCCTGGGTGGCTGTTGCTTGAAAATCAGCTGCTTTTAGCACTGTATTGGCCTTGCTTGTACTTGACCTCTGTTTAATGAGCCACAACATCAGAGGGCCATGATTAAAACAGGGACCTGAATGACCACTGAAGATGTCAAGATTGAGCAGGGACCCAAACTATATAGAATTATAGAATAGTTAGGGATGGAAAGGACCTTAAGATTATTCAGTTCCAAACCCCCATGCCATGGGCAGGGACACCTCACGCTAAACCATACCACCCAAGGCTTTGTCCAACCTGGCCTTGAACACTGCCACGGATGGAGCATTCACAACCTCCCTGGGCAACCAATTCCAGTGCCTCACCACCCTAACAGGAAAGGATTTCTTCCTTATATCCAATCTAAACTTCCCCTGTTTCAGTTTTAACTTGTTAACCCTTGTCCTACAGTCCCTAAGGAAGAGTCCCTCCCCAGCATCCCTATAGGCCCCCTTCAGATACTGGAAGCTGCTCTGAGGTCTCCACGCAGCCTTCTCTTCTCCAGGCTGAACAGCCCCAACTTCCTCAGCCTGTCTTCATACAGGAGCTGCTCCAACCCCTGAGCATCCTCGTGGCCTTCTCTGGACTTGTTCCAACAGTTCCATGCCCTTTTTCTGCTGAGGACACCAGAACTGCACACAATGCTCCAGGTGAGGTCTCACAAGAGCAGAGTAGAGGGGCAGGATCACCTCCTTTGACCTGCTGGTCACGCTGCTTTTGATGCAGCCCACGATACGGTTGCTTTCTGGACTGCAAGCACACACTGAAGCCGGCTCATGTTCATTTTCTCATCAACCAACACCCCCAAGTCCTCCTCCTTGGGCTGCTCTGAATCTCTTCTTTGCCCAACCTGTAGCTGTGCCTGGGATTGCTCCCACCCAGGTGTAGGACCTTGCACTTGGCATGCTTAAACCTCATGAGGTTGGCATCAGCCCACCTCACAAGTGTGTCGAGGTCCCTCTGGATGGCATTCCTTCCCTCCAGGGTATCAACTGAACTGCACAGCTTGGTGTTATCGGCAAACTTCCTGAGGGCGCGCTCAATCCCACTGTCCATGTCACCAACAAAGATGTTGAACAAGACTGGTCCCAACCCCTATCCCTGAGGGACACCACTTGTTACTGGTCTCCAGACAGAGATATGGTAGCTGAGGCAGAGACCCAAACCACAGGTGAGGACAGCATGGCTGGGACAGGAACCCAAACACTATCTGCAGTGATTGTTCTGGTAATGAAAAAGAAATAGTGGACAATGAAGTGAATGGGTCCTTCTCATTGATTAGTAAAGAAGTGAGGAGGGAAGTGTGTGATGAGAAAGGCAGCCCTTCAGCAAAGGAGTGGCAGGATGAAGTGAGACAAGTAACTGAAGTGACAGAAAGTACAGAGTCAAATCATAGAAAGGCTTGGGGAAGAAGCTCACCCAGTTCCAACACCCTGCCACGGACAGGGACACCTTCCACTAGACCAGCTTGCTCCAAGACCCATCCAAGCTGGATTTGGTTGCACCCAGTCCTTGACCTCAAGAGAGCTTCAATACAGGGAAACATTACAGCCACCAGCCTGGTGAGCAGGTTACTGCATGGCAACTCTGATGTCTGGGGAGTGGGGCCAACAGTCAGGAACTGGTAGGTAAGGAAGCCAAACAGCTGGGATCCCTCAACAGCTGATCACCCAGGAACTGACAGTGGACTTGGAAAAGAAGCTGTGAATTGCAGTGCCTGGAGGTGTGTGCTGTCAAGTATGAGGGCAAGATATCTGTTCAAGATCTTGTGATCCAGCAAGGAAGGTGAACCAAGGCTTAGAGAGGTATAAAGTACCTGAGAGGATTAGTTGTGATGGAAGTCATCTGTGGACACAGGGTTCTCCCAGGAGAATGCATATTTGGTACATGAACTCTGAATAATCCTGAAAGATACAGCAAGGCCATGAGAGGCCCCAGGAAGCTTAAGCAAGCAAGATAAAAAGAAGCTGGAATTCACTGAGTTATGAGAACTGGGGACTCTTGGCAAGCTTTCGAGGTCAAGTTCTCACACCTGTGCTTAACCAATTGCATGTTAGTCGCTAAGGGTCTTCAAGACATGTATCCAATCATAATATACCAAGTCCCTGTAAATGCACGTAAGGGATAGTATATAAGGAGCTAAGGCTTTGCAATATCTGATCACACTGATCCCTGACTGAGTTATTTTTTCTGCGGCAGTCATCTGATGACAAGGAGGTCTCCTAAGGACCGGAGAATGCCCTGTGTACAAGCGCCATCTGAAAAGGTGGTCCAGAATGAATTACTGCTGTATTCTAACAGCTTGGCAGCAATGTACTGCCTGGATTTGGATAAACCTGTGGTTAAGAGAGCATCTTCCTGTCTGAAATTCTGAAGACAATGCCTCTCCCTCCTCTCAGTGTAGTTGCAGTTTGGTTACCCCATCACCAAAACAAAGGAAGTGATTGAGAAAGGCCAAAGAATTCTGATTCTTCTGCAAGGTGTATTTGCCATGAAATCAAGCAAGGTCAAAATTGCACAGGAAATGCGTTTCTTGGGATCTTGGCATCTGCATAAAAAAGGATGACACAAAGTCACAGGCTGGGATGCAGCAGAACTTTAATGAGTCAAAACAGGGAAACAAGGACACTGTGAGTGGAGCTCCTGGTGCAGGGAGCACCGAAGGCAGAGAGGAGTCGGCATCCCCAGTGCGGTGCCATCTTCTGGGTCCCTGGGCCCTTCCCCAGGGCCATCACCAGCAGCTTTAGCAGGGGAAGGACCTCCTGCCGCAGTAGCGGCCGCCCAAGCCAGAGAGGCCCAAGCCGGAGAGGCCAAAGCCCCCGGAGTTGATGGGCACTCCCTCGGAGCTGAGGATGCTGCCAACGGCAGCGGAGATGGAGGAGCCCACGGCGGTGTTCTGTGGGAAGGAGCTGAGGATGGGGCCAGGCAGGGTCACCACCACGGGGGAGGGCTGGATGACGACATTGGAGTCCTGGCACTGCCTGACACAGGGCTCATTGCAGCTGTTGGCCAGCGGGGTCGGGCCGCAGGGCTGGCAGGGCACGCACGGGCTGTAGCAGGACATGTCTGGATGCGAGAGCTTCACCTGTCGACAGGGCAGGGGCAAGCAGAGCAGGGACATGGGTTAGGAGCAGCCTGAAGCCCACCACAAAGCAGCCAAGCAATAAGATGGAGTCATGAGCTTGTGGCTGCGTAAGGAGTCCCACTGCCTTCCACTTCCCTTCAGTGCAAAAGAGCCCTGCCAAGAGCAACCAAAGCCAGAAGGTCACCACCCAGACCATTGCTCAGCCAAGACCCAGCCTAACTCCATGCCAAAACTACTACCATTTTTCCTGTCCTGTGACAAGCTGCTTCAACTCCAGTGTAGGATGAAGGAGCAGGTTTATGCTGAGAAATCTCAAAGGATTATGAGGAGAAACAGGAAGACAATAAGAATGAGAAAGAGTTTCATACTCACCTTGTTCTCAAGGAGATGGTGGCGAGAGCAGTGGATGAGAGAGTGAGGAGAAGTTCCCCCTTTTATACTGCTCCTGCACCGCCCCTGGCCCACAGTCACTGCACACGGGCAGTAATTTTCCAGCAGACTCACCTCCAAAGCAAAACACTCACCTAATGGCACAGGATGGGGGCTGTTTTCCATCTGATTTCCTCATTTCTGATGTGTTGCTCTGCCATGCCGGTGCTACTGACATGCCTGCAGATGCCCTTGGTTGGGACCCTGTCCTGGGTTCAGCAGTAGCAGTCATTTTTCTCCTTCTTTGCAGTTGGTGCAGCGCTGTGTTTTGACTTTCAACTTGGGAACAGAGCTGATAACAATGATGTTTTGGTTTGGCCAAGGACTTTGTGAGCCTCATGCTCTGCCAGGAAGGAGGGGAAGCCGGGAGGAAGAAGAGACAGGACACCTGACCCAAGCTAGTCAAATTGGTATTCCATATAACAGCACATCATGCCCAGGATGTAACATGGAGTTACCCAAAAGGGCTAAGACAGCAGGGTTGGAGGAGGTATTGGTCAGAGCTTGGTCGGGGGGGGGGGGGCGAGTTATCAGTCGGCTGGTGGTGAGGTGTTGTATTCTCTTCCCTTGTTACTTCCTTTATCATGATTATTATTGGTGGCAGCAGTAGTGATTTGTGTTATACCTTAGATACTAACATGTTATCTCAACCTGTGGAACTTGAATTCGTTTGATTCTCCTCTCCATCCCTCTGGGAGTAGGGGGAGGGGGGGGGGGGGGGGGGGAGTGAGTGAACAAGTTGACTGACTGGGTTTAAACCACGACAGACCCCTGATATTGTCACAAGAGGGGAAAGAGGCCAAACAAATGGACACAGGCAGGAGAAGACTGCATTGGCGGCACAGCACGTTCCTCTCCAGAGGGTTGAAAACAGCCTCATCAGATCTCTCCAGACGCATGCTTCTTACCTCCACACACACCTCCACCACTTGGAGTATATCTTCTGCTACTATTGATGTGCTCCTGACAGGAAATATTTGGGCCTCTCATCTTGATACTTGAAAGGATCTTCTGTGACATAATGGTCATTTCAGAAATGAGGAATTGAAATGGCTGCGTTGATGGAAACCAAACCCCAACCTGTGCCATTAGGTGTATGTTTTGCTTTGGAGGTGAGTCTGCTGGAAAATTAGTGCCTGTGTGCAGTGACTGTGGGCCTGGGGCGGTGCAGGAGCAGTATAAAAGCAGGAACTTCTCCTCACTCTCTCATCCACTGCTCTTGCCTTCATCTCCTTGAAAACAAGGTGAGTCTGAAACCTTTTCTTCTGCCTCCTTTTCCTCTTCAGCTTCTCTCAGCATACGCTTGCCTTTTGTTCTATGCTGGGTCAAGGGGCCGCTAATAATGAGAGAGGGAAGGGAGCAGAAGGTGTATCATGCAGATGGGCTGGGGCTGGCTGAAGTGAGCGATGGCTACACTGGGAGCTCCCTGTACTTCACTGTTCTTGATGGAGCATTTTTTGTCTGAGGGGAATCTGAAATCCATGGATCTCCCTACAACATCTCCAGCTCTTGTTTCAACCTTGGCTTGTCTTGGGGTGAGAGTCTGCTCCTAACCCATGTCCCTGCTCTGCTTACCCCTGCCCTGTCTACAGGTGAAGCTCTGCCATCCAGACATGTCCTGCTACAGCCCGTGCGTGCCCTGCCAGCCCTGCGGCCCAACCCCGCTGGCCAACAGCTGCAATGAGCCCTGTGTCAGGCAGTGCCAGGACTCCATCGTCGCCATCCAGCCCTCCCCCGTGGTGGTGACCCTGCCTGGCCCCATCCTCAGCTCCTTCCCTCAGAACACCGCCGTGGGCTCCTCCACCTCCGCTGCCGTTGGCAGCATCCTCAGCTCCGAGGGAGTGCCCATCAACTCCGGGGGCTTTGGCATCTCCGGCTTGGGCCTCTCCGGCTTGAGTGGCCGCTACTGCGGCAGAAGGTGCCCCCCCTGCTAAAACTGCTGGTGATGGCCCTGGGGAAGGGCCCAGGGACACAGAAGTTGGCACCGCACTGGGGATGCCGACCCCTTTCTGCCTTTGGTGCTCCCTGCACCAAGATCTCCACTCACTGTGTCCTTGTTTCCCTGTTTTGACTCATTAAAGTTCTGCTGCATCCCAACCCATGTCTCTCTCTCATCCTTTTTCATACAGATGCTCTCCCAAAATGCTCAGGGAGGGAACTGATGCTCAGGGATGGTTTTGGGAGGGGATAATTCTGTAGTGATTTGTAATAGCATTGTGCAGGATTTACCTGGATGGAGTTGGCCCCCTATTAGCCCTCCCACTGGTTCTTTGTAGCTGTACCTGGAATGGTGCTGGTAACACATAAATGTTTTGGGTTTTGCTGGGCAGAGCTTGCACAGCACCAATGCTGTCTCTCTGACTGCGTCTCCAAAATCATTGTAGGCTGGGGTGGGCAAGAGGTTGGGAGGGGACAAAGGAAGGACTGATGTGCCAGACTGATCAAAGGGATTTTCCATACCATATGACATCATGGTGAGCAATAAATGGTAAGAGGAAGGAGGAGGTTTGGGCATTGGGTCATTCACAGAATGGTTGAGGCAGGAAAGAACCACCAAAGGTCATCTGGTCCAATCTCCTTCTCTCTAACCAAGCCTCCTAAACCAAGGGAAAGACTTCCTTTGTCCAGACCTTCTCTCTGGTCTTCTGGCTCAGGGATTCCTGCGGGTTCGCTTTGACGTTGAAGACTGAAGAAAAGGCAGAATTCAGTATCTCTCTTTTTTGTGTCTTCTGTCATCAGGGTCCCCGCTCCAGTCTGGAGTGTTCCCACATTTTCCTCTTATTATTGATCTGTTTGAAGAAGCCCTTCCTGTTGTTCTTAATATCCCCTGCTAGATAGAATACCAAATGGGCCTTGGCTTTCCCCATCGCATTTCTGGGTACTCTGACAACATCCAAAGTGGCCTGTCCCTGCTTCCTCCTCCTCTGTATCTCCCGCTTGGGCTTCACTTCCTTATTAAGGTTTTTGCCTTCTGAAGCAATCAGTAATTGCCCTGGTACTGATGCTCCAACTGTGCTATTGAGCTGTCTAGTGGAGAATATGAGGGAATACAGCTCCCCATCCAAAACTGATGTGGCTCATTCTGTTGTGCAGGTTCCCAAGGTCCTTGTTCACTCTTCTGTGAGGTTTTCACAAATACTAATGAACTGTTGGCTTAATGTAGGTTTGTGGAAACTGCTGTCATGCTGGTTTAAGAGGTGACAACTTCTGGGTGTGGTGACAGAGAAATGTGCCTTGAGGTGACCAGTCCCTGGGTGGCTGCTGTTTGAAAATCAGCTGCTTTTAGCACTGTATTGGCCTTGCTTGTACTTGGCCTCTGTTTAATGAGCCACAACATCAGAGGGCCATGATTAAAACAGGGACCTAAATGACCTGGAGATGTCAAGATTCAGCAGGGACCCCAACTACATCTAAGATCATGGTAGATGAGGCAGAGACCCAAACCACAGGTGAGGACACCATGGCTGGGACAGGAACCCAAACACTATCTGCAGTGATTGTTCTGGTAATGAAAAAGAAATAGTGGACAATGAAGTGAATGGGTCCTTCTCATTGATTAGTAAAGAAGTGAGGAGAGAAGTGTGTGATGAGAAAGGCAGCCCTTTGCAAAGGAGTGGCAGGATGAAGTGAGACAATAACTAATGTGACAGAAAGTACAGAGTTGAATCATAGAAAGGCTTGGGGAAGAAGCTCATCCAGTTTCAACTCCCTGCCATGGGCAGGGACACCTTCCACTAGACCAGCTTGCTCCAAGACCCATCCAAGCACGCAGTCCCTGACCTCAAGAGGACTTCAGGATGTGGAAACATTACAGCCACCAGCCTGGTGAGCAGGTTACTGCATGGCAACTCTGATGTCTGGGGAGTGGGGTCCACAGTCAGGAACTGGTAGGTAAGGAAACCAAAGGGCTGGGATCCCTCAACAGCTGATCACCCAGGAATTGACAGTGGACTTGGAAAAGAAGCTGTGAATTGCAGTGCCTGGAGGTGTGTGCTGTCAAGTATGAGGGCAAGATATCTGTTCAAGATCTTGTGGTTGAGCAAGGAAGGTGAACCAAGGCTTAGAGAGGTATAAAGTACCTGAGAGGATTAGTTGTGATGGAAGTCACCTGATGACAAGTAGGTCTTGTCCAGAATCATAGAATTATAGAATCCTTAGGGTTGGAAAGGACCTTAAGATCATCTAGTTCCAACCCCTCTGCCATGGGCAGGGACACCTTATGCTAAATCATATCACCCAAGGCCTTGTCCACCCTGGCCTTGAACACTGCCAGGGATGCAGCATTCACAACCTCCCTGGGCAACCAATTCCAGTGCCTCACCACCCTAACAGGAAAGAATTTCTTCCTTATATCCAATCTAAACTTCCCCTGTTTAAGTTTTAACCCATTACCCTTTGTCCTGTCACTACAGTCTCTAATGAAGAGTCCCTCTCCAGCATCCCTATAGGCCCCCGTCAGATAATGGAAGGCTGCTATGAGGTCTCCACGCAGCTTCTCTTCTCCAGGCTGAACAGCCCCAACTTCCTCAGCCTGTCTTCATACAGGAGGTGCTCCAGCCCCTGATCATCCTCGTGGCCTCCTCTGGACTTGTTCCAACAGTTCCATGCCCTTTTTATGTTGAGGACACCAGAACTGCACACAATGCTCCAGGTGAGGTCTCACAAGAGCAGAGTAAAGGGGCAGCATCACCTCCTTTGACCTGCTGGTCACGCTGCTTTTGATGCAGCCCAGGATATGGTTGGCTTTCTGGGCTGCAAGCGCACACTGCTGGCTCATGTTCATTTTATCATGAACCAACACCCCCAAGTTCTTCTCTGCAGGGCTGCTCTGAATCTCTTCTCTGCCCAACCTGTAGCTGTGCCTGGGATTGCTCCCACCCAGGTGTAGGACCTTGCACTTGGCATGGTTAAACTCCATGAGGTTGGCATCAGCCCACCTCACAAGTGTGTTGAGGTCCCTCTGGATGGCATTCCTTCCCTCCAGGGTATCAACCGAACCACACAGCTTGGTGTCATCGGCAAACTTGCTGAGGGCGCACTCAATCCCACTGTCCATGTCAGCTACAATGATGTTAAACAAGACCGGTCCGAACACCGATCCCTGAGGGACACCACTCGTTACTGATCTCCAGCCGGACACTGAGCCATTGACCACAACTCTTTGTATGTGGCCATCCAGCCAGTTCTTTATCCACCTAGTGGTCCATCCATCAAATTGATGTCACTCCAAATTAGAGACAAGGATGTTGTGTGCGACAGTGTCGAACGCTTTGCACAAGTCCAGGTAGATGACATCAACTGCTCTACCCCTGTCCATCAGTTCTGTAGCCCCATCATAGAAGGCCAACAAATTGGTCAGGCAGGATTTCCCCTCAGTGAAGCCATGCTGGCTGTCACCAAGCACCTTGTTGACTTTCATGTGCCTTAGCATGCCTGCCAGGAGAATCTGCTCCAAGATGTTGCCAGGCACAGAGGTGAGACTGACTGGTCTGTAATTCCCTGGGTCATACATTTTCCCTTTCTTGAAAATGGGGTTATATTTCCCTTTTTCCAGTCATCGGGAACTTCACCTGACTGCCATGATTTCTCAAATATGATGGCCAGCGGCTTCGCAACTTCATTTGCCAGCTCCTTCAGGACCCGCGGATGGATCTCATCAGGACCCATGGACTTGTGCACGTTCAGATTTTTAAGATGGTCTCGAACCAGCTCCTCTCCTACAGTGGGCACAGGGTCTTCATTCTCACAGTCCCTGCATCTGCCTTCCAAGACTTGGGTGGTTTGGTCAGAGCCTTTGCCAGTGAAGACCGAGGCAAAGAAGTCATTCAGAACCTCAGCCTTCTCCAAATCCCGTGTAGCCAGTTCTCCTGAGAGCTTCCTGAGGGGGCCTACATTCTCCCTAGTCTGGTTTTTATTTGTTATGTACCTGTAGAATCCCTTCCTGTTATCTATAATACCTCTAGCTAAGTTTAATTCTAACTGAGCCTTAGCTTTCCTAACCTGGTCCCTAGCTTCTCGGACAACATCCCTGTACTATTCCCATGCCACCTGTCCTTGCTTCCACTTATTATAAGCCTCTTTTTTCAATTGAATTTTCCTCAGGAGCTCCTTATCCATCCAAGGAGGACTCCTGGCCCTCCTGCTTCACTTCCTTCCGGTTGGGATGCAACACGCCTGAGCTTGCAGCAGAATGAAACAGTGCTGTATTCTAACAGCTTGGCAGCAATGTACTGCCTGGATTTGGGTACACCTGTGGTGAAGAGAGCATCTTCCTGTCTGAAATTCTGAAGACAATGCCTCTCCCTCCTCTCAGTGTAGTTGCAGTTTGGTTACCCCATCACGTGGGGCAAAACAAAAGAAGTGATCGAGAAAGGCCAAAGAATAATTCTGATTCTTCTGCAAGGTGTATTTGCCATGAAATCAAGCAAGGTCAAAATTGCACAGGAAATGCGTTTCTTGGGATCTTGGCATCTGCATAAAAAAGGATGACACAAAGTCACAGGCTGGGATGCAGCAGAACTTTAATGAGTCAAAACAGGGAAACAAGGACACTGTGAGTGGATCTCCTGGTGCAGGGAGCACCGAAGGCAGAGAGGAGTCGGCATCCCCAGTGCGGTGCCATCTTCTGGGTCCCTGGGCCCTTCCCCAGGGCCATTGCCAGCAGCTTTAGCAGGGGAGGCACCTCCTGCCGCAGTAGCGGCCACCCAAGCCGGAGAGGCCCAAGCTGGAGAGGCCAAAGCCCCCGGAGTTGATGGGCACTCCCTCGGAGCTGAGGATGCTGCCAACGGCAGCAGAGGTGGAGGAGCCCACGACGGTGTTCTGCGGGAAGGAGGTGAGGATGGGGCCGGGCAGGGTCACCACCACAGGGGAGGGCTGGATGGCAACAATGGAGTCCTGGCACTGCCTGACACAGGGCTCATTGCAGCTGTTGGCCAGCGGGGTCGGGCCGCAGGGCTGGCAGGGCACACACGAGCTGTAGCAGGACATGTCTGGATGCGAGAGCTTCACCTGGAGACAGGGCAATGACACGGGTTAGAAGCAGTCTCTCACACCACTGTGAGGGATCCCAGGCATGATGCTGGTTTGGAGCATTAATGGTGTTCATAGGAGGAAAGAAAGGAAGATAAAGAGCTTCAGACTCACCTGATCCTTTGGATAGAGAGGTGAGAGAAGTGGATGTCCAACTGGGTATTTGCACTGGCTTTTATAGGGCTCCAGCTTTGCCCCAGGCATGTAGTCATGCTCTATACAGGCAGTAATTTTCCAGCAGTCTCTAATTGAAGACATTCAAGTCAAGGATCATCCAAGCCCAGGACCTTTTGCTGTCCAGAGTTCAGTTCTTTCATACTGTGATTTATTCCATGGCCATTTGCCTTTGAGAGTTCTTTCAAGTTCTGAGATGAGAAACCCAAAGATTTTCAGGTCAGGAATGCATCATTATGGGCTGAAGACCTGACCCATTTTCTGGATATAGACACAGTGGAGTTGTTCATCACCCTGTTCAAAATAAGGGGTCTGGCATTTCTCAATGATCACTGGTGAGTGGGCTCCACTGCTCGTTTTGAACCTCCTCCTCCTGATGATCTTGCTTTGATGACAAATCTGCCATCTGTTTTGCCGTTTCCACTCTCTGTCCAATTTCTTGGTGTCCCCAATCAATGCCTTCAGCATATTAGGGTTATTTCTCTGTGCAGTCTATGTACAAACAACATCTGTGTAACTTCACTTATACGTATGCACGCTTGTATGTCTTCTCATTTTTCTGTATTCATTTTTGTATCAAAAGAATTGGCTTTCCCTAAAACCTGTGTATATATGCATTTTTAAGTGTGCACAAGCACAGAGGTGTGCATGAGCACATGCCTGTGTCTCCCTGTGTATGTGTCTTCTTCATGAGGAGATGTCCTGGTCATGCCGGGGGCACTCTTTGTTCTTCTGTACATGCACACCACAGAGCAATAGGTTCCACAGGCCAAAAGGAGGCAAGTGGCAGCTGAAGAGCAATGGCATGGACCTGGTGGAGATCTGGCCTGGGTGCTAGTACTGAAACCCTGTCTCCTGAGCATTCCTTTTCATACCCTCACTCTGCTACTGCAGATCTCAGAGCCTCACAAGGACAGTTTCACACCAACTTGGAAACACAATTTAAATAAGTGTACCAACATTCAAAGTGTCTTAGCATGACTGTCAGTCACCACTCCCTGCTTCTCCAGGTCAGGATACATCTTCTCCTCTCAGTGTTAAGGAGTTCAAAGCAACAGGGTTAGCTTTCTGTACAGGGAAAAAAGCCAGAAAATCCTCCACACTTCATGAAAGCCACTCCTGAGTGAACCTGTTTCTTTTGCAGTATTAACAGTGTTTGAGAAGGGACACAGGCTCCTCATGTTCAAGTCAAAGCCATGGCCACCGCTGCAGCTAATTGACCTGACACTGCGTTGGGCAGAGACATTGAGTCACTACCAAACATAAGGACAGATGACCTGGTGTCCCTATGCTTTAGAGGAAGGACAGTTGGTCCAGGCTGCAAAGGGAGAGGCAAACAGCTGACAACTCATTTGGTCTTCAATCACACAGAGCTTCTGTGTCCCACACTGAAGTCCTATTCTGCCAGGAACTGCCTGGAAGGGAAGGATTGTCTGATTCATCACCACACTCTCCAAACACTGCTGCTACCCCTATGAGGAGTGTCAGGATGAGAACTCCCTCAGAGACTGTTGTCAGTGAAAGAAAAGGCACTGCAGAAGAGGGGAAATGTTCTCTCTATTGAAAACTGCTTTTGCAAGAAACTTTGCATTTCACTTTGGGCTGTTCCTCTCTTACCTTGCTTCCTCTCTTGCAGCCAGGCTTTTCGACCTCTCTAATCACTGTACAGTGGTTCTTCCTAATAGCAATGGAGTGTGCAAAAGCAGAGACAAATTCTCTGCCTGCAACTGCATCCTCTCTTATCCTATCCCATCCTCCATGGCCCCTCAATACCACTAGCGACATTTCTGCACACACCTTGACACAGCTAAGAAGCACTGGCTCTGGGATGCGGAGAGGATCAAAGAGGCAGGTTCTCACTCTGCTGATTCTATTTCCAAGACATTTTAGCCAGTACCCGAGTTACGGAAGTGGGAATTCTGTGACTTCTGGGTGCTACAGCCACCTAGATGCGCAGGCTGGCTTGCACACCTAGAGGAGAGAAGGCCAAGAAAGGGGAAAAATTTCTCCTCAAACTAAGCAACATAAGGAGAAAGAGGGCTGAAACCAGAAGCATGGCCCACCAGCCTGAGGAGTGAGCTGTCAGTCTGAACTGACTGTCAGAGTGAGCTGGGGTAGAGGGATAGAGAACGACAGAGCAAGTCCTTCTGCACGGGAACCTATGTGTAGACAACTGGGGACTGCAACACTTGGAGTACCTGTCACCCTTCCTGAAAAAAGAGTTACAAGAGAGCCCACCAAGGAACCCCAAGCTGGGGTCCCCTGGCTGCATGGGACATCTTCAGCACTTGAGTGCTGTCCCCAGCACTGCTGCATTCCTGCCCTGGAAGTGCTTGACCCTCTCATTCCAGCATTTGGTAGGAGCGTCTCTGGCACAAAGGGCATGCCAGAAATGAGGAAATAAAGAGGAGTCAAAGAAGGAAACCAAATTACAAGCTGTGTGATTAGGAAGAATACTTTCCATTAAAGATGAGTCTGTTGGAAAATTACTGCCTGCGCAGAGGCAGCCTCAGGGCCAGGGCGGTGCAAGAGCAGTATAAAAGTAACCCCAAAGCCTTGTTCTCTCATCCACTTCTCTTGCTCTCCTCTCCTTGGGACCCAGGTGAGTCTACAGCCCTTTCTGCTTCTCCTCCTTCCACAGGCTGAGGCCTCAGACCAACATACACATCAGCAAATGCCTGCTCCATCATGCCACAGCAGGACTTGGAGGTCATTGCCATAGAAGAAAGACAGAGGAAGAAGGTCTAGCACAGAGAAGTCTGGGTCTTGGCTGATGTGCATTCTGAGCTATGGGCTAGGTGGGACCCCTCTGGGCTTGGCCACTCTTGATGGGGCACTTTTGGGCTGAGGGGAAGTTGAAGTCCATGGGTGTACCTACAAAACCTCCAGCTCTTCCCTCAAAATCGACTTGCCTTGAATTCCTCGTGGTGGTGTGAGAGACTGCTCCTGACCCATGTCCCTGCTCTGTTTCCCCCTGCTCTATTTCCCAGGTGGAGCTCTTGCATCCAGACATGTCCTGCTACAGCCCGTGCGTGCCCTGCCAGCCCTGCGGCCCGACCCCGCTGGCCAACAGCTGCAATGAGCCCTGTGTCAGGCAGTGCCAGGACTCCATTGTTGCCATCCAGCCCTCCCCCGTGGTGGTGACCCTGCCTGGCCCCATCCTCACCTCCTTCCCACAGAACACCGTTGTGGGCTCCTCCACCTCCGCTGCCGTTGGCAGCATCCTCAGCTCCGAGGGAGTGCCCATCAACTCCGGGGGCTTTGGCCTCTCCGGCTTGGGCCTCTCCGGCTTGGGTGGCCGCTACTGCGGCAGGAGGTGCCTCCCCTGCTAAAGCTGCTGGCAATGGCCCTGGGGAAGGGCCCAGGGACCCAGAAGATGGGACCTCACTGGGGACAGGGCCTTGGGTTGTTGCTTCCAGAGCAGCTGAGCAACCCCAGCACCACTTGCACAAGGACGGGGCCAGCCTTGTGCTCTCACACAGCATGGCCCATGCTGCTTTTTCCCTCTGCCACTCTTTCTCCCCACAGCCATGGGGGGCAGACTCCTCTCTGCCCCTGATGCTCCCTGCACCAGGATCTCCACTCACAGTGTCCTTGTTTCCCATTTTTGCCTCATTAAAGATCTGCTGCATCCCAACCCAGGCCTCTCTGTCATCCTTTGCCCTACAGACCATCTCCCAAGATGCCCAGTGAGATAGATGTTCTCAGGGCTGGCTCTGGGAGGGAGTTTTTGGGGATGGTTGTGCTATAGTTGTTAACAGAATGACTGTTACCTGCCACTGCATGGTCCTTCCCTCTGTTGACACTCCAGACACCCACAGTAGGAAGTGTGAGTGTTTCTTCAAGGTTATTAGTTGGTGTGGGGGGAGCACATGGAGAGCCTTCACCCTCCCCAAAGGAAGGGAGGGTTGGACACTCTGCAGTGGGCCCTCTTCAGGCACTGTCACTTGCAGGTGAGAGAAGCATCCATGACTCCTCCAGAGTCCCTGGCCATCTGGCCTAGCTTTGTTGAGCCTTTGCCCAAAAATGGCCTCTTGGGCTTGGCGCAAATGCTGCAGAAGGGGTGTGTGGCAACTCCAAAGCTTGGTTGAGGAGCCTGGGCTGTGGAAGGCCTTGGGAGGGCAACAACCCAACAGGGACTTGAGAAGTGGATGTTGCTTTACTGGGTGGGGAGCAAAGGCTCAGGTAGAAAATGCTCCCAGAGAATAGCAGGAGTAAGAATGAGGTGATTCAGCTCACAATGCACGTCAGCATCCTACTGCCATCTCTGCTGTGGATTTCCTGAGGAAAGTCTCTGGAGAGAGGCAGGCAGTTGTGGGCAATCGTTCTTTAAGAGGAGTTCTCTAAAGCAGTGCTGTCACTATTAGGAAAGACTGCACAGAAGGTTGCAGCTGAGGAAGGGGGCTGCTGAACTGCTTCAGGACATTCCTGAGCATGATGCAAGAACCTCCCAGAGCCCTAATCAGCAGCAGAGACACTGGCAGCTTTCTCTACACACATCTGCGAGCCCTTTGCTAGCAAAAGCTCAAATGCAAGTCAGGAAAATTAGTTCTGCTGGAGAACAACAATATAAACGTGTTCTCCACTGGGGAGATCATCCCATTGGAAGATGAGCTTGCTGTTGGGCAGGTGCTAATCAGTCTAAAGAGGGAACAGACACACATGGCTCAGCTTCCTTGCCAAAGAAGATGGCCATGGTCATGATGCCTTTTGAATTCACAACATGTAGCCCTGAATTTGGCACAGTCTTTACCACCATGGTTGGAGAGCAGTACACAGTATTCAGCACTTCAAACACTGCTGACAGACTGTCAGCAAGTGAGGAGCTGCTTTCCTTCTGCTTGATTTTGCTTCAAGAAAAACGAGGTGAAGATCATATGTGGAAACAAGAAAGCAGAAGGCAAGGCAAGATGCACTGCTGCTCAGGGTGAGCTCTGCAGAAGCCATGTGTCATGTGCCCCATGCCCTGTCACCATTGCCCACCCTTGTATCAGCAATGTCCACTTTACATCCTGCAGCCCAACAGACAGCTCAGGACGGGCATCTAAGACACATGTCAATCACTCCCTGGCTGGGGAACACTCTGGAAATGGGGATGAAAAGGGTCATTCCTGTGTATAAACCCTTGGGTTTACATAATGATCAGAGCTGGGTTATGATCTGCATTAGTGCACATGAGAAATACTCCACTACAAGATCATGCATGCAGGGAGACATCTCAGTCCTTTGACAGATTTAGCCCATCTCAGGCTCCTGGAAACAATTCAAGGTTCTACATAGTTTTGCATATAGAAGGACATGCAGAGGCAAGCCTCTGTCTGTGGCTGAGAATGTCTGTCACTAATATCTCCACTCAAGCCTTTACTGCTCCCCTGGTGTCCTGTTACGACTCTATAAACATACTACCACTTGTATCTGAAGATGATTCTCCTGCTGTTACTACCAGAGAACATAGGTAATGTCTTCAGTTACCTCCTGAAATGAAACCAGGCAGGGCAGGATCTCCTGCCAGCAAACCATGCACTTGCCAGCCTGTAGTGGAGACCTCAGAGCAGCTTCCAGTGTCTGAAGGGGGATACCAGGATGCTGGAAAGGGACTCTTCATCAGGGCTTGTAGTGATAGGACAAGGGCTGATGGGTTCAAACTGAAACAGGGGAAGTTCAGTTAGATACAAGGAAGAAGTTCTGTACCCTGAGGGTGCTGAGGCGCTGGCACAGGGTGCCCAGAGAAGCTGTGGCTGCCCCATCCCTGGCAGTGTTCAAGGCCAGGTTGGACACAGGGGCTTGGAGCAAGCTGCTCCAGTGGAAGGGGTCCCTGCCCGTGGCAGGGGTTGGAACTGGATGAGCTTTAAGGTCATTTTCAACCCAAACCATTCCATGCTCTGACTCCAAACTGAAGGGACGTGCACCGTGGTTTGCAGATCCAGATCCCTACATCACCAACCTTCTGCTTCAAAACAAAACCATTTCTGCATTCACTGAACATGTATTTTTTGGCTGCAAAATGAGGCAATCGTGAGGCAGAAGCTTTTAAAGCCGGCAATGTGGGGAGAGGAAGCAGCAGGGATCTCTGCTTTCAATTGACAGAAAAACCTCTGGTTTTTATCACCTGCACCGCCTGTGCCTGTGAGTAGGGTATAAAAACGCGGCCTTCATTTAAAGCTGTCTCTTTGCTTAGAGCCTTTGAGGCACGAGACCTCTGCGAGCAGAAACCATTGCTCCAAAGCAATGGCGCTCAGCGGGCTTGCAGGAGGCACGGCTCCACCCTGCCCTCGGCCACCTTCCAGCTCACCCTCAGCGACACGGACACATTGCCCCTACCCTGGGACGCAGTTTCGAGGTTTCGGGCCCTATTTGGGGCGCCGGTGGCGAGGTTGGGTCGGGAGGAGCCGCCCGTCCCCTCACGGCCCGGCCCGCCGCGGCCCGGGTAAGATGGCGCCGGACACAGACGCAACCCACGGCGTTGCCATGGCAACCGCTGTACGGCGGGAGGGGCCCCGCGCCGTTGCTAGGAAACATGCGCGCAGGCGCGAAGGCGGCGCAAGGCGCGAGGCCGCGGTGCCTGAGGCGCGGCGCCGGCCGGTGTCGTGTGCTCCGCGCTCTCTGCATCGCTTCCCCATGGAGCTGGAGGATGACTTCGGTGAGGCTCGGGATGGGATCTTGCAGGGGGAAAGGGAAGGAGAAGGAAGAGGAAAGAAGGGGAAGGTGGCGGCCGTTCACTGTGTGCAGGCCCCAGCCCAGCCCGGCCCGGCCCGGCCCGGCCCTGTGCGAGTAGCTCAGGGTTTGTCGCTGGGCTTTGTGTGGAGCCAAGTGGGTTGTTGATTATTTTAACTAGGGCAATCTTATATGTGGTTACCACTCTGGTAACCATATAATATTGGTGCTCCGTGCTTCAGGTGTGGACTTCAGGAAGTATCTGGACAAAGTGACTTAATTTCGTTAAAGCGTTGCTCCCGCCTGTACTGTGGTCTCTGCTGACTCCAGACACGTTTTTAGGATTGCTGTGGATTTGGGTGTGCAGGCAGTAGGGTTAGGGACAGGTATCTCCTTCGAGCATGGCGTTGCTGTGGTGCTGGAGAGGCTCTGCTCCTTACAGCAGAGATACAATGTTAATTGTATCTCTTTACCTGATCAGGCCAGCTCCTGTGCTTGTTTTTGTGTCTGTTGTTTTACGTAATATGGTGAGAGCTTTCCTTTTCCTCTTGTCTCTATCTCCTTCCCTTTCCTGGTAGTGCACTTGGTCTGATTTGTGTTGAGCTGCTTCAAGACAGAAACCACTTCTGATTGCTCTTCCAGGGACAGTGGAATCAGTACAAAGCTTGTCAGTCCTTCTGAGTGAAGACTTTAGCTTTCAGCTGTTCTCAATGATCTAAAGTGACTAATAGAGGTGAGAGGTGCTCACAGGTAGCAGAGCTGGCTGCAGCAGCACTGCACAGCTGAGATGGAAAGAAGGATTGGGTCTGTCCCTTCCTTTGTACTGGCTCAGGCTCACAACTTTATCTTGTGGCTCATAACAGAAAGTCTGCTTATTATGACTGGTGAAACTGCATCTTCCTTGTCCATGGGAGAACGTTGGAACTAGATGACTTTTAAGGTCTCTTCCAACACAAACCATTCTGTGATCTTAACCAGTTGTCAGCCTGTAGGCTGATACAGCTCCCTGACCTGGCTGTTGAGACAACTGAGCACCAATGCATGTGTAAGAGAAGGGAATGTGATGGCAGGGAAGAGGCTAAACAGCAGCAGGCCATACCTGGGTCTATTTAAGACACCAGGTGCGCAAATCCTAAGCGTGCTAAAAGCACTGCAAAAAGAGTGTCAGAGTGGCAGGTCTGTTTCCCTGGTGTGTGACCCTCAAGCAGACCCACAGGCAGCACAAGACACCTGCGTTTCCTTCTGGTTGCCCCTCTTCCTCACTAAGAACATGGAAATGTGTTCTTTCCATAGATATATTCATACTTATATTTTAATATAAGTATTCAAGGCCAGGTTGGACAGGGCTTGGAGCAACCTGGTCTAGTGGAAGGTGCCCCTGTGCATGACAGGGGGTTGGAACTCAATGAACTTTAAGGTCTCAAATCATTCTAGGCTTCTGTGAATACATTCTATCTAAAGATAGATAAAAATCTGTATCATGTATGCCTGCACTCAGGCTGCTTCACTGTTCAGTGTCTGTGTTCTTAGGTATTTTAGCTGCTTTAGTAGCATTTCAGCTCCTAAATAATTGCCTGACTTCTGAAAAAGTTCCTTTACAAAGCCCGTGCTCCACATGAGGCACACTGCTTCCTTGGAAATGAAACAAAATTTCCGGGTGTTCTTCATCCAGCAAAACTAGCTGTTGATCCAGAAAGAGTTGTTTCAGGCTGACGGTGCTCCTGGAGGGCATGTCGTCATTCTACTGATTTTCCTCTAAGATAGCTGGAAGAGTAGTGCTGTTTTCATTCACTTTGAGTAAGTGTGGTTACCTGCCTAATATGGTAACTTAGAGGGTTGTTATGCTCAGTGCTCAGTGACAGACTGTTCTCTGTCTGTTTTGACTAACATCCCAGTCACAGAAACTTCAAAATGAATTTGGTTATGCAAAACAGGTGCCTGCCTTAATGAATGATTTCAAACTGAGAACAACCGGTTTAACTCCTTAAGATCACAGCCCTGAGGTGATGGTATGTTTTTTTCCCCACTTCGCTGTGTTAGTGACCCCAAATCTTTTCTTCCTAACCATTTTTTTTTCCCTCTTCCATTCTACTAGATGTTTTGGATCCAGAGAGATTAATACAATGTCCATATAATAAACATCATCGAATCAGAGCCTGTCGGTTTCCCTATCACCTGGTAAAGTGTAGGAAGGTAAGCTGGACTGCCAGACCTATAATTCTGTGCCTGTGAATATGACGTGCATCTTCTTTATTCTTATTGCATTTTCTTGCTGGCTGCTGTAAGTTTCTGACAAATAGCCTTGTTTAGCCTTTATTTCATAACTTTATTATTTGATTAGTAATAGCTTCAAGCACGTGTTAATTTACCCATGACCAGTGTGGCTTTTGTTGAAAGGAGGTAGAGATTCTTCATGGTCGGGTCAAGGAGGAAACTCTACTCTCTTCCAGCAGCTCACATGGAGGTCAGATACGTTTTTCCTCTTTAAGTTGAAGGGAGAACTCAGTCTGAGTTATGTGACCTGCTTCTGGCTCATCAGAGTGGAAGTGTTGTGATGTTGAAATTCACTCTTGAAGTGCTGGAAATGCAGCTGCAAACAGGGTTAGGATTTTTTTTTTTGGTCTTGCTAGTAACTATTTAAGTGCATCTGTCAGAAACTGTACTTCCTGACCTTAGCACATATGGGAGAGGGCTTTTCCCCTCCCCATCTTTTAGCCAGAATTTAAATACAAATCATTTAATAGGAAGCATTCCTTCCTCTCTTCTCCTTTGTTGTCCTCATGGTTTATTTACTTTAAACCTGCAAGTGCTGGCATCTGACTGAGCATGAGGTTTTGCTGATACTTTTAAAACCCAATTGTTCCTCTTTAGGTTTAGCAGTGTAACCTTGACAATGTATTTTTAAAATAGTATAACAGTGCTGTGTCTTGCAGTTAAGGTATAGTTGTTGGGGACGTGTCCTGGTATCGATACTTATAAACAATTCATTTTTGTGAAACTAGAGCCTTAAAAAATGTTAACTAACTAGTGAAAGCAGGGGACAGAACTAAGTGGCAAGTACCTCCATCATTCCAACTTTAAAGAGGGCTGAAATTTTCCTTGTTGACCCCTGAAGATTTTGGCAGAAATGTGCATGTGAGTTAGGTGAACGGTGTTGGCAAGGGAACTTTGAACCACGTTGGGTTTGTCCTTGTGTTGCATAACTGCTGAGCAGACAGTTTTGGCAAGCTTACCTAGTTAGGAGGACAAGGTGAGATAGTGGTCACCAGTCAGACACAGTTGGTGTCTAAGTAATTAGCAGAAGAAGGGCTCAGGGATTATTATCTCATCCATCTGAAGATGCTACTGTTTTCTTTGTAGTGGCAAGCGTCTGGGTGGAGATTGCCTTCTTACTTGGTAGTTGGTTGAATTTCCTTTGCATGCTCCATGCATAAAATCTAATTAGATGTTCCCAACTGCCTCAGCTTTCCATTGCTTGTGCAGAATGTAGCCATCCCACACAAATGGGGACACTCCAAGCAGAGCAGGTTGAATCCTTTCAGCTTGAACTGCATTAGCATTGAAAAGCTTCTGCTGCGTGGCAAGAATAGCTTGCTGAAGCTAATTGAAGCAAATGATGGGCACATGAAGACACGGCAACCCTGGCTGTATAGGCTGGGTAATGACAGACACCTTGGATGTGCCTGCAGCTTGTGCTGCAGTCATGTATCGGTGGTAGTGAGGAGACACTGCCTGGAGCAGCATCAGTACAAGGCACTTCTGCCTCTTCATCTACCTTGGGTGAAAGCCTGTTCCCTGACCAGCAGAGCATCTCTCCCCTACTGTTATTAAAATAGTTTCATCTGTGCTTTAAACTGTGCAGACATATTGCCAGCATTGCAGCAAACTGTAGGAAGTTTAGCTGAGGGTATGTTTCATTTCAGTCAACGCAATGGTGGCTCAGTTTCTCAGTGAATTGTTTTAAAGAACAGTCATGTTAGTTCCCCCTTCCTTGTTTAGTCTTTATTTTTTTATAGCTTTTTAAAGCAACATCACAAATATCCTTGAGGGTGGGTTTTTTTTCTGTGGATTAGCAAGAGATAAATGAACTTGAGAGATATGGCACATGATTTTGGTTTTCCCTTGTTTAGAGCTACCCTAAAGTTGCAAAGGAATTGGCCACGTGCCCCTTCAACGCTCGCCATCTAGTTCCTCGAGCTGACCTCAGCGGTCATATAACGAAGTGCAGTGACAGAGGGTTCATTGAGCAAGATGTAGGTAAGAGAACCGCTCGAGCTTAGAGAAGTTTGGTCATCCTGGGGACATAAAAGTCTCCTGCTTGTAAGGACAGCGCATAGGATGACCAAAAAGTGGAAGTCAAATTATTGTCTATAGTTTTGTGTGGCATAGCAGCTTTGGGAAAACTTAGTCTAAAGCCAGGAGATGTTTTACAACTTGATCCAAAGCATTTAATGCCTCTAAAGCAGGACTGACTGCTAGTCACTGAGTTTTCTCCCTTCCTGAAGTGAATCAGTCCTCTGACTTCAAGAGAGGACAGATGAATGCTGTGAGCACGTGGCAGGCACCTCCATGTGATGAAGACTGGGAAGCAGGTGAGGAACTTCCCCATCTGCCGCACCTCTGCCTTCTCCTTGGTCCTGTCCTTCAGCTCTACTTGTGGCAGTGTGAAACTAGAGATGCTGTTCACTTGGGTCTCGCTTTTAGGACACCTTGCTTATGCTCATTCCTAAAAGCATGCACCTCTTCACCCAGCAGGCTTTTCTTGGTGTAGAGAACTATTCAACATACCTGCCATAACTGGCATGGAGGTATATTTCCAAACCTCTGCTCCTTCTCACGTAAGGTTTGGTATCTTATGTGCAGTGATGATAATGGAAACTTGAGAACTTTTATGTTCCTCAGTTAAATGACAGTGAAGCAGACACATTCATCATTAGATCAACCTTTACTCCCTCTTGAACATGTAGAAATATGACAGATATTCCTGATCTGATGGTGGTTGCTGGAGTTTTAGTTCTGAGCCATGACATCTGTTCCCTTTTGCAGAATTGCTGGAGCAGTCAGAGTCTCCTTTTATTTGGGGCATGTGCAACTCTGGCATAAACAGGTAGGGAATATGAGTTTGATTCCTTACAATAATGTTTTCTATAGAGAGATATTGCAACCTGCCCCCAATCCAGCTTTGATGATATGACTTGGGCTGACTTTGCTAGTATTTGTCTAAGCCACTGTGCAGCAACAGTAATGCACTTGGCAGCTCTGCAGGTCTGTTTGAGCTCAGCCATGATCTGTCTCTCCTTTCATAAAGGGTGACAACAGTTCTACCTGATTTCACTTGTTGCCCTTCTTGGAAAACTTCCTAGTGTTCACAGCATGTGTGTGTGTGTGTGTGTATATATATATATATATATAAAAAATATATTCTTCTAAGCACCACCACCTCCAAGTGACAAAGTACCATCCCCTTATGTCCCTGCTCTTCTCAGTGCTGTTGTAAAATGCATAAATTTGATCACCTGTCAGGAGAAGTAACTGTAGTGTTTCAGTTCCAGGACCACCTTTGAGCAAAAGAATTGCTTGCCTTCAAGAGTACGTGCCCCTGAGTCCTTCCCATATACTGTATCATGGAAAGGCTGTAAGTATTATCCATGTTTTGGCACTGTTAATTCTGTAGATGGTGACAGTTGCTGTAATCTCTGGCTGCAGTAGTGCTCTATGGCCACTGCTGCATGGGCAGGAGGGGTAGTATATAACACTTGCCTTCTTGAGAGCAAATTCTGAGAGAATCTGGTGTGTCGTGGTTTGAGCCCAGCCAGTAACTCAGAGCAGGGTAAAACAAAGACTGCTTAAACCAGGGCTACTTGAGGGGAGGGTGGAAGTGGGAAGGAGCTTCCCCTGTTTTAGTGTCTGATACTGAAGTCACAGATGGTTATTTGCTATTAACTACAAAGCAGAAGCTTAAAGATGCTTTGGGGAATGGCTGTCTTGTTTCCTACTTGGAGCAGCTAACTAAACCTGGTACCTGGGGGGCTTTGCAGGCATGGCTTCTGCACAAGTCAGTGACTCCAGTTGCCATAGTGTCAGGCTGAATCTGCCAAACCAAACTGGAATGTCACTTGTGGATAACTGTCCTTGGTTACCAGATCTTCCTCCAAGCATTTGTTTTGTAAGTTACCCTCATCTTCATTTGGTGACTGTTACTGAGTAGATGGACGATAAATTTACCCATCACCAGTTCAGAGCCCTTCCCTCCTCTGACTGCAGTGAGTAGTTAACAGTAGTTAACTGTGAAGTTGTTCCAGTGATTTGGAAAAGGCAGAACTCTTGTGAAGTGGTGATGGATTTCAGGGGGTAGGAGTTTAAGTAGAGGAGGTAGGGTCTGATTAAGTTCCTAATCAAAGAAGTGACAGTGGGAAACAGAACAGTACAGGGGGATTGCACATACCCCTAAAATCTTGCCCCTTAGCTTAATGCTTTAAAACAAGTGTGTGTTTGAAAAGAGGCTCTTTCAGAGTTGTGTTTTGTGCTAATTGTAAAAGAGAGGCTGGAATTATGCTGGGCCAAAGGGGAGAGAGGAAATGCCCTGCAAAAGTGGCAGATATGTGTGAATTCAGGCCTTGGCACAGCAGGAACTATTGGAGTCCTATGTTAGTGGAAGTCATGAACCACACAACAGAGTGATTTGCAGGAATTTCTACCCTGCACCATAAGCATGTCTTGCATCTGCAAAGCAACGCTCCCTGCTGCTGTTCTCAGGAGAGTATGGTGCTGAGCGTGGTTTCTGTGGGACTTCTACTGGACATATCTGAGAACATTTGGTTGTTTGATGGGGAGGTGCAGAAAGCTTTCTCTGCAGGAGGCTTTCTAATGTCATAACAACTGTAGTCATTTGAGGGCCTGTTGCAACCTGGAGAGCATATAGTTCTGAGAGTTTCTTCAGCCTGCAAGGAGGCTGAGACTTCTTACTGTGTAATGTTAAATTAAAATGATCTGCATCGGCCAAAGCTGGAAGAGTTTTTTCCCTGGGCATGCACTTTTTGCTTGTTATTTTGTTGGCGTTTGAGTTTGTCCACATAGGGTGTGGGAAGTGCGTAGTTTGGGTTTTAAACTACGTTGTCATTTACAGAGACTTCTGCCTTCGTTGAAAACATCCTGATCACGCCTTTGAAGCTTCAAGCCTTGACGTTGTCACATGAGTGAGCCCGTGGTGCTTCAGGTCATATGTTAATGGGGAATCCTCTGTGACTTCTTTACAATATGAGTAATACCAAGCAGGGGAAGTTTAAAGAGTACACCTAAGTGCTCATCTAGTTTCCATTAGAGTTTTTAAGTTTTCTAACACATAAAACATGTTTGAGGTTCTAACATAACCGGTCTCTGTTGGGGAGGGTGGAGGCAGGAATAGTTTAAGTCACTCAGAATACATATTTGGGTCTGTGTAAATGTTTGGCTTAAGCAGTGTATTTCTAAAAGCAGATGCAAAGTTAAAAACAGGATCTAAATATACAAAGAATTAAGAAACCACATCTGGTATTTGTCAAGAAAGAAATGCTTTTCACATTTTGAAAAGTATGTTCCTCAAAGTACTAGATTTTTCCCATTTGTATTCCTATCAGTGTAACACAATACATGTGGAATAGAATGTACAAAATCAGGCTTATTTTAAAGTTCAGTTCTGTTAAGGTTCTCGTTGGTAATTTAGAATAAAAAGGTTATGAATACTCTTGGACTCATTCTAAAATTCACCTGCAGTGATTTGTTAGACTCCTGTTGAATAAGGAAATGCCTCCACAGTAAACCCTCCACTCAGCCTTTATTTGATTTTCCTTTTGCCACTTCAAATGAAAGTGGTGGCAGATGTCAGCTTCTGGATTGGCTGCAGTAGCTTATTTGCAGGATTTGTGGGCCGGAGTGTTGTAATTTTAGATAGATGCCATAATTGGGCCCCATTATCCTAATCTCATTTAATTGCCAGTTGGTGAAAGGCTTAGTGCAGTAACTGCCTGCTTTTGGTTGGGACTGCCCTGCAGAGGAGGTGCAGAGAAGGGCTTGGAAGGTCATGCTTGTGACTGCACAACATCCCCTGGCCATAGTAACTGGGGGGTAGGGACCACAAGAAGTGGGTCTGTCTTGTAAGGTGGGTGCGACCAACACGTGATAGAGCTCTGAGATCTGAAATCCCATATCCTCAGTCTCCTCAAGCATGTCCTGCATGGGCTGCTGCCTTTGAAGAGCAGGAAACCTATCATTTTACTGTTCCCTGCAGTTATCTGGGAGGGTTGGGGAAAGTGATTAACAGGCTGCAAGGGTGTAAAACACAGAGATGACCCTCCTCCAGTATTATGACTAGGTAAAACCCCAATATTATGTGTCATTGGGCTGTCAGCTCCTTCTGATTGTTTTGTATTCACCACAGAACAAGGAATATTTTCAGCAGTATGCCAAACAGCAGCTACTCCAAGGTAGCAGAGTGAGGACTTTCATGTGACTACCACTATGGTCACAGCCACAATATTCCTGTGTTAAACTCCCAGTCTCTAGTGATGGGTAGGCTGGTCGGTGCTGGAACCTTTACCCCCTAGAGGCTAGATGTGGCCCTTGCCAGGAGAAGTTGATGGGATATAGGCAAATACTAGCCCCTTCTGGTCTGCCAGGGAGGGGTTTGGAGCGTGTACTTACTTCAACCTCAGTTTCTTGGAAGCTCAGCAGTGCCTGTGCTTGCTGTGAGCACTCCGATGGGTGCATCCTGCCTGCTGGGCCATTTCTGCCTTGTCTGGGCTACCAGCGTTGTGGCAACAGGACTGGTCCGACCAGAAATGCCTATGGATACCTGGGATAGAAATGGTTGTCAGCAGTTGTCACTTGTGACTCAGAGGAGAGGCACTTTTTCCCTTTAGGCACAGATTCCTGGACACACCGGAATTCCTTGTTGTTGCTCCTGGTGCCCTCTTAGGTTTGTTCAGACTACTGGGTAACCAAATCCTAAATGTGCTAAAAGCCTGTGCAGAAAAAAGGGGCAGAGCAGAAAGGATGGAAGAAGCCAGGTCTTTCTCCATGATGTGTACTCCACAGGCAGCACAGGGCACCCATGTCTTCCTCTGGCTGCCACTCTGAGAATATGGAAATGTGGGCTTTCCATAGAAATATTTTAATATAAATTATATATACATTATATATTATGTATAATATATATAGAATACATTCAAATATATTATAAATAACATTTTAATGTGTTGAAAGTCAGGTTGGACAGGGCTTTGGAGGAACCTGCTCTAGTAGAAAGTGTCCCTGCCTGTGGCAGAGGGTTGGAACTGGATGAGCTTTGACATTCCTTCCAACACAAACCATTCAGTGATTCCATTCTAAAATTCTTATACTTACACAGTATTACTGTGAAGACATGACACCATCACTTTTGCATTATGTCACAGCTCAAAAAGAGGTATTTTTCTTCTACTGTTGAGACATTTGATATTGTTACTACAGTCACGGGTAGTGTTATTACTGGTTTTGCCTCATGCTACAGGAGATGTTGCTTTTTGCATTCTTTGCTGGATGTTTTGTCATTTAATAAGTGGTTTGTAGCTGTGGGGAACTTGAATGACTGCAACGCAAAACATAAATTGCAAGGGAAAGATGATCTTTCACACCTTCCATACTAAAAGATGCAAACTGGGCTACTCCACATGAACCCTCTCCCTGCTGGTGCCTTCTCCTCTGCAGAGGCCCCTCTTCTCTCTGTCCATTCTCAGTGAACTGGGAAGAAAATCCACCCTGCATTTCCCATCTCCATTCTCCTCATTGCACACTTTCTCCCTCCATATGCAGGACATTCCTGGTTTATGCCTCCCTGCATGTTTCCATTTGGCTCCATGCTCCCCCTCCTCATGGTAGCAGAAACAGCCACCTCTCCCTTTGGTGGAGACTTCAGTTCCTTCAGGTGGAGCATCTTCCACTACTCACCTTCCTGGGCAGGCAAATAGTGGGAGAGATCACAGGAGGAAAGACTTGGGTCACTCAGCTGCCTCCTCTCGTGTCCCCACTGGCTGGAGGCTTTCATTCCTTTTGCTGCCAATGCGTTTATACAAGCCCTTCTTATCCCTCACTAGTTTCAATGCTGGCTGAGCTTTGTCCTTCATTATCCATTCCTCCAAGGGGAACTGAGCCCATTCCCACTTCCTGTAAAATTTCCTCTTCACATCTGAGCTCAGGCAGGGGTTCCTCATTTGGCCAAGCCAGCTTGTGCCTACCTGTCTCAATACTGAGAATACCGGAATGTGTCCAGCTTGGTGAGGAACCTGAGCACATTCCATGTTAGCCAAGGTAAAAACCTCCATTTGGTTGAAAAAGATCATCTTTATTCCCATCACATGAATCACATCATGTCCCACCCTTGCCCCTTCATGTATAAAATACTGGTAAAAAGGCTTTTTTTTCCAGAGGCAAGTTAATTTCCAATATCCTCTCATGAGAACAGTTCATCCAACAGCTGGGATACTTGGCCATGCCACACGAGTTCAGAAACAAAACAACTCTGTTGAGGGAAATGTGGTCTTTAGGGCGAAAGAAAACTACAGAGAGCCACAGCAGCAACATCTGTAAAGATACGAGGGTTTCAGCTCTGTCTCATTTCATGTTAGGAGGAATCCTGAGCCTGCCTGTGCTCCTGCTGTACTGACAGAAGCACAGATGCCCTTGTACATCGTTTTGGACTTGACATGTAGTACAGATCTGTTGAAGTCATCAAATCCAGTTACCCAGCCAGTTCCTTCAAGCCCCACACTGCACCTCTAGACAGTGAATAGCAATGACACTGCTTACAAAGGAGAAATCAGCCTACACGAGTACATGGAGACCCTAAAAGGGCAAAATAAACAGAACCATAGTAAAATGCCAACATAGTTTCAAAACCAGGAAACAAAAAAATCCAGTTCCAATTACTTTATGGCTCCTACTACAAGCCAAGTATAGGAAACAAATTGGCTGAAGTCCCACCTTGGTAGAAGACAAATGCTCCTATGCCAGGTCACAACTACAAGAACTTGACACACCATCAGAGGACCATGAAGTTGTAAACTCAAGGTGGAATTGGACCAGTTTATGGGAACAAAAAGTATTTGTCAGGGATCCCTTAGAAGGTGCCCAACTGATCTCAGAGAAGAGGATCTCTCAAGTGCACAGTATCTGAGTCTGTGAGATTTCAGATTTAAAATAAATGTAAGGTTGATTTAGATACAGGATTTAGATTAAAGATACAGCAAGACAGGTGATTTATCACTGCAGATTTCCTCTCCTTTTAATTCTCTCGTCCCTCAAACAACTGTACTTGATCTGCTAACGTGTCTCCCTGGGAAGGCCTGGTGGACTGAGGAGCACAGAGCACAGAACACTTCAGGAGCACCAAGTACACTGAGAAGCAGAAAATGGACAACCAGAAGGCATGCTGCAGACTGGATATGTAACAAGCATCAAGGCTTTCTTCTGCTGAACCATTTGAGAGGATTATCTAGGCACTGACAGCAGCCTGGCCTTCACTTCTGTATCTGCTTGAGCCAGCCAGTGCTCTGAGCCCTGGCTCTTCTCCTGCCCTGTGTTCCAAGTATGAAGCTGACTGGCGTATAACAGCAGATCAAACTGGGTTCTCTCATCTGGGCATAAAGCTGTACCACAGCACATAGGCCAGGCAAGCTATAAAAAAGCTGCATAAACAGCTAAACCCTACTTCACTTGCCCATATTAACCCAAATTCACTTTGTACAGTTATTAATACCATTTCTCCAGACTGCATAATAAAAGCAAAGCTCATTGCATCAGAGACAGAATGCAGAACTTGTATCTGTTACCAAGTAAGAGACTCACAACCATTCCAGGCAGAAAAAAAAACCAAGGAATTGCCATCATTATGCCACATCATCTGAATATGACCTTTCTGTGTTGGACATCTGGAAATGCACCAGATTTGTACACACATCAGAATGGGAATATATCTGAAGGCTGATTGAAATGGATGATGCCCAAAATCTCAGGAAAGCCATTCCAATGGAGCCCCCCCCCAGTCCACAGGGAAAGTGCCATATTTAAACAATGAGGCGTTTCAAAGCTGGCTGTCCTCACCTCTGTGAGATGATGTGTATGGCAGTCTTTCACAGTAATTCTGCAGGTACAAAGGGTAACACAGAGAACACCCTTCACCAAGTGTGAGGGATGTTTTTAGCATCCCAAGGCACGTAACTTCAGGAAATTCTTTTGACACAGCTCATTTTAAGTGAATGGTCTGTTGCCCTGATCCCACTGTTACTCTGAACAGCACAGAGAGCCCATTCCAGCTCTATGAACATAAAAATCAGAAACCTCAATTTGAGCACAGTGAGGACTTGCCTGCTTCACAGACTCAAAAAATACCATCCACAGAGCACAAAACCCCAACCAACAGAAAGTGAATACAACTCACCAAAACATGACGTGCACTAGCATTAAAAATGTCTTAGAGGTTATATTTGGTACTAGGCACAGTGGGATGACACAGGCTTGATGTGCATCTAGCTGAAAGCAGGCAGTACAGCATTCAGCTTCCACTGGGAAGCTGCAGGGCATAAAAAGGTACCAAAACATACCTCAGAGGAGAAGCATTTCAGCCTAAAACAGCAATACTTGTGCTGGTTAATACTGTATGTATAAACAAAAAAATTAGCTGAGGTTATAACCGTGCTTTAAAACCCTTCCCCACAAATCCATCTCCCTGCAAGCAAAATGGTGAGTCTGCAGATGGGAATCCTTTACTTCCCATCTTTCCGCACACTGGCTCCCCAGGAGTGTGCTACAATTGGTGCAAGTTCTCCTCAGGGGCATTCTTTCATGGCAAAATACAGTGATCAGGGTCCCTTCTAGCTAGTACAGGAAAGGCTCATTACATCTTATGCTCTGCCTTTGAATCCTCTTATCCCTACCTATCCCTATCCAAAGGACACTCCTACCTTGCAATACAGCTGGGTAAAGTTTTCACTGCTGCTTCCTACTTAACAGACTCTTAAACTTGCAGACAATGAGGTGAGAGCAGGAGGGGATGGGGTAATTTTTTATAGGACCATTCTCAACTACAGTGTTCCCAGAGAAATTTGTTTCCCTGTGTGCTTCCCGCATGAGTGTGATTTGTGAACACTGGAGTTCACAGGAGGGGCTTATCCAAAGCAGCACTCAAAGGAAAGTACACTTTGGAGGACAGTCCATCTTGCTCCAAAAGACCATTGCCTCTGATAATACAGTTCAGTAGCTCATGTCAGATACTGCACGACGAGAAACATAATGACACAAGTCAGAATCATTCCCCCAATCATGAAGTATTTATCTTGGAAGGCTCGCTTCTCAATCAGCCGCATCACTGTGTTGGATAAGCCCAACATGTTGGCCACATCCAGGATCTTCTTATGAGTACCCTAAGAATAAAAAGACAGCAAAGAGAAACAATTAACCTCATGGTCCAACACTTCTTATTCCACACAGCCCAAGAGTATTTCATCATGCGTGGCAAGTGATGAATTCTGATCAGTGGAACTTGCTCTTAGCCAGCAGTTCCTACAATCTAAGACCAGGACCCTGGAAATAGCTGAATGGTGAGACAGATTAATTCACACACACAAGTAGGAACGTGGTTAAAGATACACAACAATCTGTCCAGATGGAGACATCATGAAGAGTGTCTCAGAGAACATGCACTCCCTACAGAGGCATTAAGAATTTTCCTGGTCCTTTTCCAGACACAGTCCAATAACAGCTTGAAGTTTCTTCATCAGACAACCTTTCTTGTACAACTTCCCTCCTGCTGAAGCACAGTTCATACCAACAGGAGGTTGAAAAGTGGGTCTAGAAACTCGTAAGGCTAATGGTAGAGTGCAATGAAAAGGCATATAAAAGTGTAGTTAATGTGATTTCAAGAAATCTTTCCAGAGAAAAGCACTGAACAAAGGGTGCAGACAGGCCCACACCTCAGTTCTGTTTCACTGCTGAAGCAGTTGGTATTATTCAGAATGGGATGCCACCAGTTTCCACATCGTGAGCAGTAAGCACATGACAGGCAAACAGGACAGGAGGCAGCAAACACCCTTGTCATACCATGGTAATGATAATGGACCTAGTGTCTCAGAATGCCTTCTGGGACCAAGTCTTTAACAGCACACCCTGCTTCAGAAAGCCTTAAGATTAGTTGTGTCTTCTCTGAGCAGGGACAATAGCACAGATTCCCATCACAGCACTCTACTACCTTTAAATAAACCTCTGCCTTCTGTTCTCCCAGTCCACTGAATCTGTGCTTGCAGGAGACTAAAAAGGTGAAATTTGGCAATGGCTTTCAGTATAAACCTGCCTTAAGATCAGAAAAGCTCTTTGTGGACAGAATCCAACTATATTGGACATACATGCACAAACAGTTTCTCAATCCATAAAATACACAAACTTGCAGTACCAAGTGAGATAACCAGTTTCTTCTGTGGAAGGTCCTTTGCTGAAATCAGGTTATGTCTTTGTTAGTTAGACATAATCACTTTTTTCACCTCATTTCATACCCCTCACATCAAACCCTGGATACTCTGCTTTCAAGTTCAGCACTTCTGTCTCTGCAGCAATGTTTCCATGCTAGTTCACAACGAAAGAAAAACTTGCTTGGAGAACAGAAACCAAATAGGAAGCTTTAAAACCAAAGCAAACATAGGAAAGTGAAGACTTTTCAAGTCTTGGAGTCAGTGGAACTGTACAGCCAGAACAGTTAAAGTCTTGCAATAAGTTAGGAATACTTGGTTCATGCACACTTATATCCAATACCCAAGAAGTTACATGGAATAACAAGCTTCCAAATTAACCCATTGATCTTTGTGAGCTGTCTCCAGGCTGACTGCTTCTGCCAGATTTGTAAATGAGCAACAAAGTCTTTGGTACGTAAAAACAGCTAAGCTAAGGGGAAAAGGAATAAGAACAGCTATTTCCTCATCTGTGAGTGAGAAGATAAATACCTCTGAAAACATAAGGACCTGATGCTTCTGAAAGAACAGAATTCACAGCATCCCATTCTTTAACACAAAAAGCAAAAGGGAACAGAACATAACGTTAATCACTCCAGATAGTAAGTACCATGCAGGTGAAGATTGTTAGGCCATCCAGCCCCCAAAAGAGCTTAAAGATGTTCCTGCTAGGATTATAAAATGTAAAGATTTCAGGTTTAGTTTAAATGGAGTTTTAGCCTTCAAGCATTCTCAGCTTGAAGCAGTGTAATGGAAGAAAGTCATGTATTTGTTTTACTTAAGTCATCACAAACACAGGAAAATGTGGGGTCTTTTTGGTAAAACAGGATGCCCCCACCTTTAATGTCACTCTCTGGTCCCTCAGGCCCTGAAGGATGTTGGTCCCACTGCCAATAAGATCATCCATGCCACGATGGGCATTCTGGAGGGATTCATTAAACTGTAATGTTTCGTCGATCGGTATGGTGGTGTCAGAGTCCTGTGGGGGAAATGCAGGGTCTTGGTTACCTTGCCTGCTCACACACACAGTCCACACATAGTTAGATCCACAAAAAGAACATGCAGAGACAACTGTGGCAAGAAAACCTTGACAGGACTTGAAGGATTATGTTTTAAACAGGTTTTCATACAGATACTAAATACATTTATATTTGAGTAGAAAAAGGTAAGAGGAGCCTATGGGAGGCAAGCCAAAAGGCAAAGTTGATCAGATGTGTTCAACTGCAATTAGTTTTCAAAGGCTAAAAAGTCAGATTAAAAGTGGAGAATTTCTTATAGACTGATCTGGGGTAGGAAAGGGTATTACAAGAGAGAACATCAGAAGTAGCAGAAGGTGTTTAACGTGGAGTCATGTGATCCCTGCAAGTGAGAGATTTTGATTTAGTATCACATTTCTAAGTGACAAAAGGCCTGCAGAACACTCTAAGTTTACATCATGGTGCATACTTCTGAGGAGGGCAAAAAGACATTGACCTTGCTCCCTGAAGGTCTGATTTGCTCAGCAGCCAAGGCCTAGGCTTAAAAAAAACCCAGAAACCATTAAAAAGTAACATTTTTTCCAGAAAAGATGCATTAGCTCAAATACGCATCTGGAAATGGAAATAACTGGATAAAACTGTAATCTGGATTGCACAAGAGAATGGAGGATGTGATCGCTTTTGTCTTTCAAAGGCCTCCAGTTTAATCTTCTCTGGACACCTTTCCATCCAGAGAATCAAGATGACAGCTCATCACTCCCACCCTGCTTTATGAACAGGAATCATGATATTGGTAAGAGGTAAGCATGGAACCACTGGCATACCTGCTCCCATGTACTCAGTACAAGAGCTACCAACATGCAGAATTCATATTTAGGCAAAAGATGGTTTATACCCTACATCTGACTGCTGGCTGGAGGTTACAAACACATAACATCATCAAACTTGCTCTGAGGAGACTCTGGTGATTATTATAGATGTTAATCCACTGTCAGATGTTGTACAGCCTCAAGGGGTGTGCTGCTGACTGTAAAAGAGTGAATAAAGGACAAGAGTTGTTAGCAGCCACAGGGTCAAAGTCAGTGGATGAAGGACCTGTGTCAGCACACACGTCTCTGATCAAATGTCAATGAAGCACTGAGGTTGAAACAAGTGTCTTGTCTTACATGAGCCTGCAGAGCAGGAGCACTTGGATTTGCAGCTGAGCAGCTGTTATTTCAGGTATGTATAAGACTTCAGATGAGCAAAGATTCGATTTCCTAAATGAGGAGCTTGTAGGGTTTCATCATACACCCCAAGGCAGCAAGAAAACTACCAAAGATTTGACCCTCCTCACAGGGAGACTCGATGGCATCACCTCTTTCATTTGCTGTTAGAGGTTTTCTCCAGAATGGTATGAGGGAAGACCTTTACATAAAGACTGTATTTCTCTTTGAATTAAGCAAATTGTTCAGAACACTGCTACAGCTTTCCAGAGATGTTCTGCATGTTACAGTGACTTACTCAGGATGCTTACACGCTCAGCTGTCATTTCTATTTAATAGGGTAGTGTATAAATAGAATATGTGTGAACTTGTAACCACAACAGATAGGCCAATAGCTGACAAATCAATCATCAGTTTCCTATTAAAGGGTCATTCTACTTTAAAAGTCACAATTCTATTACGAGTTGAAAGAAATACAAAATAATAATGGTTTGGGGTTTTTTCCTTTCATCTTGAGACACCTTTCAACATCTAAAGGAGAAAAAAAAAAAAAAACAATTTGCCATTTATTTTGTATTTGCAGAGCTACTGCTCTTCAAAACTGTTCCACTTACATGTGTTTTATTTCTGGACAATTTTTTCCTGTAGGAAAATGTCTCCATATTTGCAGAGAAACAACACAGGGTTTTAAAACCAGATCAGGTTTCAGTGTTCCTTTCAAATCTTGTTTATAACTTCAAAATAGCCAACCTAAAGCTCAGGCTCATCTTTATGTCAGGCTTTGAGAAGTGCACTGAACCTCCCAAATCTCAAGAACATAAGACTGCTCTCCCTGATTCTTCCTTGCCCTAACAACACAGATAAGGAATGATAACATAATGACAACACAGATAAGGAATGATGGGTTATATGCAATTAACAAGAAAGAAAAAAGAAAGAAAAGAAAAGAAACCCACAAAAAACAAACCAAAGACTAGCTTTTGAGTCACAGCGAAATGAAAGCTGAAAGCAAACCTACACTATTTAAGCAAAGGAATTTGCACTGGGGAACTTCCCAATGGAGGAACTAAGAATTAACAAGAACAGGTGGAAACACATCCCTGTTATTAGAAACTTTTAAATCATTTACAGATAAAAAGCAAGGGTTTGTTTTTTTTCCAGCTGTGTGATTTGGACAAATTAAAGCTTGCTGACATCTACTGACAGCAGTGTGTATAACAGACAGTTTACAGATGTCAGGATTTGACAAAGGCATTGGCCACAAATCCAAATCAAAAGTGTAAGTACATTTGGTACCTAACTCATTTTCCCCTTTGCAACTACCAGATAAAGTCAGGCACTGGATAAAACAGGAGCAGCAGCTTCTGGAGTCTTTACTACTGCCTCTGAATGGCTCAGGTGTCCCTCATGAGAGCTGTACTTTTTCAGCACATATTGTTATTCTTTTCTATCTTTATTCCACTTACATCTCACAGCAGCATAAGAGTCACCCCTATGTCTTGCCCAAAACTCCTCTGAAAGCCTAGAGCTTCTAGAACCCAGAGAGCTAAAGCAAAGACTATTTACATTCGTAGTGAATGTACGTGCAAGCAACTCCTCTCGCTGTCGCTCCTGCTGCTCCCGGATGTAACGGCGATGCTGGAAGTTCCTCAGAGCTGTCTGCAGGTGCTGAACATCATACTTGAGCTGGTCAACTCGGCTAGAAAAGATCAACAGCAGCGAGACATGCCCAGCGATAAAAATACCATTTTTTTCCAGTGTTCTTAATAGGAATAACGGAGCATTATAAATTAACAGTGACAAATAATAAAGAATAATGGGTTCTACTTATCTAATAGGTAAAAGTCATTCAAGCTTAGGCCTGTATTCCAGGCTTAGATCTTCTGTGCCTCATTTTTCTACTGAACAGGTGATTATTTAACTGGGGGCTAAATGACACACTTGGACATCCTATCTCTTCAGGAGTTATATATATATATATATTCCTCATTTAACACAGATCTGGAAAGACAGCAGGATTTGTAGGGTTTCTATTTCATGACCCCCTTTCCATAAAAGATGAAGCTTTCAGGTTTCATTAATTAGCTTCAAAGTCAGCAGGCAATACAGGAGACCTCTCCATTAGGCTAAAACAAATGACATCCAGAACTCTGTGGTCTCTACTTAAATTTTTGATTATATAAAGAAAGCCTAGATGACTATTTCAGATACTGACCTCTATAATACAGCTGACGTGAAATCCTCCCCTAGTATCAACAAAGACGTATTAGGACCAAACATTAATAGCAGAGTCACAGAATAAAGTAGAACTGAAGGTCCTGAGCTCTTTGGTTCAACCTCCTGCTCAAACCAGTGCTCACTTCAGAAACCTCCTTATTTTAGTCACCAATGGGTAGGAAAGTGGTCCAGAGAAAACTATACCAACTGAAGTAATTCTACTCCTTACCTCCACAAATGCCATTAAAAGCAAATGCCATATAAAGAAGAAATTTAAGCATCCAAGTGATACGTTCTGATCATCTCAGAACAGAGCCATGAATCCAGCTCCATCACCAGTTTATGGTTAAACACAGGAAAGCGATTTTGCCCTCTGTACCTCAACTTTGCTAGCATAGAGCACAGAAATAAGCTACACAAAGTACAAAGTTTTCACTCGAATGAAAAGGCAAAGGGCTTCAATGAATGTAATTAAAATAATACCAAAGACTACACTATCATAGCAAAGGTGGTGAACTTACAGTTTAGCATTCTGTCGCTTATTGGGAGGTTCTTTGCTGGACAGGATTTCCAGACGTTCCAAGTTGCTGAAGATATTGTCTATTCTGGCCTGAATTTCATTTTCTACCACTGCAAGGGAATAAAAAAGCACTCAAACCAGGGTTTAAAACCTGACAGATGCAAATCCTTACTGGATAGGAAAAAATCATCAGTAACCAAGAACTCCAGATACCATGAGAAGCCACTTCTTTACCATGATAATTTGAGACTCTTGCCTTTTCCTCCACCTTCTCCAAGGAAGGAGCTAGGAAACCCCCTGCTCTTTCAAGGTATCCGAGCCTCTTTCCCTGTCAGCTCCATGTATTAGGATTTAAAGATCCCACATTCTGCCCTTCATCCTCTCCCTGTTCCCTTGGATTGAATCGCTCACAGGAGCCAATAGCCAAAATGATTCTCACAACAATGGCAGTTTAATGGCAAACGGCTAACAGAGTGTTAATACACATCATCCATACCTACAGCAGGGGAGATTGACAGAGCATGGGAAGGATTTAGGAACTGGTAGACTAGATAAAGAGCTCAGAAAGACCTGGCCAAAGCCCTTTCAAGGGAGAAAACAAGGCCACCATAATTGCCTCTGTAATCATCTATATTGCAATTGCTTCTGTTAACCTGTGTAGAAATAGCAAAGGGGCAATAGTACACAGTGCAAACTCACGTACTTTAATGAGGTGGGAAATGGATACAAGTGGGGCAAGAGTCATATGCTTTCAGTTACACTGCACAGCAAAACTCAGTACAAGCCACAACCCCCTTCTTACTTGACAACTGCATTTAACCATGTCCCAATCCAGCATTTCACAACCCAAGAGAATTGCACAGAAGGGCAAAAGACAGGAGCGCTATTAATCACCTGCCAGGTGGGTCTGAAGGTGAGTTGTAGGGCTGCAGGTACACACCCTCCAGAGCACGTCCAGGCTATCACGAGGACATAGGCACTGTCATGCCTGTGCAGCCACAGGGAGAGTCCTGCAGGCTCAGACCTGCTGTAAATCACCACCAAATCCTACAGGCACCATTTGTTCTTATTGCATTTAGACTCGAGGTACTCAGAAAAGCATTATTAATTAACTGCCAGCTACTCCACAGTACCACAGGACTCCCCAGAGAATCCCATTCAGCAGAACCCAGAAAAGCAAAGAGCACCTACAATCCCTTTTCTTTGCCCTTTGATCTCACACCAACAGTAACTAGCTTACATATATAGACACAAATCAATCGAAGTGTCCCAATTCATCTCTCCATCATTCAGTACAGCTAAAGTTAACAGAAAAGCAATCAGGAGAGCAGAGAGACTATGATAGCTTTCGTTAGTCCAAACACTTGTATTGTTATCTTGGTCATCTCATGCATTTCTGAGCAAGAAGGGGTTGTTCACCCACAGCTGGAAAAGGAAAGCTGTAACAGAAAGTCTGATTTCCTGGCTTCTATTCCTGCTCTCCAGCCAAAAGATAATCCCTTCTCCTATAAATTCTGAAATGCTAATATCTAGAGCACATATCCATCCTTAAATATATATCTAGAGAAACAGTATGTTCATTTATTGTCTGTATAAAATGGTACACAATCCTAGCAGTGTCCTTCCCCTGCAGAACTTCCTGATGAGGCCCATTAGCAATTACTCATACAGAAACTGGAGTTTCAAACACAGGTCCAAAATACACTTGCCAAAGTCCTGCCAGAAAATATCACAGTGTTTTATTACAGTCATTTTATTAGCACAGGCTTATAGTCCAAATTCACTGAAGCAATTTCAAACCTACTTGTTCTATGTATTTCTCATCAGCAGATGGAATTACAGGTTCTGATTCTGATGGAAAAACAATCATCCTGCTTAAATTCCTGCACTCCAAATCATGGCATCTTCCCCAGAAACTGGACCAAGCATCTTTTGGGAAAGACTGCCAATTAGTGGATGCTTGAGGAATAGTAAAATGACAAAACAGATACACAATCACATTTCTCAGCATTCTGAGCTTCTACCAAACTGAATGTGCAGTTATGTCCACATCCATGTGTTCATTAAACCTCCATAACTGCATCACTGCAGGGTTTTATAACCTGTTTATGTTGAAGGCCTCCACAGCAGACCCTGACAATGAGTTTCAACATCTAACAGCACCAAAAAGTCCCTGGCATTCCCATCTCAAGGCACTGCAGAAGCAGCCATAGTAAGCACTACCTGCCAATGAAGGACTTGGAACAGGAAGATGATCTGAAGTAAAGTCTTGCTCTGTCTTTTCTGCTCTGCCCTTCACATAAAACATCACCTTATTGAAGTGAAACAGCAAAGTCATTCTAATGCATTTCCAGCTGCTGATGTGTCTCACCTGCTGACCGCAACGACTGGAAAGCCCAATTTGTACATCCCATGATAAAGTGCACAGGTTAATGATGCAAGCTAAATCAAACCACTACTGGAATGGAACTTGTCTCACCAACTACTTACAGTGCACTGATTCTTTGTCTGAAGTCTCCAGGCGCCCCATGTAAGACTGGACCTCATGGACTTGCCTTTCAAAAGACAAGGAGTAAATGAACAGAAGTCAGTTGAGAGCTATGAAATCAAATCGTTTGTCAAAGCCTCAATATTCAGCTTCTTTTACTTGAAAGTACTTTTTTCAAACAGAAAAGGAATGAGCTACATTCAGTGCATCACTGAGCATAAAAACCCCAACCCCATTCTTCAGGATGGAGAAAGCTGTGTTCTCAATGTGCACCTACAAAATAAGCTTAAAACCAAAAACAGAGGTGAAAAGGCTTCACGTTCCCACCCCATTTGTAGCTCCCTTTCTGTATTTATAACCTGAACTGGGCCTCCCACACCTGGCACGCTAAAAGCCATCAATTCAACCCAATCCGCAACAACCGCAAAGTCAAGAGTTGAGGCTCGCAGCAGGACCGGTGAGTGCTGAGCCCAGCAGAGGGAAGATCTGACCCCGCTCCTCCCTCCCCAGATCACCTTTATCTGTGACACGGCGTGGATTTTACCGGCACGGGGTCACACGTTTCCCAGAGTGGTTTAATTTGTGTCCATCAGACATCTCCAACCCCTGCTGCCATAAGAATCCTACTAAATCAGCATGCCGTAACGTATGGATAGCTGATAACACTTGTTTCTAGGGAATCACAGCGGGCTGGGTTGGAAGGGACCTTAAAGCTCCTCCAGCTCCAACCCCTGCCACGGACAGGGACCCCTTCCACTGGAGCAGCTTGCTCCAAGCCGCTGTGTCCAACCTGGCCTTGAACACTGCCAGGGATGGGGCAGCCACAGCTTCTCTGGGCACCCTGTGCCAGCGCCTCAGCACCCTCACAGGGAAGAGCTTGGGCCTGAGAGCTCACCAAGAGCCGCAGCGAGCGCCCCGGGCCGCAGGCCCCGCACCCGCCCCGCACCCCGTCCCCTTCCCCACAGCCCCGATGCTCGGCGCTGCGGGCGGGCCGGGCCGGGCCGCGCTGCCCGCGGGCTCACGCACTTGTTGGTGTGCTGGTACAGCCCCTCCATGCCGCCGGGAGCTCCCCGCCTCCGCTCCGCCGCTGCCCACGTCGCCGCCGTCCGCTTCCGGCCCCGCCGCCTCTTCCGCTTCCTCTTTCCCACCTCCCTGCAAGGCGCCTGCGCCGCCGCCGGGGGGCGCTGCAGAACCGCGGTGGCGCCGCCGCCCGCCTGCGGGAGAGGGGTGGGGAGCGCCGGGGGCCGCGGGCGGCGCCGCCCGGGTTCGGGTCCGGGTCCGGGTCCGGGTCCGGGTCCGGGTTCGGGTTCGGGTCCCTGCTCCAGGAACCACCGGGGGACCCCGGGTGTCCCCTGCGGGCAGCCCCCACACCCGTGTCCGCACCCCCTGAGCGCCCCCGCACCGCGCCCAGGCTCCGGGTGCCGGGGGGATCGTCCCGGTGGGGGTGTGAAGTGCACCCAAACAGAGAAGCTGTGGCTGCCCCATCCCTGGCAGTGCTCAAGGCCAGGTTGGACACAGGGGCTTGGAGCAAGCTGCTCCAGTGGAAGGGGTCCCTGTCCATAGCAGGGGTTGGAGCTGGATGGGCTTTGAGGTCCTTTCCAACACAAACCAGGCTGGGATGCTATGAGAAAGAGCACTTTGAGAGGTGGGGGAGCTTAAGGCAGACAGTTCGTGTCACGCTGTTCATCATCTGATGCCTTGAGATGGGAACAGTCTCCAAAGTGTTTTCTTCTGCTGCTGCTCATTTACAGTTAAGGTTGTGTCAGTTAAGCATACAGGCTGATCACGTAAGAGCAAGTCACTGAGCATCACACACATGTAAATGAGTGAAACAAATACGTATCTTTAATCAGTGAGAGAGTCTTGTTCTCATGTTGGTTGATGAGAAACTGAACATGAGCCAGCTTCAGTGTGCGCTTGCAGCCCAGAAACCAACCCTATCCTGGGCTGCATCAAAAGGAGCGTGACCAGCAGGTCGAAGGAGGTGATCCTGCCCCTCTGATCTGCTCTTGTGAGACCTCACCTGGAGCATTGTGTGCAGTTCTGGGGTCCTCAGCATAAAAAGGACATGGAACTGTTGGAACAAGTCCAGAGGAGGCCACGAGGATGATCAGGGGCTGGAGCAGCTCCTGTATGAAGACAGGCTGAGGAAGTTGGGGCTGTTCAGCCTGGAGAAGAGAAGGTGCGTGGAGACCTCAGAGCAGCTTCCAGTGTCTGAAGGGGGGCTGTAAGGATGCTGGGGAGGGACTCTTCATTAGGGACTGGAGTGACAGGACAAAGGGTAATGGGTTAAAACTGAAACAGGGGAAGTTTAGATTGGATATAAGGAAGAAATTCTTTCCTGTGAGGGTGCTGAGGCACTGGAATGGGTTGCCCAGGGAGGTTGTGAATGCTCCATCCCTGGCAGTGTTCAAGGCCAGGTTGGACAGAGCCTTGGGTGCCATGGTTTAGTGTGAGGTGTCCCTGCCCGTGGCAGGGGGGTTGGAACTGGATGATCTTAAGGTCCTTTCCAACCCAAACTATTCTCTGTTCTATGATTCTATGTACCCATCCTTTGATGGATTACACTTCACCTGCCCTGCCCTGCCATGCAGCAAGCCAGGCCTCCGGCAAAAGATCATCCTCTGATGTCTAATAACTCAAGCCACAGAAATCACATCAGCCTAAGAATAAACAGCGCATCAGTAAGAAGCATTGCGTCACTTAGCAGCAGGGACAAATCCGTTCACTCCTTGTTCTTTGCTCTCCCTTATCTGAGCCATTAGACCCCATTTTCAAACACTTTCTGGAAACAGAGATGTTGAATGAAAATAGATGCCAGGATTTCTCTCCTGGCCAAGGCTTGAGGAAGTATCACAACAAGTTTGATGAAGCCGCAAGCACTGAGATACAAGAATGGATTCTGTTCCTTTGTAAAGACATTGGGGTTTGCCAGAAACAAGAGGAGCGGCTGTTGCTGTTAGACTTCAGGTCCTTCCAGGAGGAGTCCTTCAGCAAATTGGCTCATTTAGACACAACAGCCAGGAGCATGGAGGGGAAAAGAAAGGGTTTTGTTCAAGGAAAGCCTCTGTATTGTAAACAGGATAAAAGGGGATGGAGAGAGTCACTTATCAATGTCTGATGTGTCCCCAGGTCATTCCTGTGTAGCACCTACTGGAGAAAAGGATTTCACGTTCACCGCTCGCTTAGAAAGCCCAAGCCAACGGTGGGGATTTTCTCTATCAAACAATCTACAGACACCCTGTGCGTTCAAACCCCCATGGGTGCATTCCCCATCGCTCTCCTCTGGCTTGTAGTTTAAAGCCTTGCAGCGCCAAAGGGAAAGCTGGGTCCTTGTAGGGTCTCCTTTGTTCTGCCTACACCTCCCTGCTTTCCCCTCACAGCCATGGGACTTTGTTCTCCCTCTTTAAAAACAGACCCTGATGCTCTCTTTAAAACCAGACCCTAATAATGGGTCTCTCCCTATTTCCCTAAGCATGATCCCAACAGGTACAGAAACTCTTTCCCCCTCCTCCCTCCCTCCCTCCTTTATTTCGGGCACACAAAGTATTCCCAGCTCTTTGCATGCTTTCTTGGTTCTAATAACTCTGGCTTTAAAAACAAAGGAGTGCCGAACCCGAGGGCATGCCGCGGAGGCAAGACATTTAGATGGATGCTTGATGGAGACTCCTCACTTAGTCCAGCTGCAGGCCATGGCGCTGCGTGTCCCAGCTCTGACAGACTGCCTTTACACAAGCCAGACCTCACAGCACGCCTCTGAGGCTGTGGAAGTGGAGGCAAAGGGAAGGGGAGACATGACAAGAATGTTGAAGCCTCATCGATCACATATTTTGGGCTGCTGGGTGAGGTGCTGGACCAGGTCTTCCTGGGCAGGAAGCTTTTTAAAGACACATTGCACCCTCCTGCTCGCCTTCCCCAGTGTAGAGCATTTCTGCACTGCTATCATGGTTTGGTCAGTTTTGAGACTGATCTCTGGTCAGGAGAGTCACAGATGCTTGGAGCATCATTCCCTTCTTAATAAATGAGGCAGGTGAAGGGATACAGCGAGGGTGGGGAAGGTCAGGCTGATGGAAAAAGAAGTCTGGCAACACTTCACTAACCCCTCCCTCTAGGAAAATGATAGGAATAGGAATAGAAAAGAAACAGAAATCAGCCAAGGAGGAGATGCACTGCAGCATCCCCCAGCCTTAGGGAGCTTTGGGGCACAAATGGCTGGAGGTTTGGAGCATAGCCTGGGCATATTTGCATCATGCTTTTCTTATTCCCTGGGTGACAGCTGCAGATGACTGCTGGAGGTGCAATACTGACCTCAATGGGGTTTTGTTGCATGCAGTACACTGGGTGTGTTTGGTACCTCCATGCCTCCACTGCAGTATAATGTGTTATATTATCATAACAATGATTAAATCTGACTCAGTTCTCCATGCAGGACTGAGTTCCTGATGCCTTTGCCCTGCAAATCATGTCTCAGTTTGACCTTATCAATGACATTCAGAAGCCAGGAACAGAACAGCCTCCTCCAACAAAGCCAAGGATGCAGAAGGGGCAAGAAGTGACTTTGCCTTCCTCTGTCGATGAACAGATGAAATTACACTACCCCTGGTACAATGTACCACCTTGCTTCCAGCATCAGGACACCTTGTTAGGAGCTTTCTACTGAGATGGCATTCCCCTTTAATCCCACATCCCATTTCAATCTCTGCCTCAAAAGCTCTAGCTTTGGAAATCTGAATTTATCTGCTTGGCAGCCCTCTGATACATGAATGAATCAGTAGATGAATTCAGATTCATTTAGCCCTAAAGTGTATGCATAATTTAACACTTACAGAGGCAAATCTTAAAATATCTGGGCAAACCCATGTGCTATTATCCTGGCTTTCCCAGGGTCACTTCCCTGACAGTCTCTCTGCAAGGTGTCGGGTTCAGAATTCCATCAGAATCAGACAAAATCATCCTCAGCTTTGGGCAGTCGGAGGCGTCGCTCTTTGGTGTGCTCCTCGCTTCCACTGAACGAACACCCATTTGCCTGGTCGAGTTTTGGCAAGCCAGCGCAGATGAGGACGTCATGAGTTTCATAGGTCAATCCTGAGGTGCTTTTCCAAGTCACATCCTGACGTCAACCTGCCTCACGCTCACATTTTGACAATATGGGGGACCTTAAAACACAAAAAAAAAACAACAAACCCCCCAAAACGGGTAAAAATCACTGTAATCCGTGTTTCATCAACTGATTAATCCAGGCATAAAGAGATGGACATGCTGGGCTTCTCACACGCTGGACTGCCCGCTCCAGGGGCTGGCTGTGCTGCTTGTTAAAACAGCCTGACACAAAGAGGCCCCAGGAGCTGCATGCATCCACAGGATAGATGTCTTCTTCTGTCAATCCAGCTGGAGACCCCCAAGAGGGAAAACTGGATTGTCCGTATGGGTGAGGGGAGGAATGTCATAGAGGAATGCTTCTAAAACCTTCTCCAGTAATCGGAGCAAAACCTTGCCAAGTCTTTTGCCATTAACAGAGGCCTGAATGCAGACTGAAAAGGTGCAGTTTGCCATTCAGGCCAGCCTGGTGCCGAAAACCAGGGCAGCCAGCTTGCTTGGGCATTGCTCAAAATGAATGTAATTACAACAATGTGGTGCTTTCAGGCCATTTTCCATTCCCCATTTCCATTTTTTTGGGGGGGCAGGGGGGGTCAATTGCCCATCGCCATTTCTATCACCATCACCAGGCAGTGATGCAGGCAGCTGGAGCTGCAGATGTCCCGTTGGAAGTCAGGTCATCCCATTGGTGTGGTGGCATTTACCCACTTGCCAGGATGTCTGCAGGAGAGGGAAGGTGCCCCAGCAGGAGCTGTTGGACTGCTTATCCCATCACTGTGTTGGAGATCCTATCTCCAGTGATTAGCTGGGTCCTGCTGTACTGCTCTGTTCACTATCCCGAGCTTGCTGTCAATTTGCTGCTTCTATTTCACATTCAAAGAAGAGCTTGTTTTCCCTAAAGCTTATCTGCTTCTTTAGACCAGGCTGGATGGTCTCATTGCAAAACAATCTACCTCCAGCAGCCAGCCTTGCGCCTCTGTGTCACGATTCAGTCTTCCAGGTTCAGCTGCATTTGGCCATTGGTGCACTGGCAGCAGGGTTTTGTTTGCCCCAGTACAAAATTACATCAGCCAGTCCCCCCTGTTTTAATGAAATGGGTTCACTTTATCGCTCCTTCAAGTTTCCAAGCACTGTTCTGGTGACCAAAGCATCATTAGATGCAGCGGCTGGGGCTATGAGGGGTGGCACAAGAGCTCCAGGACTTGTTGCACTCAAGTGGTTTTGGATTGCCCACGTTGGGAGGAATCCGCAATCACCTGAGTCCCTGCTAAACCGATGTCTCATGAGTCTAGCCAGGGTGCTCACCTCCCTAGTAGCTCATTATCCTTGTGGATCTGAATTTCCAAAGATGCAGTTTTAACTGGGTGAATCATAAAAGTATCTAATATTATAAAATTATATACTATAATTATAGAATATCATAAATCTGTGTTGATAACAGGCACTCACAGCTTATCTCTACCTGTCCAGTCAGATCTTTCTGCATCACTTCCCTGCAGCCTCCAAACCAGGTGAGTTCTTTGTTCACAGCAAGTGATGCAAAATCACGCACACTGATGGCAAAAGGCTTTCCATCTGCCAAGACTCTTCTCCCCGGTGTCCATACCACAAGCTGCTTGGGAGAATCACTTTTTCATCCCCAAACCTGCTTCACTTTTCTGCTATAGCAGTTGTAAAACAGCCTACCTCCCCTTGGGGCCCCACACTGCCCATTGACAAGGTTCACTGAGGGTCAGCAGGACACCACCATGGCAATACAACTGACTTGGCATCAGGAGGTCACATTTGCCTGCAGAACTACTATGTCTTCCCTCAAGATGGTCACGAGTGTAGCCAGTTACAGCATGACTTCTTCTCTCCATCACCCTCTTGGGAAGTGGGGACGCTCCTCTTGTCACACTGCCCCAGAGGGGGAAGATGCTTGCTGGAGCTAGAATGTGGTCAGCAGCATCCTTACCTGGGTGACACAGTCACCTTCTGCCACTCAGTGAGGTCTCAGCCCTGTGGGTGCTATTGTATGTAAGAGTTGGAGGGAGAAACAGGGCAAGAACAAGGGCGAGAGAAATCCTTTGAGAGTGGAAGCCAGGACCATGAGCTCTGCAAGCAGCTGGAGACCCGTGGTGGCCTTAAGAGACTGAGGGGCTCAGCGCAGGCCTCCAGCTTTTCTTCAGCTCCGTCATGTCCCCAGTGAAAGAGGGGATGGGGTTAGTTTTGAACCACTGGTTAAGGTCTGTCTGTACTGGGTGGGAATAACTCAGCAAAAGGAGGGAGATGGTAACTGCACAAGTTGGCCACAACATGGGAACACAGAGGACATTTCTGCAGCGTGGGAGCCTATTCCTGCCAGTGTCCGTGTATGGTCCTGTATAGCAACACTTCACCTGCTTTTATCCTTATACTACCCACAGATATCAAAGTGCTGTCGGTTTCTTTGTGGGAGAATTTGAGGAAGAAGAAGACCCAGGTTGTCTAATGGTTGACTTCAGCAAAGACCAGAGCACGACTCCTTTTCCGTGCATCTCTGACCGCTGGTCCCCACTGGTATCATCCCCTCTCAGTGTACCTGCAGCCCTGAACTGGGTTGTTTTGCCCACTTGCAGGCTGGGGAGAAGCAGCACTGCAGCTCCTCCCAGAGACCTCAAGGAGCGGCAGTGCCTCGGGGCACTCAGTAAATGAATAGAAACACGGAGTCAGAACTGATTAGGGAGCTCAGGTTTTGGCTCGGACTCTCTAGAGCCTCCAAGGCATTGCAGAGGCTCAGAACCTCATTACTTCTATAAAGTGAATTCAGTAATTAGCTCAGGTCAAAAGTTTACAGCTTGGAGTCTGCAGTTGGGGAAATGGTTCCTCCTGGGGTTAGAAACCAAACTGCAGATGCAAAACAAAGACCAACCTGGCATCAAGGCAAAACGCTCAGTCAGAGATGCTTCTGATGGGACTGCCTTGCTGTGCAGCCTTAGTGGGCAGTGAGTATTGCAATGATGCCCCCTCAGAAGGAAACACATCGTGCTGAGGAAGTAGACAAGACATTGCCATAAGTACTTGTGAAGGGAGGAATTGCCTCACTGGTGGGTCCTGCTCTAGCGAAGCCAAAATCCTGCCGTGACCAGAAGAAGGTTGTTCAAATGAGGGTGCAAGTGTCTGCTCCAGGCTGTATCCCTCCCCTGTTGCCTCCAAACAGTCTAGCTACAAAGCAGCCGAGACCTAAAGCAGTAATTCATCCCAGGGGATAGTGTTGCCACCAGTTTAAACAGCTGACCTCTACTGCAATGTTTCTATGCCCCCATTTCAAAGATAACCCAAAGCAGCAATTTTACGTCCTCGATTCGCCCTGATTCAGTAGCGGAAATGATTTTATTTTCCAGTTTCGTGTAATATCCCCCAGTGATATGTTATGAGACAGCAGAGCCCAGTATCATTTGCTGCTTCATCATTTTAGTTGTGGTTTTAACTATTTAGCTGACTCACGGACAATTAATTTACCTTATAATGATCAGACCTCTGGGTCTCTCCCACTCTGAGAGGCCTCTGCAGTTGTGCTGCATCCCGTGGGATGCAGAGTGCTGCTGAGCTCTGATGTGGCACTGCTTTTCCATTCAAACCTTTACCTGGGGTTATTCACCCTCGCATCCTGCCCGTTTCAAGACCACAGTGCAGAGCCTGTGCTACGCTGCCCAGCGTTGCACCCTGCCTCTTTTCTCGTTGCCTGACTATGCCAGAGAGAAAGTGGGACATGAAGGAGGGGAGGGAGGGGCTGAAGGATTAAACAGGACAGACCAGAAAGCCTCGAATTTTTCCCCTAATACTCAGCCATTTAATGACTAGTTTGATGATAAGCATGAAATTAAATAGACAAAGAAAATTCTCTCATGTCTAAGTCCTCAGTGGGTAATTAGGCTTTGATGGGATATTCTGAGATACTTTCTACTTGTTTGGTGAGTGGGATTTAATGCTGTGGCTGTCTTGGTTGTCCCTGCAGTTGAACTCTGCTGATCTCTCCTGGCCAGACCTTGGAGAGATGCTAGTGCTGGCTGATGCCTCCTTATTCAAGGTGCAAGTCCTTTGGAAGAACCTTCCTCCATAGGGAAAAGCTTTCTGTTCCTCTGTTTCCATTGCCCGTCTTTGTCCTCTTTTAAACTCTTATACTTCACTTCATCTGGCACAATACTAACATAAACCTGAAGAATTTGGTGTGCAAGTCTTCTCCCCTTATAATGGTCAAACTAGTAGGAGCAGTGTGAGGAGCAGTCACTCAGCAGCTTTGAAACTCACATGCATTGTTTCTGTACCTATTCATTGATGTAAGTTCTTTATTTTAAGTCAAAAAGTTTATGGAAGCCAGGAAAAAATGAACCAACTCCAAGACTCAGACCCAAACCCATTCCTCAAGGGTCTGGGGAATATCTAGATAAGAAAATCACTGCACACCAGATAGAGTGTTTATTCGTGCTGCCCTGGTACCTCCCATAATTTGCCATAATTTGAGCACTGGGAAATGCTGGGAAATAGCTGTTTTCTCACATGTAAGCACTCCTAAAGGTACATTACACTCTATTTTCAGGCAAATGCCAGCTCATTATGCCAACACTTAAAACCAGAATCACCAAATGCAAGCTAGCTCCAAGGCAGAAGCCATGAAATCCCACGTGATGCAAGTCTGCTGCAAAGTAAGGCACGTGAATGATGCCACAAGTATCAACAAAACCTTGAGGTAGGAAAGAGGTGCTTAAATGAGGAAGAACTAGAAAACAAGAAAGGGAAAGACTTAAAACATCATCTTTGTGAAGCAAAAGTAGACGCAGGATTTAAACCAATGCAAAGCTGAGTGCAGAGCACATGAATGAGGAGAGATGAATCTGTGGCTGCTGGCTTTTCCACAGGAAACTTTGGACTTGGAGAAAGGGAGGAGGATTGCTTGGCTCTGGCGCACAGCATCGACAGCCAAGTGTCATCTGAGGGCCTGGAAGCTTTGTTAAAGCCACTGTCCCTAAACCAGCCCATATTGAGGTTTGGAAGTGAAGTTCTCATAATTCCATTTCAAATGTTCCCAAAATGAGAATCCTGTTTAACCCCACTGAAAACTGAGGCTGCCAGCTTGCCCTGAGACTGCAGTTTTCACTTTGATCACAATACATGATGGGAAAAATTCCAAATCCTTGAAAACGCCCTGGGAAGGAAAGAAATCCATTTCCTCCTAAGCTCTGATCCCAAAGATGTTTTGCTGTTTATTTTCGCAGGGAGAAGACCAGCAAACTTGACAGTGCCCATAAGGAATGTCCAGCTGCCAGCAGGCTGTTCACAGCTTTCAGCCTCCCGGGGGAGTGATGGGAGGTGGGGAGGGAGAATCCACCTCAGGAATGCTGCTGGGGTGTTTAGGAAGGCTGAGCTGTGTTTGACAGTGTAATAGACCCCCGGAGAAGCACCGAGTCTTATGCATAGCCCGCAGCTATTGAAGAACTCAAAGCTCAAACATCCACACCGAAAGGTTAGCTTTTAATGGATGGTAAATGTTTGGAGAGACCTTTGACCAGCTTTAATACGGCAGCTGACCGGTCAGAAAGTCCCTAATGAATGACCCCGCATTAGGCTCTGCTGCTCACTTTAGTGAACAATCACTGTCAAACCTCGCTGCTTAACCCCCAGCGAGCTCTGCTGCCTGTCAAGTGGTAACTGAGCAGGTAGCGAGGGGGTTAGACCTGGATTTGGATGGCACTTGTTGTGTAAAACCATCAAAGCAGTCCAGAGCATCACTGCTGAGTTGGAGAAGATGCAAAAATAACTTTGGATGCCTCCAAAAGTGTTTGTTTTTTTTTTTTTCCCTGATTTTTCAAAAGACTCAGCTCTATTTCAGCCCTGGGCATTGTCAGTAGCTTTATCTGCTCTAGCAAGGATAGGATAGCCACGAAGTGTCTAGGACTTGGATCGTGTCTTGGTCTTCCTGAGGAAGCCGTGAATGAAGACATTTTGCTTTCCATGTTCTTAGCATATCCCACTGGGCACAAATTCCTCCCAGAATCTCACACTTGAGGATGTTCAGCATAGACACATGTGCAGATTTCCTGAAAATATTCACAATATTCCCTGCAGAAATTTACAGAAGGATTTGTTGGGTTTGGGGTTTGTTTTTCTTTCAAACTTCTGGACCCCCCAAGTAAAATATTACTCAGAGTAGCTGTATTTCAGTGCTTTCTTCACTGCTCTTCCATTTCAGACATTTCGGTTCTTCCCTCTTTAAAGATTTAAGAGACTTTCAGCTTACCAAAAATCATTCCAATAACCTGGGGCAAAGCCATTGCTAGAAAACGAGTGTTCATTCTTACTGCCGTGCACTGTCTAGATGGAGCAATGATGTCTCCATTTATTATGCTCGTGGCTGGTCTGACTTAAGGACTGAGAGGACAGCGGTGTCCATGGCTTTCTGTCCAGTATCTTCTACTCGGAGTATTTTCTTCCAGTGTCTTCTACTAGGAATTTCAGGATATTCTGCAGAAAGGGATGTGTTCATGGCTCATTAGGGATAAGTGAGTAGGAAAGAATACATCATATTCCATAATGATGTATCATGAATGTCCAAGGTGGAAAGAAACACTTAAGGCCCTGAGCTCCATGTGGAGGGTGTGTGATGCATGGAGACAACTGACTTGGGTTGGAAGAGAGTAAGAAAGGACTGATGAAGAGGCCTACAGACAAGCTGAGAGGGGTCCCACAAAACACTACTTCTGTTTGCATACTGATGGTGTATCTGACATGAAATATGCTGGCACAGAGTTAACCAATCAGCCCTATTGGAACAAATCTAAGCTGGCACAAAAAGTTTATTCCAGATCAACACATTGAGTCATGAGGCTGTCGTGTGGCAAAGCTGGAGCGCTCAAAGCCCTCAAGTTAGATTTAGCATATCACTCAACGGCAGCTTTAAATCACAGCTTCCCCATGTACAGCACACAGTACAACGTCAAAGGACCCTCTTAGGAGCTTCCCCTCCTGTTCTTTCCGTCTTATTTTTCAATTTGAAGATGCACATTGTAGGCTAATTTTACCTCCCTTCTCCCAGTTTCTTCCATTTGACTGATGCCTTCAGATACTCTTCCAGTGTCATTGAATATGCAAATACCACTTTGTTTTCTTGCCTTGGGACAACGAAGTCTTTGAAATGTAGATGCGGAATCTTCAATTTGTCTTGCTGTCTAAGAACCTACTTTCTCTTTAACTCTTAATTTTTATACAATTCAGTAGGACTTCTCTGTCTTTCACTTTCATTGCCAGCTTGCTATTCACTCTTACTTAGACCAAGTGGAATAATTTGCATCTGATCCCTGCTTTTGTTTGCTGAACTACATCACAGATTCTGCATTTTTAAATTCCATTCACATTCAATGCCTCAGCAACAAGACAGCTATTCCATAGAATCAAAGAACCCCAGCCTGGTTTGGGTTGGAAGGGACCTTAAAGCTCCTCCAGCTCCAACCCCTGCCACGGGCAGGGACCCCTTCCACTGGAGCAGCTTGCTCCAAGCCCCTGTGTCCAACCTGGCCTTGAACATTGCCAGGGATGGGGCAGCCACAGCTTCTCTGGGCACCCTGTGCCAGTGCCTCAGCACCCTCACAGGGAAGAGCTTCTGCCTAAGAGCTCATCTCAGTCTCCCCTCTGGCAGGTTAAAGCCATTCCCCTTGGCCTGTCCCTACAGGCCCTTGTCATGATTAGCTGCCCCATGCTATCCTGCTTTGTAGGTAATCCAGTCCTCACTAATGCTGTACTCCAGGTTGTGCGTGACCAGATACCTGGAATTGTGCATTGCACAGTTTGGTTGCCACTGCTTGAAGCCCTCTCATGAGCCTTACCAGAAGTTTACAAAAGGACCCAAGAGCAGATTTCCAGCACAAGTCAGGACTGGGGAAACAAAGGCTACAACAGGAAGCAGAAAACAAAATCTCACATGTGGGAAGTGCTTAAAATTAAAATACAACACCATTATTTTCTACGACCATTTTAGGGAATGTTCTTTCGAGGCCCTGTTAGTTTGTTATATCTTTATTTCATGATGGGTTTGTTCATTGTTGTTCCAAGTCCTCCAGAATTTAGGAATGCTTGGAACAGATTTCTTGAAAGAGAAGGAAACGCTCTCTAGTTCACGGTGAAATTACAAAACCTCTTAAATATACTTCCAAGAATAGAAACGGCCTTGTTAAAAGAATGAACTGCCAGAGCAGTGAAGGGTGAAATGCAATAGGAAACTGACTTGATAAAAGGATAATTCCAGTAAATGAATAACAATTCCCTTGTATCACACAAAATACATAATGCTCAGTTTGTAAGAACAGTGACTGCAAGCCGTGTTCTTCCGGCAATGGTGAAGCTGGGTGGGAGCCTGTGGAGAAGAAGCTTTACAACCAGTCTAGCTGAAGAGCATGAAGCCCCATGGTCAAAGGCAAGCCCAGATGATCAGCACAACTGAAAAATGCTTTGATTAATGGCATTAATGCCATTGAAAATGTTACCCACAAGCAGCAAGAGGAGCACGGAGGTGATTGTCCAGGGCTTGAGACTGCACGGAATGGGATTCATCTCCATTGTGGAGCTGGACACTGAGACGTCAAGTACAAACCAGTCACCTTGGGCTCTGCTCATTCTTAGTGAAGAAAAAAGGCTCAGTGCAATTCATCTGGCCCTTAGCATCAGTCGTTTAAAGCCTTGATTCTGGTCGTAAGGGAGCACAGAGTAACTAGTTGAGGTTGGGACATTGAGTTATTAGCAGAGGAAGCTCTGACAGCCCTCACCATGTCAAGATGCCTTAGGAAGGATCGGTGACGAGTGTTGAAAATGAGTGTCCTCGAAGCGAAGAGTTTTAATGCTTCCCAGGAGGAATGGGGAGTCCCACCTTTGCCTCATGGCTGTAACTCTGGCTTAGCACGTTACTCTGCATTAGTAAGAGTCCTCTGCTTATCTCTGGTGAATCACACAATGATGGCTGTGAATCTGAGGGGCTGCAGGATGGCACAGCTCCAGAGAGCATCGCTATGTGCCGCACATACCATTTTCCTGCCTCCAGAGATTTACAGTCATCCTCAAGAGTCACAGCTACTGGGGACATCTCATAGGCACTCAAGCAGATATGAACGCAGTCCCATGACCACAGGAGCCAGAAAAGACATGTTAACACTAGATATTAACACACGTCCCTGCAAAGGACGAAGGTGTGTGAACTGCCTGCCTAAGTCATCTCCAAGGCTGACACTGATATATGCAGATCTATGGGATGAGCCCCTGTGTCACTATAAGCACACCTCAAATAGAAGGTGCTTTCCTAATCTCATGAAAATATTCTTATTTCAGTAGGGATGGGAGTTGCACTCTACTGATTTTAGAGGTTGGAAGCATTAGGAATGGCAAGGCAAGGCAATTGTCTGGTCTTCCTGCCTTAGAAGAGGTGTCAAGGTCTTCCAGTATCTTCCAGTATCTGAAGGGAGCCTTTAAGGTGGCTCAGAAGGACTCTTCATTAGGGACTGTAGTGATAGGACAAGGGGTAAGGGGTTAAAACTGAAACAGCAGAAGTTTAGACTGGATATAAGGAAGAAGTTCTTTACTGTGAGGGTGGTGAGGCACTGGAATGGGTTGCCCAGGGCAGGATGTGAATGCTCCATCCCTGATGGTGTTCAAGGCCAGGTTGGACGGAGCCTTGTGTGAGGTGTCCCTGCCCATGGCAGGGGGTTTGGAACTGGATGATCTTAAGGTCCTTTCCAACCTGAACCATTCTATGATTCTATGATTCCAGTAAATCTCCATGGCATGATGCTGGCAAGTGACAGACACTCACCTGAGAACAGCCAACACTCAGGCCACCCTGTGGTTGCACTTACGCTGAAAGGGGTGAGTGAGGAAGAGGACGGCTCTGTCCTGCGGGCTCTCTGAAGACGTGTGGTTCTCTTTCAGCATGGCCAACCTCTTTGAAACTCTTCTTCTAGCTGCTATGTTGGTGGCAGAAACAGCTGGAGCCCTTCTGAGGTCAGATAGTGGAATTTTAGCTAGAGGCAGTTTTTTGTCTCAACAGAGATGCCGCCGGTTTGTTCGGCTGAAAGATCTAAAGTAGGGGCCGCTGCAGCAAAAATCCACTTGCTTGGGCCAAGCACTGCCCACCCACCCTGGAATTACTCCAACACACTCACTAGACCCCCCACCTCTTGTTTAATCTTTAATGCGCCTCCAATTGCCCTAGGCTGGACACCGCAGCCTGGCAGGTGAGATAGGAGTGATGATTAGCTCCCTGACCCTGCGTGCTATGTTGGGCATTGGGAAATGTGTGTCTAACGGCTGACCCTCCATCGATCCCGACTGTGTCCTCCAGGCAGAAGGAATCATTAGCAGCAGCTTACGATGGAGGGGCATGCAATGCCTCGTTCTGCTGGCTGTAGGCACATGAAAAAGCCACAGGCACAGCAGACCTGTCCTACCTGTTCTTGCTCCCCTGACCCTCAGTTTGGCTATTCTTAGATCACAGAATCATAGAAAGTTAGGGTTGGAAAGGACCTTAAGATCATCCAGTTCCAACCCCCTTGCCATGGGCAGGGACACCTCACACTAAACCATCTCACCCAAGGCTTCGTCCAACCTGGCCTTGAACACTGGCCAGGGATGGAGCATTCACAACCTCCCTGGGCAACCCATTCCAGTGCCTCAACACCCTGAGATACCTAATGTAATAATGAGTGGGGGAGGGATGAACAAGTGTACCCTGTCCATAGCTCCTTTGGTGCTTGCCTTGGTCTTTTTCTTCCTGTGATACCCGTCCTGTGCCATAAAAAAAACAGCTCTTCACTAACAAGACAACTTTCCTATCTACAGCCTGTCTACAACCCCTGGTGTCTTCCCAGGCACTACCACAAAACCCCAGAAATTCAAGTTGCAAAGCTGGAGACAACTGCATTTCACTGCACCCACCTCCAACAGCTATGCTCAATTTTGATGAAAGACACTACTAGAATGGAAATGCAGACAGGAAGGGAAAAGGATTGGGAGATCTGGCCCCTACCATAGAGGAACTTGTCCAAAGCTGGAGCAACCCAAGATCTAAGGTCAAGCATCCTCATATACGACAGAAAGGTGGCGTTGCCGACAACAGTGGTGGAACTCAGACCAGAAAAGGCAATAGACAATAGCAAAAGAAACAGAATTTAAGGACAACACATGAAATAAGGGAACTTCACTCTGACTAATGAATAAAAGGAGCATTTGGGGACAATGAAAACCTAACTGTGGAAGAAGAAAGCAGAAAGAAAATCAAGAGATAAGGGAGCTTAGAAGATAGCTGGATAGCTCCTCCTGTATCTGATTGTCTCTTCCAAACATGAATCCAGTAAGTCCTAAGGAATCGTTTAGAAACTTCTGCAGGAATATGTCACAGCACATTCCTTTTCCATCATCATCTGCACTTTGAGCAAAGCTCTTCTCTTGTATATCTCTTCTGACAGAATACGAAACCACAAGTATTTTAAGCTGAGACAAAGAAAGTAGAGGGCTGTAATCCAAACTGACAGCAGCATTAATAATGAGTGAAGAAGAGGCTGTGCAGAGCAGATTGTTCAGAGATCTAAGAGATGGCATCGTGTTGGAAGTGGGCTCCCAGGTAGTTCTGGGCACTGTGGATGGGTTGCAGAGCCTCTGGCCTAGAGGAAAACACATCAGTCCCCTCATTGCACCAGCCACTAGGAAGAAAATTAACTCTCTCCCAGCGCAACGGAGGACATTTTCCAATAGAAATCTTTTCGGTCACTGGAGGCCTAGTATCAGCCTGGGCATCTTTATAATGTGCTGCCCAAATAGACTAGTTGAGGGCATGGGGGAGCTGCCCACAGTCGCAGACACATCAACAACAGAGCTAGGAAGATGATGCTGGAGTCATGCATCAGAAGATGGCCATGCTGCTCTGTTCCCCTTAGAACCTTTCTTGGATGCTGGGGGCAAGGGAAGCCTAATACGACACGCTGCTGTCTTGCAGAAATCTCATTTGACCTTGGGCTATGAGCCCCAGACTAAGGCTCCTGTTCAGACCTGACCCAGCTCTTTCTACAGCCCGAGCTGGGGGAAACGTGAGACGGAATGCTGGCAGCTCTGGCTCCTGATGTGTGTCACCCTCCCCCTTCAGCAATTCCCCCATCATTCCCAAAGCCAGGGTAGGAGAGGAGCCCTCCATCCTCCACAGCACCTGCATGGCTGTGGCTCCCAGAGCCTCTGGGCACACAGGGTAAGCAGAGAGCGGCTCAGCAGGGGGGGAAAAACACGTTTAAGGAGATTTTAGGTTTTTGATATAAGTAGGTGGCTTCAGGTGACCTCGGGGGGGTTGGTGTGGTGTGGATAGCAGGGAGGGCATCGTTCTTCCCCTCTGCCAAGTCAGCAACACAACAATCACAACCTGGATCAGTGCAAGATCTCTGGCTTACATGGTGCTGGGCTTGTCAGGCAAACAGGCAAGCATCTGCTGGCCAACATGGTTGGGAAAGGGTTTCCCACTTCATCTACACTTGTCTCCTGGCTTCTGCTCTCCCTGAGGGTCACTTGTGCTCAAGCTGGGTGATGCTGCAGGTCTTAGTCATGTTCTTAGAATCACAGAGCGGTTTATGTTGGAAAAGACCTTAAAGCCCATCCAGCTCCAACCCCTGCCACGGGCAGGGACCCCTTCCACTAGAGCAGCTTGCTCCAAGCCCCTGGGTCCAACCTGGCCTTGAACACTGCCAGGGATGGGGCAGCCACAGCTTCTCTGGGCACCCTGTGCCAGCGCCTCAGCACCCTCACAGGGAAGAGCTTGTTGCTGCTCTTTTTCCCTTTCCTCCATTACTAGACCTGCATATGTCAGGAAGGGGTGAAATGATCAACCACCAGAAGAAATTACCCCAGAATTAAAAGAGAGGAAAATCAAAACAACCCCTGATTTTGGGCTGTAACTGGGATACACTCAAGGGAACAAGGACCTGTTGGCATCTCCCAGTTCTTACAGACCAGGTGACTTTCTGATGGGAATTGGAGTGATTGTATGAGAACTCCCACTCACACCCTGTTGACAGCTCTTCTCAGGACAAACACTAGTCCCAAAAGCTGGGACTATGCCCTACAGGTGGGTATGAACCACAGCTGTAGCCACACAGGGAGCTGGAGGACCAACAACTGTGCTCCCTTTCCACATATAATGTACTTTACCAGCATGGTTGTGCAGCCTCTTTGGCTGGATTTGGCCCTGCTTACCCTGCTAACCCCAGCCATGCCCCCATGCTCCCAAGGTATTTTTGCACTGGAGCTTGCCTGGGGCAGTGCAATGCCATGAATAACTTTCCTCCTAAAAATGAGAGGGGATGGAGAAATGGAAGAGCCACGTAGGGTTTGGCAAGAGCAGCACGGAGGGAAGGAGAAAGAATCTGGGCTGTATCAAGGATGGGAGAGGGAAAAGCAAGTGAATCAAAAGTGAAGTGAGGTAAGGGACATTGGAGGAAAGCCAGCACATTGGGTCAGGCAGCAGGCAAGAAGGTGGTGTCGAAGCAACTAGAAAGTATGGATTTGTACCTATAACAGGATCAGGCAAGCTTAAATTCACAGCAGAGCCCTTCCAAGGGCCAGCAGGTGACTCAGAAGGTCACTGATTTAATAAGTAGGACCTGAATCCAGGAAGACCTCCTCCTGGGGTTGTTTCAGCAGCCCAAAGTCTTATCTTAGTCAGCTTCTTCATCCTGCCCGTACACGGAGTTGGGTCATCAGCCTGATAACTGATAACTCGACACTGATCAGCGTCAGAGAGGAGACCCGCAGAACTCCCAGGAGCAAACACCTGGAGCAGTGTTATAGCTGGGATCTGGGGAGGTGTTTTGGGGAGTGGGGGGGAGAGGAGGATGCAACAAAGCTGTTGAGCAGGGTTTTGCACAGACATCTACAATTGCTCTACATAAGCAGGGGTCTATTAAGGTGCGAAGCAGCTGAAATGTGAGAACACGCATGCCTCTACAGATGATACTGCACCTGGCACTAAAGCAAATGTCTTATAGTTCAACGCATGATCTGACATCTAAATATCAATTCCCAGCTGCCTGCAATGATACAGGAAAGCAGCTGGCAGCAGATAGAGCAAAGGTGACAAAATCTAAGTGCCCTGTTGTTCATTCTGTTAAAATCATCCCTGTAGGTACTATATCTTGGTTCTGCAAGGCTGCTAAAACAGAGCTAGCAGCCGAGCAGTTTTAACATGCCTTTTGTAAGGGACCTTTCCCATGTAGTCTTGGGACTTATTTCTGCATCCAAAATGTTTTCCCACCAGATACTGACAATATCATCAACATCTGATAGATCCAAGGCATCAATGGTGGCGGACCTCCTATTCCACTAACCAGGAGAAGAAGAATCTCCAAAATGCTCTGGGAATCATTTGTGACACTGGGTTAAACAACAGCAGAGAAATGTAAGTTCAGGGGGAAAATACACACCTTGATTGGAAATGAGGAGTATCAGTAAGTACAGACAACTATGGGATATCTCAATACACAAACAAAAGGGATACAGAAGTTTCCTAAATTTCTATTTTGATGAGCAGTTTCTACCTGCTATAGTTGCCAAAATATCTTAGCTGTAGACATTAATATTTAAAATGTACTGTTTAACATGGGATGCCAATAGGAATGGGTAGCTTTGCTTGGAGCTGACAGAGATGATACCATCCAACACTGCCAACTCAGGTTCCTAATCAAAGCCTTGGGGCAATGTGCTGGAAGTAAGAGTCATGCAGGTCTTGTTCAACATCTTCATCACTGACATGGACAGTGGGATTGAGCACGCCCTCAGCAAGTCTGCTGATGACACCGAGCTGTGTGGTTCAGTTGATACCCTGGAGGGAAGGAATGCCATCCAGAGGGACCTCGACACACTTGTGAGGTGGGCTGATGCCAACCTCATGAAGTTTAACCATGCCAAGTGCAGGGTCCTACACCTGGGTGGGAGCAATCCCAGGCGCAGCCACAGGCTGGGTGTCCCTGCCCATAGCAGAGGGTTGGAACTGGATATCTTAAGGTCCTTTCCAACCCTGACTATTCTATGATTCTATGAGATTTGGCTCCCTTAGTGTCACATCTCCTTAACACAGACATACCTGAGCTCAACCCCTATTGCTGAGTGGGCAAAAACGGACATTTCTCCTTGTCTTCTGGAGAGGGTGCAGGTAAGGCAGAACTAGAGGAATAATGTCAATGTGGCAATGGAGGAGTGGAGTTATTCCAAGCTATTTCCAGGGGGTGTTCCTTGAAAGGCAGAAATTACATTCTTAGAAGACAACTTTTTATGTATTTATTGACTGACAAGAACACCAGCAGTGCAGACACTAGTGCAATACTGGACAACACAGCCAGCTACACAGATACACGTTATAATCAAGAGGATTATATAAAAATGAGGAGAACATACAAGCAGGACTGTAATGCAACTTAAACCCCATAGCACCATTTTCTCTCTAGAGGGTATATAAAAATATATAAATAACATCCATATTTCTTGTCACAAAAGTTGTACATCTTGAGGTAGACAAATGTTTTGTTTCCCTTAAAGCCCAGCCTTATTTTGATTTCAAGTGACATATTCTGTTGTCACAAACCATCTTTCCAGTCTTACACAAGGTGTCGAAGTGGGGTTTGTTACTCTGCTCATTAGCGTTTCTTGGCTTCCATGGCCATACCTGTTGATCTAATAAAACACTCCTGACACCAGCATTGCACTGCCCTTCCATCACAGCAAATAAGTGCTGTGTGGATCCCTGCTTACACCACAAGGAATACTGGTGTAGAACCATTTCACCCAGCAGTCTTCAGATATGTGATTCCTTCCCAAGCAGGTTCAGCTCTTTATTTGGGGATGATGGGGCCCCTCCATACCAGCACTTCATACACTTCTCTAAAGCTTTCCTGATGGATTGCTATTTCCCTCTTGCAATAAGCATCCTGGAGCCACTGCTACCAAGCCCAGCACCACAACACACCAGGAGAGGCAATAAAAAGTAGCCTAGGAAGTACACACAAGGCCAGGGGCTAACCCGTGTCTGCAGAGTAGCCTTGGTGTGGATAGTGAGGGTCCCAGCCAGTTTAGGAGTATTAGAGCTATCACTGTTCTCAGATAACTTGGATCTTAGGTACGTCATAGGACTGGTTTCATTCTGAATCAGAAAACTATACAGGAAAGCATATGCAGCTCAGATTTTTACCATTGTTGGGCACATTGAGATACATTTGCACTTGGGAAAGGATTCTTTTATAGCCAGGGCAGAAGCTTTCACCTTTGCTGCTGGAAAGATTCCCATGTAAAGGCTTAAGTGGGATCCCTTTATATCTCCAGCCTCTCATTCCAGTAACTTCTTTGCACCAAGAGGCAGCACATCTACTGGATTTGTAAGTATGCAGCTCACACACAGACCAAATGGAGGTCCAGGTCCTCACATCCCATATTTCCAGGAGGTGGCAGAAGAGCTTTGCTCAAGAGGATGCTTGGTCTTGATTCCTCAAGGAAACATTAACTAGAGGTGATCCCTTCACATTTCACAGACACCAGTGGTAAGGGACCTGGGGACACTGCCTCAAAGTCCATATGACATGGGCTACACACAAAATAACCCAAGATCGTTTTCAAGTGCTGCAAAGCAGTACCTAATCCTGCTTTAAATGTGCCTTCTTTGCCTGAAAGAGGGCCAAAGGATCAGTTTAGTCCAAATTAACCACAGTGGAAGGGCTTCATTGAGCTGCCTAAATAAAGATGTCTGGTCCCCTTGCCACAAACCTGTCCTTCAGTTCCCACTGGCATCACTGTTTCAGCTGCAAAAGACACAACCAAAGCTGCAAGTTCCACTAGTGTGACCATATTCCTCACTGCCTAAATAATCATCTCACCATCCTTCTGGTCTTGGTTTTGAGTCTGTTGTACAAAACATGCCTCTGACATGCATTTACCTACTGCTCTAAACACTGCAGCATTTGGAGCCAGATAAAGGGTATTATTAGAATAATACTTCTTGCCATGTGGATTGGAGAACTAGCCTACAGATTTGAAATGCTTTTCCTAGGAAATGAAAGCTGTTAGCAACATATATTTCCTTCCATGCTCAGTGCAGGACCAGGTCATTGGAGAAGACTAAAAGACTTCCCTGACGTGCCTGTTCTTGTGTGCTTTTCTCCTCTGCTTTTTACAGGACTAGTGCAGAAGAGTGAGTCTGAGCAAGCCAAAAAGCTTCACTTTGAAATGTGAGACCATCAAGAGAAATTTCCACCATCTAGGAGCATTCATTGTAGTTGCCCTCAGATTGTAACATCTGGGTGTGGAGAACGGGTTGTGCATGCCCAGGAATTACTGGCCAGTGGACAACTGACGCATGCAGCTTTGAGAAAAGCAAGAGGACAAAGAGGTGTCTCCTCCACTGGAGGATCCACCGTGCTTCCCCCCTCCTTCCACTGAGTCCCAGTCCCTCATTAAAAGAGAATGCCCTGTGCGATGGCATGGGATTCCCAGATATCCCTCCCATGGTGTGCTATTTCCATCCTCTCTGATGGAACAAGGCAGTAGCCGTATGGCTTGGGATCAAAAGCGTAGAGCAGAGCTAGTTCCTTTGTCACGTCACCAATGATGCCAATTTTAACTTACTTGGATGCTTTTTCATTGAGTGCTCAACATTGAGACTCATGGGAAGATTTCAACTCTAAAAGGATTAAAGCCAACATGTAAATAATGGTCTGTTCAATATTAAGTTCTTAGGTATTTAGGAGGTAGAACAAAAATCAGGCCAATTAGCCCTATTTGCAGTACTATGCCTGTCATAAGCACTTTAATCCAGTTCAAGTTAACTTGAGCCAGAAACGGGATAAAAAGGAATAAGCCCATTAAAAGACCTGTAGGTAGCCAAAGGGAAGGCTGTAGTGGCCTCTAAAGAGCCAGTTAATGGCTAGATCTGCTCTGAGACAGTTCTTCTCCATCCTTTTATGAAGCAGAAATCAAAAATAGTTGTAAAAAAAACCCAAAAGGACAACAAGGTGAAGACAAAGAGAGTATAAGTTCACACTCCTCACTGCAATGTCATTGTCCAAAGCACAGTAAATGAATGGAGATCCACACTCAAGAGCTGGAGTCGAGATCTGACCTCTCGTTAGGAGAACTTGATCACCTTGAAAACTTGTCCAATTCAGCCTATGGATGAGTCCATCTAAGCAACCCACACCAGCATCTTCATCCATGACATTGCCAATGAATTTTGGTCTGAGTTTAAGGATCTAAGTATTCTTTCCAGCACCAGCCCATCTCCACACAGGCATCCTGCTCGCTGGTTTATAGCCATTACCAGCATCAAGTAAATACAGCAGCTTTCTTATCTCAGAGGCACTCCAGAGCTATTTACAATAAAAGCACTCTGACTGCTGCTATAGGATTAACCAGGACAAGCTCTGGAGCAGGCAAATACATTGCCAAGCACTGTAATAGAGTTCAACACCCAGTTTGTGCTGCACATATCTGTGTGTACCTGGTGGCTGGGCAATGAATGCCATTCACAAGACACAGCCAAAAGAAACAAAACAGGTTGCTTATGTTGTGTTCAGTTGAAAGTGAACTAGGTAAATACAGCCCAAAGCCAGGGCATCACATCTGTGTAATGGACTGTGTTCTTTTCCCCCAGGTCACCTTCTCTCCTGCCAGGTGCCTGCATTATCTCGATATATCTAACTCCCCTGTGCAGAGATTCTCACTCGTGACTTGCAATTTATAAGCTGTCCCAGTTCCTGTGGTTCCTTATTCCCTTTCAGAAATGTTCCCTGTCATTAGCACAGGGCAGAACTGCGGGATGGGATGCACCTTGAGCACCAGGCAGAGTGGTACCCACGAGACAAAAAGGTGATGAGACAAAAAGGTTTGGCTGGGACAAGCCAAGGGAGGGAGGGGGAAAGATGCAGAATTGGCACCGTCACCCTGGATCCACCACCATAAATAACTCCCTGCGGGGCAGCATGCGTCAGAGGGGTCACTTCCCAGACCTCGTCTGAGTTCCTGCAGTACATACACTGTAACAGAGGCAATTCCAGGTCTCCTGTGTACAGCAAGATTAAAACGTGGTTAACACGCAATTGGAGTCTCACATCCAAACTTCGACCTGGGAGATGATGGACATGAGCTCCGTTTGTTTGTAAACTGGCATTTCTGAGGCATAATTCTTGCATCAAGATGAGATTACTCAACAGCAAGTCTTTGAGTTCAAAGCAGAAAGGGTTCAACCAGCAGCCAGAGAACAGCACTGCAGATCTCTGCTGCCAGAGTCATTTTGCCTTGGTGCAGGAACACAGCTGGCTCTGCTACATCAGGATCCAGTCTCTGGTTAGTTCCTTCCGTGGCCCCTTAATTCAAGCTCTCAGAATTTCAGTTTCACCACCCCAATGCATTTACATAAGCACAAGTTAGAGATGGAGGAGGGGATGTTCCTGCAGACCAGAGTACAAGTTTTAGCTCAAGAGAGGTATTTTTGACTGCGTCAGTGTTTCTGCTGTCCCCACGTTACCCCCACTCTCTGACCCTGCTTCCTGATCTGATAGCTCACAAAACCTCTGGTTTTCACCCCTCATATAGGAGTCCTCCCCAGACTGGAGGATCTCAACATTGAGATAACAGGAGCACTGGACATTTTTGGTGCTTGCCTTTGCCCTCACCCCACAGCAGAGAATCACATCTCTCCCTCCCTACTGCTTCCTTGTGCTCTAGGACTTGCCTTGACCCTCTAGCACTGTCTTTACTGCTTGCAGCTGTAGACAACCTCTTCCTGCATGCACTGCTGGCATTCAACATAGCAACACCACTGCACTTGACAGTGGCAAGAGAAGGTAACCAGCCGGCTCTGGGTGTTATAGCCTCGTCCACAGCACATGCTGTCACAGTTGCCTTCCCGAGAGCAGGTCCTCCCAGCAGTTCCCAAGGAGTATTTGCTGGGACGACAGAAACTAGGGGAATCTTCCACATACACCAGGTCAGTAGAGCGGGGTGAAGCAGGGTGCTTGGGCGAATGGCTGTGTCTCTGGGGGCCAGCCAGCTCCGAGTGTCCCACAGCATCGTTGGTGGTGCTGAAGACCTTGACGGCATCATCGTAGCGCAGCTTCAGCAGTCGCCCAATCTCATGGAAAGGAGAAAGCTGCTTCCAGCATGTCCGGACAGCACATGAGCCAGAGACACCGTGGCACTTGCATGTGGTTTTGAGACCATTTTTCACAGCCTGATGAGGAATGGAAAGGGTAGTCATTATCTGCCAGGACCATAAGCCTAGTTCTGGGTAGAGGCAACACCTCCGATTGCAGACAGACTGGAAGTACCTCAGTTTTATTGGTATTATTCAGTATTTATTATTATTCCCATTTTATGGAGGAAAAACTAAACTCAGACCTGATCTCAAGAGTGTCAACTTCACCATCTCCGAAGCTTTAGCTCTTCCCAAAACTCCCTATGTCCATGAATTAACTCAGCCATTGAGTTTTACAGCTGTTACCGTGCTGTGCATTGCTGTCACTCAGCCCCTGATACCACTAGAGGGTACAGGATGCTACTCTACCACTCAACATGCAACTCCTCACCCCAGAGTACAGAAGTCTTTCCAGGAAGCTCTCAGTGTTGAAAGGTCCATGACACAGAGGTAGACAGGTCCGATTTGTGAGTAGGGGCCATGAACAGCCCTCTCACAAACAGCCTTAGCTGATGATGGCTTAGAAGACTTGCACCGAGTCCTAACTTCATTCTAGCCCTGCTAGTGCGGCTCCTCACCTTGATGCCGACGTTGGTGTTGTGGATGTCCACCTTGGCCCGCAGGTCTTTGCCAATCCTCTTCTGCCCCAAGAACTTCTTCAGGAACTTGGTGCTGTATTTGAGGTTGTCTCCACAGACTCCCCATTGCCAGGCCTTGCGATTCTCCAGGTCTGGGGAGTCATCGCAGGTGCAGCGCTCCATGCGCCCAGCACTGCACGCTCTGGCCAAGGAGTGGGTGAGAGCAGCAGAGGATACGGCGTAGAGGAAGGCAGTCTCCTTAAAACCTGCACAGGAGAAGCATTAGGAGAAGGTAGGAGCAGAAAAGGCAAAATAAAGTGTTCATCCACCCCAGCGGCCCTCCTTAGTCCATGAGCTAAAATCAAGCACAAGACTTAGAAACACAAAGGGACAAAACTCTTCCGTTAACTGCACACCATGCCTAGCAGAGAAACTGAACATCATGTTTGAAGTAGCTGATGTAGCCTCACCTGGTGGCTGTGACTGATTCAGTATGATGACAGGAGACCACTCATGAATGAAGGGATGGGTGGCAACAGCCACATAGTCTTGGGAGAACATTCAACTGCAAAAAGCAGCAGTCATGAAACTCCATTTGTCCTCATGCTCACCACAGAGCTGATAGGTGGGAAGACAGACACTGAAACCATGCTGGGGCTTAAAATCAGGAAATATTTAGAAGATACTGAAAAATATGTTAAAAATCTGACCTGTTATTTAAAATATTTGTAATTGAGACTGTGCTAGCACAGTAACATTTTGTATGGAAAAAGCACTTGTAGTTTGACTGGAAAGGTTCCATGTTGAAGGATATCATGGGCAAGAAGGACAACTTTCCTGCATGTATGTTGCAGGGAAGAAAACACATTGAAGCGAAAGAACATTCCACATTGGAAAATTCCACATGGGAAACCACAGAGATCTGATCTAGTCTTGAGTTAGCCCTCTGAGCAGAGGTTGGAAGGCACGTCTAGAATTCATCCAGTCCAACATCAAATCTTTCCATCATTCTGTTCCCTCAAAGAATTCCCATCCAGCTGTAATAATAGATGAGACCACTGACTGCTGAGATCTGAGTGAGGTCACCATAAATCTGAGCAGAGAACAGGACAAAGAGTTCTGATAGCTATCAGTAAGAAGAATGAAAAATTGACTAATCATGAACACGATGGAGAGGCTGCATTAGGAACTTCAAAATAGACTTCACAGGAGCTCTTTGGAATTGCAGAGTTTTAGAGGAAAGATCTAGCAACAGTATGGATGTGGATGAGAGTCAAGAAAAGGTGGCGGTCAAGGAGATCAATATAACTGCTTCCTGCCTCACCATTTTAGTTGCTGTGTCACTGGGGCAAGTAACTTGCAACTAAGCTCTCTGACTAATGATTCCCTATAAGATCTCCTGGGGTACTGGAGGAATAATGAAAAAATGTCACTAAATCATACCAAAAGAGAGGAGAGCATTTTGGAAACTCTTTCCCATACCATATAAAGCTAGCAGTACCAGTCAGCTCCACATACCCTGCTAAATCTGACTTTGTGGAATACCACACTGCTTCTGCTATTTCTGAGCAGTGATGGTTTGGTTTCTCCTGTGGCACTCCATGTAATTGCTGGTCAGGTTTCAACCCACTTGAAATCAGAGACCACTGCTTGTGGTCAGGCCACTGCAGACAGCAGTAACTGAAGATAACAAGCATACTTCCAAATCGTCTCCTTCTTCTCCTCCCACCAAACCTCCTTTTATGGCAAAGGGTCAATGTCACCAGGCTGCCAAATGCTTGTCTGAAAAGTCTAAGATGATTCCTTCTACTTTTTCATAAGGGATTGGTCACCATTTAATTGTTTAATTCACAAACCACATGAGTAAAGGAAACACTGAACGGTCCTTGTGGAGTAACAGTGAGCAGCAGAGCAGCTATTGAAGCTGGATTTTCAGTGGGACATAGCACAAATGAGCAGCAATCAGCTTCAACAAGCATGGTTTGAGAGGATCTAAATAGAGGTTTCTCCATGAGTCCTGCGTATCTATCCACCCACTATGTCAGTGGGGATCTTGCCACCACAGCCAGTGGAGCCTGGAGTGGATTCCCAGGCTCTCAGGGTCTGTTTTAGGGATGAGTCACTCTCCTGACCCCATTGACTGTGTTGATAGTGACCAAATGAAATCCTAAACACTCAGTGCAAGGGGAGAGCATCCAAATGCAGATGACTTTCCTGGGCACTTTGGTCGCAAACGTCCATCAGAGTTGAATTTCAAGATGCTGAAGCAAACCAGCTCCCTCTGGTAGGACCTTGCACATGTCCAACTCTTCCCCTGAGCTCTCTGGAATTATTTCTTAGCTCAGCTGCCTATAAATACAGAAGGATGTTTGCTGCAATGGCAAGACACTGTTCTGTGGTGTGGTGTGATCTAGACCACAAGGAAAACTAGAATAGAAGGAGCTTAGCCATATGGTGGTTCTGCCAAAGGAAAGATGCTCAAGGGCAAAGATTTTACAATGCTACACTAAAGACTGTGTGAGCATTTCAGACCAAGTGGAAGAGACATCTCTGGGGAAGAAAAAAAAAGAAGAAAAAAAAGAAGAGAAATAGGAACAAAAATCCAAACCCAACCAAGCAAAACAGGGGAGCCCAGAGGCCTTCTCAAGGTCTTTGGTACCACCTCCTGCTCAAAGCAGGGCTAACTCCAATGCCAAAGTTGCTCAGGGCTGTGTCCAGCTGAGTTCTCAAAATCTCCATGATTGGAAGCTCTCCATCTCTGTGTCAGTGACCCTGCTTTGTACCACTCCTGGATTCTTCATCACATCAAAGAAATCACTGCTTGAAGGTCAAAGAATAACCAACGTGAAGGGAAGAAATGGATTAATGCATGGAAAGATTGCTCATCTCTCCAGAAAGACTTTTTCTGAGTGGCTGGATTTGAGCTGTCTTTATTATAGGTATTTATTTCCCCCAAATGTCCATGTTGTTTGAGATGAAATACTTCTTACCTGACTCTAGCAGCAATCGACTGCCTTTCTGATACACCTTGGAAACAAAAATTCACCATTTCTTTTTATAAAGACACCAGCCACCATTGTGCAACAAGATGAAATGTGTCTCCAGAATACATTTAAATCTAACTATTTCCATGGATTTTTAAAGCAGTGGAGAAGGAGCACGGGGCAATTTTGCATGAATCAGTGAAGAGTAATATCCTTCGGTCACAGAAGGATTGTAGGTTATGGAAAAGGAGTTTCCAATTGTATCTAGAGGAGTGTCAGTATAAAACAAGAAATGTGAAAATAACAAAGCTGGCATTTCAAAACCCAGAAAGTCTGGCTTTTTTTCTTTGTTTCTTACTAGAAATATGTAAATAGGAGAAAAAAAGATGGTGGCATCTCTAGAAGCAGGAAAAGCATTTGTGATCCGAATCAGATATGCTAGTGCTTCAGCTGTGACTGCAAGTTAAGTTTTCACCTACTACAAAAATGAACCATCTCACTGAGCATGATTTTTTTCCCCTCTTGCCCTCATAGAACCAAAGACACTTAAAAAGTGTGTGGTTTTCCTCACGCTTTCTCCAACACCATGGCAATATAGCATGATTTAATCATTTTTAAAACTCCCCATCACTCTTTGTGTGAAAGGAGCATAGCCCATTGTCCGACCAACAATTTCCAAGGCAGCAGCAAGACAGCAGTAGGAATACGTGAGGACCAGATCAAAAGTGTTAGCTGAAAGCGTTCATGTTCTTTGTGAAACCAGCCTGTTTGCAAGGTAATGGAAAACGAGAGCTAATAATTGCTTCCAGCCAACTGCCCTCTCATATAGGAAATGCACACAGCATACTTTTCTGTATTAAATCATCATTTGATCCTTAAGATTGTGTAATAAAAGTTTTCAAACCCTTCTCCTCATCTGCCAAAACAGGTTTTAAATTACAGGTGATATTTTATTTTTGTCAGTCAGGAGTCCCTGGAAATGTTAAGGCATGCCACCAGGAGATAATGAAATGTTTTCCAGCTATTTGAAGATGAGGATTATTCAATTGTCATTTTCAAGTTCTTTGAGGTTGATGAAGGTACAGATGTCAGAAAGACACTCAACATGATCGCGAACTGCTTCTTCCACAGTGCATAAAAAAGCCACAATAGAGCCCTGCAATGAGGTAAATTTGATGTTGTATGTGCTGGTTTACTAAAATATAAATGTAGAATTTAAGAAAATCTGATAATTTTAAATGGAAATGTTAAAAAGTTGCGATCCCACTGCTAATTAAAATTAACGTTTTCATTTCATCAAAGTTAATAGTGGCTTATTCAGCCCCTTTTTGAAAAACCTAAGCTGCTAAACATTATCAAAGGTCTGAAACTCCATTAGTACTGAAGACTGTAACAGTAAATGCTACTAAGCGTTAATGAAGAGCAGAAACGGTAAGAGGCAGCCAGGCGCTGCTTGGCTGCAGACAGGTTTAACAAAGTGCATCTGCATGCTCTGAGAGCTTGTATCAGGAAATTTCGGGGTCTGTCTTCATTCCATTTTTCTCAAGTTCTCGCAATTTGAAGGATTTATTATGCTCCCTCCTACCTCAAATAGAGAATTTATAGGACATTTTCATCCTCTAAAGCATTTGGTGAAGAGAAGCCAGTGTATTTTCTGCCCAGTCTGGCTGAACTTCTGCACAAACTCCAAATCAGTGTGAAAGAGTCTTAGGAGATATTTGTCAACATGCACTGAAATGCCTCAATGCTGATAAACAGCTTTTTCTAACAGAAAATTAGCATTAAATTCTGTATCTGAGAACAGCAAAGATTTACACACAGTGATATCCTAAGAGCTAAAAAGAGTCTTCTCTTAAAATGACCCTTGACGTAAAGCATGAACCCTTATTTTTTCAGTTTCATCCACATTTGACAACCCAGGAAGATGGCAAGTCTAGGAAACTCTGCCCTCGGAACAAAATCCACAAGCCAAGGCTGTGAATTTCCTTTTACTTTTCAATCTGTGATAAACTGTGCAGGAAAGATGAGGATAAGACCTATTTTGTTACCAAAGGGCCCAAACTGTACAGCTGCCATTCTTAGGAAAAACAGATGCTCTGCACTCCCCAGTTTCTGCCCCACTTTGCTTAATTTGAGATCACAGGATCCCAGCCTCCTTTGGGTTGGAGGGACCTCAAAGCTCCTCCAGCTCCAACCCCTGCCACGGGCAGGGACCCCTTCCACTGGAGCAGCTTGCTGCAAGCCCCTGTGTCCAACCTGGCCTTGAACACTGCCAGGGATGGGGCAGCCACAGCTTCTCTGGGCACCCTGTGCCAGCGCCTCAGCACCCTCACAGGGAAGAGCTTCTGCCTAAGAGCTCATCTCAGTCTCCCCTCTGGCAGGTTAAAGCCATTCCCCTTGACCTGTCCCTACAGGCCCTTGTCCCAAGCCTCTCTCCAGGTTTCCTGCAGCCCCTTGAGGCACTGGAGCTGCTCTGAGGTCTCCCCTTAAGGAGCCTTCTCTTCTCCAGGCTCAGCAATATGTATATTCCAGGGGCTACAGAACCAAGTGGGATTTTATACTGCAAACAAAAGACTACCTTGTACCTCGCTTCAGCAGGCTGGTCCGTCCCTCCAGGCTGCAGTTCCAGCGCTCACTGCGGAACTGGTACTGGCACTCCATGACTCCGAGCCGGATGGCATCCCGCAAGGTCTCTGCCAAGCCAGGCTCCCTCCGGCACAGCCTCTTCTGCTTGCGGGACAGCTTCAGCAAGTCACACTGCTTCATGTGCACCTTCCCCTGGGCAGCGTTTGTGGAGGGTCCCAGGGATGGGAAGTGGGTCAGAGCTTCTTTCCCGGTCAAGCTGAAAGGAAGCAGAAAAGGCAGTGAGTGATGGAGGACGGCAATCCTAGAAGGAAAAAGGTGATGGGAGGGAAGGACATTCAGAAAGCTGATGTTCAGGGTTCTTTACCAGAAGATTAACCAATACAGATTGACTAGATCTACTATCCCGTCTCCACCACACACCAAGCCAAAGATTAACACTGTGGGGAGAAAGAGAAAATGCACTTGTGTTGTCACCAGCAACCTCTGGTGGGAAGTTTCCTTGACTCCATGAAGAGGACACGTTCACACCCTGCAGCTTTGCTCCCTTCTCAGTACATTCACTGTCTCATACAGAGATTTGGTTTATTCAGTAGTGCTACACCTCTGTGCTAACTCCTTAAAGCATGAACCACGTCCTTCCAGGGTTTGGTGGGCACCGGTACCATGCTACTAGACACAGCTACAGAAGACTTCAGTAGGGACTGTAGTGATAGGACAAGGGGTAATGGGTTCAAACTTAAACAGGGGAAGTTTAGGTTAGATATAAGGAAGAAGTTACTCTGAGAGTGCTGAGGCACTGGAATGGGTTGCCCAGGGAGGTTGTGAATGCTCCATCCCTGGTGGTGTTCAAGGCCAGGTTGGACAGAGCCTTGGGTGCCATGGTTTAGTGTGAGGTGTCCCTGTCCTTTCCAACCCGAACTGTTCTATGATTCTAAGACCAAGAAGGAGACATGATCAATGACCACCTTTCTAGGGAAAACACATCTTTTGCTGGAAAACATTTTAGTACTGAAGAAAATAAAGGAAAGCTCAACTAAAAATGTGTTTCCAAATGCCACAGCAAAGCACGTGTATGTATTTATATGTAATTCAGCTGAAAAATGTCACAAACTTGAGACAAATGGTTTCACTCTTCACAGCAAGAGTGAAGAGTCCGTCCCTTGCAAAATTTATCTTCCTTAATATCTTTGGGCTGCTTGAAAACACAGAGAAATTAATTTACTCTGATGCAAACAACCTGGGAACAGTCCTGCATTTGCACAAACTGATCAGGAGTGCCTCTCCTTATTACCAAACAGGTAAGAATTGGAGAGTGCCTCAACCCCCACCCAGAAAATAAACAGAGAAATGGAAACATCCTAAAAAATCTACTTTTGGACACATCTCACCCCCAATATGAGCATTTTCAGACTACGCCTTCCCTCCTCCAAGCCCTGCTGTTTTCTTTGCAAGTCCACAAGCACTTCAACGTAGACAAACGGATGAGCCAGTTCCTTCTTGTTCCTCTCTCTCAGTCAGGCAAACTGGGCTATGCTGCTCCTCAAAGTGACTGTGGGAGTCAGAGCAGGAAGGGTGGATATGGAGGGATGCAAGCAGGAGCAATCTCTGAAGCACATCCACAAAGACCACCTGGCTGTGGCATCCCCACCAGCGGTGCAGCAACTCCCCATCACCTTCAGTGCTTGAGCAAACCCAGCCAGCTGGAGATGGACATGAGGTAGCAAGCTGGTACGATGCCAAACAAGCAGTTCCCAAAGGCAGTGTAGGAAGTGAGATTCCTCACCTCTGCACCATTATCGGGCTCCTTGTAAAAGCATGGCTCTTTCATGGTGCAAGCAATTTTAGTCCTCCACATACTTGATATTTTAAACATCTATTTCCGAGTTAGATGTCTAGATCTCTCTGTAGTCCGTCCAGTCTACCCAGGCATGGGGATTATAGCACAATTCAGCTGATCTAACCTCACAACACTTCTGCCTTCACTCTCGCAGTAGCCTACAACCCCCAGATGCACTCACACCTCCATAATTAGGAACAAGTTCCTACAGAGATCGGGATTCATTCCATCAGATCAGCGCACAGACACTGCTCTCAAAACCAGTGGCTCAGGTAACTTTCAATTTAGGTCAGGAGGCAGAGAAATAAAAGGAGTTGCCCAAGGTTGCTTAAACAGGGGAAGTTTGGATTGGACATAAGGAGGAAGTTCCTTACTGTGAGGGTGCTGAGGCACTGGAATAGGTTGCCCAGGGAAGTTGTGAATGCTCCATCCCTGACAGTGTTCAAGGCCAGGTTGTATCGAGCCTTGGGTGACATGGCTTAGGGTGAGGTGTCCCTGCCCATGGCAGGGGGGTTGGAACTGGATGATTTTAAGGTCCTTTCCAACCCAAACTATTCAATGATTGTAAGGTCCAGTGGCAAAGCTGGGAGCAGAAGCCACTCTCAAAGTCCCAACAAGCACAGCTAAGATTACCCATAAAAGCAAACCCTTGCAAACTCTGACTGTAACTGTGTTTTGTTATGGTAAAACTACCATGGGATCAGATCAGCATCACAGTATGAGAACATTCTTACGAGATTAAATAGAAAATATGCAGATATTTGCAGTTAGGCAAACTGCGCATTGATTTTAGATGATTTAGGGTTTATTATCTACAGATCGTATGGCAAAAAAAAGAAAATAAACTCTTTGAATTAATGCACACCTGCTAGCAATCTGAAAGAACAATAAGGATCTCCAACTTTTATTTCTCCCTCCTTTTCTGCCTAAGCACTTTGCTAAATTCATCTATTTCCTTTAATCTCCTTCCAGCCACATTCCAGCTGCTTAAGAAACTTTTAATGAGAGCCTGTTCCTGTGCAATGCCCAGTGTCCTCTGGATCTGAAAGATCTTAAAAATCCCTAAAAATATGCCTTTTCTACCTCTCCCAAGTCAGGAGAAAAATCAAAGGGAGCCACAACAGTCCTCCATATCTGATTTCATGGGCCTTTCATGTTCCACAGAAATATCTACACCCCACAGATAACTGCAACAAGCATTCAGGAGAGGTGAAAGAGAATATGGGACAATGACAGATCAAATCAAGGCCACTGCAGTGCACAATAGGTCCTCGGCTCTCCTTTCTCCCTGGCAACTCAGTGGAATAGAGTTTTAATCCTTTCAGAAGCAACATTATTTCATCCTCAATATTCATCCCTGGACAAATGGATGGCCAGCAGCAGTGTTGTAGTGCCTTGACTGTAGGGAATGATCTTCCATGCTTTGTACCACCTGCTGTCTGCAGAGAAGGTGGAAGAAATCCCCAAAGAAGCATCTTGGGATAAACTATTGCTCTCAAAGGTGTTTTACCTTTCTCCATCAGAGTTGTCATTCCAGACCCTCTTTATACCTGCGACCCTCCAAGTTTGCTGTCAAGCTTTCTGCTCCTCACAAAGAAAAAAGGCTTGAATTAAAATCTCAGGTGAGGTTTATGCGAGGTTACGAGTTGGAATCCTTTGCAAGGAGCTTTTCTGCTTGCTGTGAACCCTTTTTGGGAACAGCAGCAGATGATGTATCCAGATATAGCCTCCTTTTAAAAAACCAATTCTCCTTAAACTCCACAGGGAACAGCATATAAAATTCTTCCATTGGAAGAGATGGCTGGTTCGGGACGAGAGGTATGGCACGAGGATTTAGCTGGGAACTATTGCAATCAGTGCCTATGCACCCGTTCACTCTAACTGCACTGGGTTCTTCACCCATACCTGCTCTGTGCCCCCACAGACTGGACATCCTTGGTTTATATCCTTCCCCCTCTTGCCTCAGTCACTGAACCATCTCCATGTAGCTCCTGATTTCAGGGCAGTGCCTTGCCTGCTGCTGCACAGCCAGAGCAGGACAGCAGTCTGGTTGATCATTACATGGGAGATCTAACTCAGTCTAACTCTGGGGCTGGCCACGCTCCTTACATGAAACACTCCACATTCAATGGGATGATTTTATAGGAAGCCTGATACCCTGACACAGTGACTAATGAGGATCTGGGAATGGAAGATAAGCAAAAAGCATCTGTGAAAAGCCTTTACCTATTCAATGCATCTGTAGCCACACATTGGCTCTGCTGTGACAATCACTACAGACTCTGTCTTTTCAAGTCTCATCTGAAAGCTGCCTTCCTTCTCCATTTCTGCTCTCTTTCTGCTAATACACTCTTTAAACATCCCAGCATTGCGTGTCTCTGAGAATGCAAAGGAAGATGCTGTAACAAACCCTCCTGATATACTGTACTTGGAGGAAGGATTATTCAGCCTGGAAGTAATACAAGTACTTGTTTTATCAGAAACACCTTCAGAAATCTTTCCAGGGTCAGAACTGGACAGCAGAGACCCTGTTGGTAGCAGGTTCATCAGGGACATGCTTCAATAACAGCTACCAAAGCAAACATAGGAATGTAGGTAACTGGGCTAACGATGAAACCCAAAGCTTACTCAACATCTCTAGAAGGATACAGGGGTATCCCTCTAGGGGATACAGGGGGTGGACAGAAGGATGCAAGGATATCCTTCTATCTTGTATACCAGGGGCATACAGGTGAGGACAGCATTTTTGAAGGTACCCTTATTTACATTAAGATGTCATTTAACATATTAAGCTCTTTTCAGAACTAAGCTTCAATAGACCTGCAAACCATGTGTTGTTTTTACTCTCTAAGGGCCCCTTCCATCATGAAATGAGCAACAGTTGTGTCACTGAATTTCACGGAGCAGAACTAGCTCCAGAGGACACAGGTAGGCTGAATTAAGAGGAGCTGTGAAGGCAGACAGCACATGGAAGCCTGGTGCCTCTGTACCTACCACAGGTACTCAATGACGAGTTACAAAGGAAGGCTCCAGCAGACCTGGCTGCCTACATTGCACAGGCCAGACTGGCCCATGAATGAGACATGTTGCAGCCTGCTCCATGGAGGTCTCTCCAGGAGAAGGCTTTAACCAAGTCTGTGACTCCCGCCCATCCAACAACATCCCACCTGAGCTGGGTCTCTTCTGTATTCTGCCCTAACTCTGGGAAGAGATCCTCTTACACCCTCTGAGGAGCTCTTTGCCCTCCAGCACAACCTAAACTACTTTCCACTTCGTGAAACCCAGCCCCTAAGAGGGCAACAGGAGGCTGAGAGCTTTCAGTGAGGTGTAGAGAGATTCCCACCCAAGGATCCTGAAAGCAAAAGCACTGCTAGGATGAGGAGGGAATACCTTAGAGGGGCTGCAGCATGGGGGAGACTGAAGCAAAGGTGGAAACAAAGCAAGCACGAAGGAAGTCAAGAGGGGTACACTGCCTGTGTACCAGGGAGACAGCCACCCCTGGGGTCCTGCATCTAACGAGCCAGGCAAGCCCAACACCACCTGAACAACAGCCGGACCACACTTCATGCAAAGCTTATTTTCTCCCCCTCTCCTGTAGGCTCCAATGTACCCCTCTGTGGAGCCAGCATTGGCAGTTCAAGGTCTGCTCAAGCATAGCCAGTGCACTGACATCAGATAGCTAACAACCCCAGGTGATGGGAATGTGCTCTTCCAAGGTCTGCCCACAGCTGCCACCAGTGTAAGGCTGTGTTAAGTATGGCAAGGCTTAATTCTGTATATTTATAGATCATCTTCATCCTTGCTCGGCCCTTGGACCGTTTCTGCTGGACTACCCTGGGCACTCCTTGCCTTACCTTGGTCCTGATGGAATCGAACTTGGCATTTTCACTACTTTCAAACAGCAGTATCTTACCTTTGCCAAAGCCACTGTATGCAACAGAAAGGGCTCAGGTCCTCTCTTTGCAGATTGGCACCCAAAAGCCTCCTGCACCTTTTATTAGATCTTCAGAGGTTTCCTCAGTTAAGTGTTTGGAAAGCAAAGATCTGGCTCCTGTGCATAAGTCTCTCCTATTCGGCAGAACTTAGAGGTGAACTGCTGCACCAGGGCCTAAGGTCCCCTCTAATTCAGTAGTAATTTAGATGCGAGATACTTCCAAACTAAGCTGTATCAGGCATTCACATCAGGACTTCTGGATACTGGAGTTCCTCTATGTCTATGGGCTCAAAGTAAGCACCCATGGATCACATTATTCATCACCACCAAGCACCCAATGAGTTCTTAGACTTTGGTTTCCTTGTGATTTTTCAGTGGAGAGGTGAGAATACGCAGGGCAGCCCTGTGACAAACCCCTCAAGGAAAACACCTTTCAGAAGTGGAACTGCAGCCTCAGATCCTGAGCTAGGCACCATCAAGAGGCAGCACAGCCAGATTTCATGCCCAGGAAGCAGCTCCTATCAAATACATCCTTGTCACAAGATGAAGAATCAGTCAGGTTGCTTTAAGAGCTTGAGCAATAGTCAGGGACCACTTTGTGTTAGTTATCTGAGAGGAGGGCACAGAGACATTCACTTCCACTAACTACAACCCTGCGCACGTGTCCCTGTAGCTGGAAAGCCAAACACTCACCACAAGCCAGCTCCTTTGTAGAGCATGTGTACATACACACCATGAATGACCAAGAAAGGTAGGGTCCTCCCCTGGCAGCAGGTGCTTAGATACGAGTTAGGCTAAACAATACAATTAATTAACTTAAAATCCATCTGGTTTAAGGAAGCTTTGCAGCAGAAATGAAATACCAATCATTGCCCTATGTAAGCCTACAGATACTTGCCAGCAAATGTAAGAGGTGTCTGGCACCTGATGGGAGGATCAGTAGGGAGGGACCAAGACCCTTCAGATCTGTCTTGGGTGTTACCATCACTCACAGCAGTGTCTGAATGCATGGGTATTTGCAGCTCCCCTACACTCCCTGGGAGATGAGCACTAACAGCCCTACTTAGCACAAGAGAGTCTGAAAAACCTCCCTGAGAAGCAGCTGACTGAGAAAACAAACCAAAACCCGTCTCCACGGGAAGTTCTGCATTGACCCAACCTATTAAAACCCCACCTTTGCCTTTAACCCAAACAACCTGAAATGTGAGGGGAGGACACGCACCCAGGAGCGGTCGTGCCCAGGTTTATCCTGCACCCTATCCAGGCTGAAGCATCAGTTCTGCCTCCCTGCGCCCCAGCGCACCCTCTGGCCCTGGGCTGGCTTTGAGCCCCGCAGCACCCACATGTCACCCAGACCTCTCTGCTGAGCCCGGCCTCCCTCCTCCCACCTTCTTCCCTCCAGGGAAGCAGCCTGGAGCGGGGTGTCACAGCCTGCAACCAGCCGGGGCTAATTCGCATCCTGAACAGAAACGGAGCGCGCTTCAAGCAAGCAAGTTTTGATCCCGGTTGCTCCCAGCATCTTCCAGCCCGTCCCTGCGTTCCGCTGCCCACACGTTGGCCTTTCCTTGTCCCGTTTCTCCGCGGCGCTCACACCCAGCACCCTTTCTCCCAGCCCTTTCAAACTCCACAGCTCCCCGCCGGACCCCGCTCACAGGCACCCCGCGCAAGGGCGCAGCAGCCGCGGAGCAGCACAGCATCCCCCGACCCTCCGCGCTCCCCCCCCATCCCTGCACTGTCCCGCGGACCCTCCGCGCTCTCTCCCCGGGTCCCTGCGCGGAGGCGGCGCCAGGGGCCGATCCCCGCGGGCGGTGCTGACCCGAAGTAGGCGGCGGTGGGTGGCGGAAGGAGGAGGATGATGCTGATGATGAGGATGCGGCCGAAGGCGCAGGGCATGGTGCCGGGCGGTGCCGTTCCGCAGCTCACTGCGCGGCCGCCCGGCGCCGCGGCTCTTTAAGCGGGAGGCGGGGCGGCCCCCTCCTCCCGTCCCGTCTCGTCCCACAGCCGCCGGGCACCCCCGGGGCTCCCTGAGGACCCGCTGGCCCCCAGAGCCCTCAGGGTCTCCGTGCTGGGTCGCGCCCCACCAGGTCCCTCCATCCTTGCGGGGCGCGGGGGACAAGCATTGGCAGTCCCCGTGGCAGCTTCGGGATGCTCGACGGTGCCATATGGAACAGTATATAGGGAATATCCTGCTGCCAAAGTTTACTGCCGCCTTTGACAGCTGCGGGCACCCGGTTATACAGCTAAACCGGTGGGTTAAGGAAAAAACTAAGGAGGCACCTGCGGTGCCTGGGCACCCAGCACACACCTGACCTATTTCTGCTTCTGCCTAGGCTCACTGCTCTAATGTTCATGGACATACCAGGGAGATCCCATGCACAGAGCATGCTCTCACAGACATATATAACCAAACATGCATTGCACAAGCAGACATCTCATAGAAAAGTCGGTGGGAAGGACCCTCTGGAGGTCTCTAGACCATCCTCCTGTCCCTAGGCAGTTGCTGTCAAACCTAGATAAGGATGGTTGTGTCTTTGTCCTATAAGACCTCCAAGGATGCAGATGTCCACACCTTTCTGGGCATTTGTCTTACGGATGCACGACCCTGCAGGGTAGGCACTATTTAATGCCGAGCCTGATCCTCTCAAATGCAATTACGCACTTTCACAGAGGAACTCGGCAACAAATAACCAGAACCCAGTGTCCATTGAGACAAATGTTAGGGAGGTTTAATCCCCGTGTTCTGAAAACACTCCCATAAAATCAGAGGACTATGGAGACACGTACGTGGTAGGGCTCCAGATAGGCAGGTAGCCAATGAAGCCAATCCGCCCAAGCAGTAAGTGAGAACGGCAGTTTTGCTGAGCTGGTGGTGCACTGCTGCCTTTCACACCCTCCTTCATAAGGTTTGCCTTGCAAACAGTGTAGAGGTGTGTGCAAGGTTGTGAAACGCAGCACTTCCCAGTCACACTTAGGGAACTCCAACTGGACCTGTAAGGGCTCCCATCCCTGCAGCTGCATCCTCAAATGTCTCATGATGGGGAGGGAACACTGAGACCTGTTCTCTGTTACCGACACCAGTGTTGGTCTCCAGGGTGTGCTTGGGCTGCTGCTTCTTATTTGCCTACACATGGCACTTTCCCAGGGTAGGGCATCTCTATAACCTGCCTGGATGGTGGAGCTGAGCTGTCCCACCTCCTGCCTGCACAACCCTGCTACAAGGGCATTAAGCCTTCAGCACAGGGGACAACAGGAGCGGTCGTCTTGACCCCAGACCTCTCTTCCTTCTTGGCTTATTGGGGAGCCACTGTAGCAGGGCCTTTTCCCTGGTGTCTGAAGCAGAGAGGAAGGTGTCAGGAGAGATGCTGACCAAGACAAGTTGGTTGTAGAGGTGGGCATGAAACAAGCCATGAAGCAGGGATATGGGTGCCTTAGCGCATGGGTCAAGTAATGCTTCGTGCTGAAAGCAGGAGTGGGAAATGCTTTGCCAGAGGCAGGGCTGAGGCTCGGATCTGTTGAGGACCTTGAAGGAGCAGAGCTTAATACATCAGTGAAAGGGAAAGTAGTTGAAAATAGGAGAGCAGCAAGGGCACTTGAGACCTGTATGGTGAGAAGAGTGTTTAACAGCTCTGCTTGTTCCACTGCACAGTGCAAGGCCCAGGATTAGGCTTCGCCATGGAGTTCATAAGCCAATGAAACCCATAAAAAACTGGAAAAAGAAGAATTGTTTTCTGTCCTGGCATGTTGCGTTACCCCAGTTCCTGGTAGGGATGCTTCAGGACTTGACGTTGTAGGTCTCGCTCTAGTTACATTCATTTATTTCAGAGCTGATTTGATCTGTGCTGTTTTGAAAACACTTTTAGGGGCATTTGCCACAATGGCCGTATTTCTGCTCAACCAAATAGTTTTCTGGGTCAACTGCTTTTTGCTCTGTTCACTCTCCTATAGCCATTTGGGCAAGTATCTACATTATTTCACACCCATAGTTTACATAGTCTTTATCTATGGCATTTCAAGGAGCTTTTCACTGAATTGCACCCAACTTTATTTGATTCACAAGAAAAAGACATATATTGTAAGATTTTGGAGGAAAGATATTTTAAGGGATTCAAGAGAACCAAAGAACTCCTCTCTCACAGCAGTGTCAGTGGGCTTACCTGGACCGCACCAAACATCCTAACTCCAGCCCATGGCATGTGTTCAGTGTGCCTGGACTGCTCAAGTAGTGAGTGATCCCTGCCTGTGGTTAGGAATCACAGCCATGGGCAGCTTGGCAACTGCCCGAGTAAGAATTGCATTCATCCCTTTGACAGAGCCCAGAACTTCTACCTGAAGAGCTGTAGCCCTCCTTTAGTAATGCCATCATTCACCACCTTTGGTTATCTTCATCACATTTCCCTGCTCTGATTCTCCTTCATTGTCAACGAGGAGAGCAGAATAGCACCTATACCAGATATGTTTCCTGTCTTGATCTCTTGCAGTGATTCCTGATGTCCTGCTCTCCACTGTGACCGTGCAGATTTGAGATGATATTTTTGTAGAAGGCTGTACTCAATTAAATGCTTATTGTCTATTGGAAACTCATTGTCCATAAAGAGAAAGTGGGAAATTAGCTCAGATATAGACAGTTACGCTGTAGACATCCTCCTATCATGAGACAGATCTCTCCTCCCATGCCCCATTGGGTTGCAATATCCAGGGAAAATAGTGGTTTTCCCATCAGCTTTAGGGTAAGGAGTAAATAAATCCTCAGCTCACCACAGGTAATATTCTGGAGCACCGACTGCTTCTGATCTTAACCCAAGCATTGCTTTACTAACACTCAGCTGGTCCCTTATGGAAGATTTATATTCTTCCTTAGCTTATGCCAGCAGGAATGGCAAGAAACAGCAACTGTTGTCTATAAGCAGTGTGATTTCATGGAACTTTAAGCTGAGATCCAGTCCTCCTCCCATCTCAGGTAGGAGTACAACAGAACTAGGAAAGGGTTGGAGAATTACAGCAATACTGATTGAAGACAGAGAAGGGCATCTGTAGAAGGAGCTACTGAGTGAGCTGGGGTACTTCACTTTGGAAAAGAGACCACTGATGGGGATACAATAGGGATCTTCCAGACCAAGTGGCTGATAGAGGGTGGACAAGAACTTACAGCTATTGGGGCATTAAACCAAGCCAGCTGGTGGCTTTAAAAATAACAAAACCAACCCCAAAATGCCCTGGATGGCACTCTTCACACAGCCAAGATGCTCTCACCGGGAGCTGTGGGACTGCAGGATACACCATGTCGCAGCAGCCAGATGTTTGCATGCAATTTAAGGAGAAATCAAGTAGATTTATGGGAGAAGAAAAACCCCTCAGTGTTACTAAACCCATCAACACCACCTTGGGCTGGGGAAGTCCCTAAGCTGCAGATTCTTGGTGTCTGGGACGTTTTTCAGGAGGAGAGCCTCTACGTGCACATTCTGTTCTTGTGCTTTGCCCAAGGAATCTGCCTTTGCACAGCATCGCTGCTGGGCATGAGCCAAACTGGAAAATCTAAACAGAAAAATGGGAAAATTGGGAAATGGATCAAAAGAAAACTCAAATTACAGAGATGGCAGAAATGAAAGCAAGGGACATATCAAAGCATCAGAAATATGCAAAACTGGGAAGAAAAAAGGCAGAAAGGAACCTGATGAAACTCCTTTGGAAATGTTCACTGCTCCCTGATGGGATCCAAGTAGCTGGTGATGGCTCCCTAGCATAGTCTTACCTGGAGAGACAATAGGATCAAGGTCTAGTAGCTGGGTCCACAATCGCCTCTAGCGGTAGGTAGCAGCTACATCTACCCTCTTGCACAATGGATAGAAGCTTGGCCAGAGCAGGGTGACACTGCTGAGGAATCCAGTGGCCCTGTGGGCCCTCATGTGAGATGGGTAGACGTAAAAGTGAGAAACATCAGCAGGAGTCTCTAGAGGACCTGAAGGACATCTTGCAGTCTTGAACTACAAGACATCAGGGCCTGCCTGTCACCACAACAGCTTTGTGAGGGGTGCTTTGAACTGCAGTGTGAGCACAGCCACCTTCACCATGCTATGGTGGATTTTCCAACCTAGACCCCAGTCTGGACCTGATATAAACTGAAATCCTGGATTTCCACTTCCTTTGCTAGTAAAAGGCCCCAGCACTCTAAGTCTGTGCAGCAGTCCAAGAAAAGGAGATGGAATGATCAGATGTTCTTCAGGCCCGGGTTGAAGTGAGCCTTCTTGACGTTACTCATCCAGATAAAATGGTGTGTTGGGCCACCCAGGAAGGCTGGTGAGACTGAAGTCCAATGGTGAAGCATTCAGAGTCAAAATGAAGGGCCAGCACAGCCTGCACAGCAGGAGGACAATGGGCGATGGTTTTAAACTTAAAGAGGGGAGATTCAGACTAGGTATAAAGAAGACACCTTTACAATGAGGGTGATGGAGCACTGGCACAGGTTGTCCATAGAGGTGGTAGATGCTCCATCCCTGCAAGGTCAGGTTGGATGTGGATCTGAGCAATCTGATCTAGTTGAAGATGTCCCTGCTCATTGCAAGGGGGTTGGACTATGTGACTATGTTTAAAGGGAACCTTTAAAGTTCCCTTCCAACCCAAACGATTCTATGATTGTTCAAGGTAAGAGACAAGAGCAGGGTCAAAGTAGTTCCTGTACCCTGGAGGACCCAGTGGAGCTCACCCATCCCTGGTCACACCAACCCAGTCAGTCTTGCTAAGGTCCTAGGAAAAGGCCAACAGCTCAGAGGGGCCTCCAAAGAGGTGTCTTGGATGGATGGAAAGAATATGATCAGAATTCATATTCAAGCAGTCTACAAAGAGTTGCTGGGCTCTAACAGGGGAATCTGAGGATGCCAACAAGACAAACTGAATCAGTCGAACAGCTTGGTGCTGCCTGAAGAGGAATCACTCTCCCCTTCTTTCTTGTCCCCTCTCTGCTCCCAGCAGCAGACCTGAGCACCCTTTTACACAAGCTCTTTTTTGACATACTCTGCATAATCAATGAGCTGAATCAGTCCATGGAGAGCTCTGTGGGCACCAAGCTGGTTCCAGATCGTCTCAGACCCACATGTGGCCTGGCAGGCAAACTCTTCAGCCACAGCATGAACTAGGTGTTAGACCCCTGCTCGGACTGAGCCCTGCACTGTCAGCATCTCAGCTTGGGTGAGCTGAACCTTACCCAAAGTGCCTTGAGTTCAACTCCAAAATCTCCAGTTTGGTCCGTTGCCCAGTTACCCTGGTGTGCCTGCAGCTCCTGGTGCTGCAATGGGACAAGCTGATCATCCTGCAGGTATGAAAAACCAGTTATTTCCAAAGACCTTAACACACAAACCATCAGTAAGGTGCATTCTGATAGATGAGTCAGGTTTAGGACAACCAAATTCTGCTCCTTACCCATCCTCAGCCGGTGGGACCACATTTCAAGTCCTAGATCATATTTGTACCCATGTAGCTTAACAGATGCTTTCAGGAGTTGTGTTTTGAATCCTCTGGGTTTGCTTTAAACCACAGCTTCCTGGCCAGATTGTGTGGGATAGGAGCTAAGAGCACAGAGCTTCCTTTTGCTGCGCACTCCAGAAACTGCTCAGTGAAACAACCAAGGAAGACAAAGAGCAACGCACAGGAGCAAGAAAACCATGAAGAGGGAAGAAAGAGCAAATGTAGCTGCTGGACCTGAGGGTTCTGAGAGCTGGAATGAATTATTGGCAGCCTCAAATCAATCATCTGCTATTTCTTAGGCACATAAATTAAAGTGGGGTAGAGCCTGGGAGACTTGGAGGCTAAACACTGTGCTGAGATGAATAGGGAAAACAGAACAAAGTTCAGCCTGGAGAAGAGAAGCTGCATGGAGACCTCAGAGCAGCCTTCTAGTATCTGAAGGGAGCCTACAGGGATGCTGAAGAGGGACTCTTCATTAGGGACTGTAGTGACAGGACAAGGGGTAATGGGTTAAAACTGAAACAGGGGAAGTTTAGATTGGATCTAAGGAGGAAATTTTTTCCTGTTAGGGTGGTGAGGCACTGGAATGGGTTGCCCAGGGAGGCTGTGAATGCTCCATCCCTGGCAGTGTTCAAGCCCAGGTTGGACAGAGCCTTGGGTGCCATGGTTTTGTGTGAGGTGTTCCTGCCCATGGCTGGGGGGTTGGAACTGGATGATCTTAAGGTCCTTTCCAACCCTAACTATTCTATGGTTCAAAATTTGGGTAGGAAGTGTTGAGGTAATGCACAGCCCAGGGAAGAAGAGGGTTGAAAACATTACTATTTAAGCTACAGCTTAATAAGAAAACAACCCTTTACCCAGATTTGGTAAACTGGGCTCTGCTCTGGGATTTCCATTGCCTTCCCTTTGCAGGTGGAAAAACCTGGCAGCATGAACAAGAGTGGTTCTGACTGTCCGAGGGGGGCATCTCTCCCTCCAAGGATGTAAAGGTTAAATTTGCAACCTAACTATTTAAAACCGCACTCAATGAAGAGCAAGCCTGAGTCCTGCTCTAATCCTAGAGAGCAGCGAGCTGCCAGGGCTGGGTTTTCTCCCTGCGTCCCATCCCTCGCCCTGCTGCCGCCTCATTGCCAGCAGGTGGTACTGTGCCCCCAAGGATCGCGCAAGGAGCAAGGCTTTTCCAGGAGCAGTCTTGTTCCAAACAATTGGCAAAGGTGTTCGCTGTGTTTCTCTGCCCTACCTGCTCACCCTAGGCTCCTCTTGTAGCCTTCTTCTGCCCCAAACACTTGCCCTGTGCTCCTGAGGCATGAGGAGCGCATGGGGGTTTGCTTGCAGGGGATGCTCCTATCACTCCTCAGTGGCATTAACCACATTAGTGAGTGTTAACTTGGATTTTGCTTCCCCTCCATCACCTGGACCACTTCCATCCCCGAGAGCTGGGGGAGATGAGATGCGAAGGGCTAGTCCTGATGTGTGGTTCTGCATCCTCTTAGCTGGGACACCAGATGGACACTGCCAGGTACTCAAGGCCTTGGGGAAGACGTTTTCAGGGGTATAATCTGCTCCCTGGGCTTTGCTGAACAGCCCAGGTTTGTCTGAATGGGACTGGGAAAGCATCACATGCAGCTGAGCGCCTCAAACTACATCACGAAAGGACGTTACCTCCTACCGCTGCATGGTCAGCCGTGGCAGGACCACTGGATGGCACTGTCCACCGCACTCCCAAGCTCTCCCGGCAAGTGACCCCCATCCTATCATGCTTATTCCCGGGATCACAGAGCACAGGTGTGATGCAGCCGGTCTGTGGGGTCATCAGCACCTACATTGCGTTTTAGAGCCATCTTCCTTTAAAGATGGTCTTTGAGAAACTGAGAGATACCCGCTGGTTGCAAAAGTAGGAGCAGGACACAGTGCGCCGAACATTCCGGTCCTGATCCACAAAAATACAATCTCATGGTCATAGAAACAGGAATCCGCTCCAACACACAGAAAATCTACACATTCCTGTGTGCATCTTCCATCAAAAACGGGGTAACAAAAGGAAAACTGTATGAAGGTGACACTGATGTAAATAAAGGTTATTCCACACACACACACACACACACCCCAATGGCTATTTTTAAAGCAGCTCAGCTGTGATTCACCACTTAGCCCCACAAACAGTATACCTGGATAACTGAGGGGGTAATCCCAGCAGGGGAACATGTGGCTGTGGCCACACTGCAATAGAGAAATCGAAGGCAGAGGAGTCCCCAGAGAGAACCAGAGGAGCCTTCATCCCTTTATCTGCACAGGGAGCACTGTGGGGTGGGTACAGAGAGGACCGCACCAGCTGAGGGATGCTCCATATGGCCTTCTTGCCTTGCTGTGGAACAGAAGTCGATGTACAGGGATCAAAAATGAAGCTCCAGTAACTTTTCAGCTCCAGCTTCCCCTAGCAATAAGACCTCCAAGGCTGGCCCACTTGCCAAGCTGCCCGACAGGAAAGATGCTGCTCACACACTCTGATGGGTGCCGATCCTTTTATTTTCCCCTGAGTACAGAAGGCAAGAGTGTCCTCAGGCACTGCAGAGGTCCTAAGCACAGAGCCTGGAAATTGTTATCTGCTCTGCAAAGCAGGACCATGGTAGGAGCTGAGAACTGGGTGTTAGGAGGATGAGGTTCATGGGGTTGTGTTCAGGGAGCAGCAGTGGGAATGGAAGACAGAGCTAGCCAGAACAGTAAAATTTGGCAAAGGCACAGCTACAGACACTTGTCCAAGCAGTTCTCAATGGCTGGAGCTGCTCTTCATTTAATAATTAACATCCCTTCAGTAAAGGTAGGTTCCTCCTGAGCAGAGAGGTTCATCAATGGGAATGGGGTGAGCGACCAGACATCATCCAGCTTCTGGTGAGCAGGCAGGTTCCATGTCTGAACGACCTATTGTGATCCCAGGACTGTGCCCACTTTCAGGACAGCTTCCAGGGGACATGATTCTGCTTGCACCATGCATAGTGTTTAGCTGGCCAGCCACATGCTTTGCCTGCTGCATGGACCTTGGCTTTGTAACCCATCATTTGGATGGCTCCTGCGAAGGTGTTCCGGACTATTTAAGTGTTTTATGTTATTCTCATGCACAAAACCAAGACTATATAGTTAATTAACTTGTAAAGCAATAGAGCATCATCATCAACCCATAGAAGTACCGGTGGGAAGGAACCTCTGGAGGTCTCTAATCCAACCTCCTGCAGAAAGCAAGACTAATGCCGTAAGGTTTCCTATGGTTTTGTCTTCCTGAATCTCCAGAGCCTCCAAGGATGGATATTCCACAGCCTCTCCAGGTAGTGAGAGCCCTTCAAACACAGTTCTGGCTTTAAAAAGAAACCCAAGAAGCTGATGGAAACAAACTGAAGTCTGCACCACAGCCCAGCACAAGAAAGGAAATGGGCTCTGGAGTAGTGTTCTGAGGGCTGGGAGGGAGAACAGATCCCAGCCTCGGTCATTACCCCATGTCCCCAGCCATACCTGCTCTTTCATAGCTCACCGTGACACCCTCAGCACCAAAGGTCCAAGAAGACCTGAATACCCCTGAAAAAGAGAATTGGGCTCTGTTAACCCAGCTGGCCAGGAGGTGTGAGCTGCAAGCTGAGATATCCCTGCCCATGGGATCTTTAAGGCCCCTTCCAATCCGAACTGTTATCTGATCCTAAGGTATGCTTTGCTCCCAGTGCTGTTCTATGCCTGTAGAAGACTCACTTCTTTTGCTGGCACCTCTGCCTTTCACTTTGGCATTTTGTCCCTTGTGTACAACATCATAGAGGTCTGAGGAGGACTTTTTGCAGCACATCACACTGGAAGTACCAACTATCCAGCTCTAACCCCACAATGAGAAGAATCCTGAACGCTACAACACAACTTCAGGCCTTGCGTTACGCAAGTGTCACCGGAGAAATCAGGGTAAGGCAACACAGAGCTGAATTTCCCCCTTTCACTGTAATTCCTGTCATTTGCTCAGCCAGATCCCTCCCCAAAGACACCCAAAACCAAGGAGGAAAACTGTTTCCAGCTCCATTGGGAAAGATCTTGCAGGGAGGTTGGAACTGAATGATCTTCAGGTCCTTTCCAGCCCTAACTATTCTATGATGCTATCTTGAGCCTCTCTTCCTCGTGGAGGCTGTCTCAGTGCAGGCGCTGGTGTGATGACAGCCAGCATGAGCTGCTTCTCAGCTCTGAATTCCCCAAGTACGGAGGAAACGGGGCGGCACATCTCGGGAGGAATAATGGGCTGAAAGAGGCAGGGGTCTGCCCCGCAGGAACGGGTCCCCAGGGCAAAGGGTGCGCGACTTGTCCTAGATTTCTTTTCCCTGGGCTCCGAATGTACAATTGCAGGGGGGGACAAGGGAGAAAATGAGCCGAAGACTCGTAACTGCAGAGGCCGGTCCCTGTGAGCAAAGGGCCACATGTCCCCTTTTATCGCCAGCCATAATTCCCTCCTTGGCTCAAAGGCGGCTGTGAAAAGAGCAGGACTGGTTCAAACTTCCTCGGGGTCTCCGTGGCAACCAGCCCCGCAGGAGCCTTTTCTTCCTTTCCCCCCTTTCCTCTTTTGTTGTTGTTGTTGTTGTGGCATTAAAACTTCCCGGATTGAATCCGCTCCAGAGCTCCTGCCTGCCTCCAGCCCAGCTGCCCTTGCCTTTTCCCATCGCTGGGCCAGCAAAACCCAGTCCACACTCAGCTCCAGCCCAATCGGGATATTTGTCCCGCTCCCTTCTCTTCCCCCCCCCCCCCACTCCCTCATCCCTTCCCAGTATTTCATCTTCTTACACCTCATGTAAGCCCCATGTTTTCCAACGACAACAGAATGCAAAGTCCCAGCCTGCAGCAAGAAAAGAGCTGGTTTCAGTTTTACCGGGTATTCTCCAGCCTCCGGGATATTGCTAGGCTGGAGTCCTGAGGAAGGAAGGAAGGAAGGGTGAGGAATGACTCTGCTCCCCTTGCCCTCCCTCCCTTCCCCCCATCCCTGGGATGCATTCCTCCAGATGTCAAGGTAGACAGAGCTGTCTTCAAACAAGCCCAAGACCTGGGGCACAGTTTCTTCATCTGCTCAGCTAGTGCAATTAGTCAGATTTACTGCAGCTGTGAAAGGCAGCTCAGCCTCTCCCAGGGAACAAGGCTGTCCTCAGACACACAAGGTGTAGAACTGCCCCTCTCTAGACAGCTTCAGAAACAACATCCACTTGCCTTACAGAGCCTTTTAGAGAACCATAGAATAGTTCGGGTTGGAAAGGACCTTAAGATCATCCAGTTCCAACCCCCCTGCCGTGGGCAGGGACACCTCACACTAAACCATGGCATCCGAGGCTCTGTCCAACCTGGCCTTGAACACCACCAGGGATGGAGCATTCACAACCTCCCTGGGCAACCCATTCCAGTGCCTCAGCACCCTTACGGTAAAGAACTTCCTCCTTATATCCAATCTAAACTTCCCCTGTTCAAGTTTTAACCCATTACCCCTTGTCCCACCACTACAGACCCTAATGAAGAGTCGTTCCATGTCCCGTCCCCCCCCGCCCCAGCATCCTTATAGGCCCCCTTCAGATGTGTTCCCCAGAAATCTCCAGGACTTGCTTTGACACTGCTTCCCCCGAAGCAAGGCGTTATGTGCCTGTAACCACTGATCTACACACGCTCAGCCACTCTCAGCCATCCATGCTTGCTCACGTTAACCTATGAGAAGACCATAAACCTACACTTCTGCAATCAGAGCTCTACACATACTCGGCCATCCTGGTAGTCTCTCTTCTGTATCCAGAGCTACTGCTTCAAAATCACATCATTGTGCAAGAAATCTCTCCGAGGCCTTTTGTGCTGGGCATTGGCCTGCCCAACGTGGCTCACAGAAGACTGAGCAGAACCCTAAATGCTACCTGGAAATAGTTTTCTCCCTAACAACTGATAGCTGATGGGACAAGTGTCCTACTCTACCAGACTCAGATCTACCTTCACTTGGGATGACTTGGAGGAGGGCTGACCTGGATAGATCAGAAGACTTTAAAGCACCATCACACATACTGCCCCTTCCTAAACCCATTGCTGAAGCAGTGGCCCCACATGATGCAATGTGGGCCAACATAATTCCAGGCAAGACTGTGCCGATCAAAGATGGTATTTATGTCCTTGTATTTACTGCAGTTTGAGATGGGCTTCATTGCCAGCCCTCTTTGCCCCAAGTTGTCATAGTCACTAAAAGCTCATGTGTCTTAGGGCTTCATTAGGTCACTTTTTGTCTGAACTTCTCCATGGCACGATAGAGGAAAGATCTGAAAATCCAACCAGAGCTGTGATATTGCAGCAGAAGCTGGGTTCAAACTTGTTTCTACCATCACTGGAAGACAAATAGGTGCAAGATTTCCATACCATGAACTCAGAATAGGTTGTAAAAGAATGGAGTGAGGTAAGGGTGTTTGTAAGCCATAAGGTTATTCCTAAAACACTAAAAACAATGGCGAAAGGGTTTTGCTTAACTCTGAGCTATTACCATCATCTCAGCAGCTAAATCCCAGCTTCCCTCTGCTTCATACCTGTGTCTTCAGCAAAGGGAAGTTTCCAAAAAACTATCAGGTAGAAACAACATCATGGTGCTCATCTGAGCATGTGAAGATCCATTTTCCTGAAGCAGCAGATGCATTTCCCCTGTGGCTAACTCACCTGCAAGCACCTCGCAGCTTTGTACATCAGCTGCAGGCAGTGCTTCAGTGGACGTAACAGGCAGGCGAACATGAAAGGCAACTCTGCGACCCCACATAAACTATGGGATTACTTGGAGGTACCATTAATGCTTTCCTGGAGTGAACATGGAGGTGAGGCACCTGACAGGAGTGAGGGATGTGCTAGGTCAGCCAATGCGATGTCAACATGCTGGAGTGCACCCCTCAGCATCACTGAGCATCACAGTATCACTCAGTATCACTGCCACTAGAGCACATCCAGAAGATGCATGGAAATATTAAAGATGTTCCTGTCCAAAGATTAGAATTGATGTAATAACCATTGAGGTTCTTCTTTAAATCACTCTGGTCAGGTGTTAATACAGGATTGCTGTTTCCAGGTAATGACTCCCTTGGGGTGCCCAGCTGACATGAACAGAGATATGAAGAAGAAACAGCAAAGGACAGTCTGTTAGAGCCAGAGGGAACATAGGATCTAGGAGAGAGCAGATTTGGCCAAGAAAACTGAGGAACAGGTAAGTGTAGGGATGTTAAGTTACCAATCACAGGTTAGCAGCAAACAGTGCTCAGAACACAGAATTCCAGTAGCTGAGGATGGAAGGGACTCAGTCAGCTCATCCATGCTTTGAAAGGATTTCTTTTTACGGACTTTTTAGTAATTACTTACTTTAGGAGTGATGGAGAGAACCATCAAAGAAGTAATTTGCTGTGTTAGCTCCACTTTGCATACTAAGACCAAAATCAAGGTCTTCAAAACAACTCATTTGCTTCTAAAACTTGAAACCGCTTAAAAGATCATGGTCCTGAGGGACCCACCTTCTCAGTTTCTGTTTCTGGCTATGTCCAGGAGTGCCCAGATGTGCACTTCAACATGTGGCACCCAGCTAAGCCACCCTCAGCCACTGAACTAGAGCCGACCGACAAATGAAGCATGCTGATGCCATCCCTCAGTGCTGCACCATGGATCACAGGTCTTGTACGTTCCTTGCCTTCTGCAACACACCAAATCAGGCATCTGAACCGCCTCTGTCAGGTCATCCCAGCTCACCCAGCTCTTGCCCTTCCCTGTGCCTTTTGAGTCATCCTCTTCCTCTCACACTGACCATGGGATAATTCCACCTAGGGCAGCTGATCAGCACCAGGAAGGGTTGAGCTCCCGGTGTCTCACTCGTCAGTGTCTTGGTCTGCTGAAACACGTGCTGAGAACAAACCCAGGAGACTCCATGGTCCGTCACCTTGCCCAGGCACGTGGTTTCTTCTTGCTGGTCCATTCTGTTAGAGAAAAGAAGGAAAGCTAAAAGAAGGAGAAGCTGCAAAAGTCAGGGCACTGAAGGGAGGGCGAGGCATGTTTTCCATGTGATTGCAATGCTCCTTTCATGGAATGCTGTTAGAATAAACCCAAGGATCCTTTTAGATGCCTTGGCACCTACAGTGGTTGGGCTTGCAGTACCCCGATGTTAGCCCTATACAGAAGGACCTTTGTAGTGACATTGTAAAGGCAACATGGCATTTCTTGAGCAGCCAAACCTCCGGATTCTTCCACTTTTTCATTTCTGGACACACTGAAATTGGTCACCACGAGTCAATATTGCCAAAGCAGAGAGGCCGATAGAATTGCAAAGACTCTCAGTCAATAAAACTGTCAGTCAGCAGCACAAGGAGGTATCTATAAGTGAAAATTTGAAATTGTACTCTTTTGGATAACTCTCATTTGCTTTTAGAAATTACATTTAAAATTAATGTTTGCTGTAGAACTTATAAATATTTGTCCAGGGCAGCATGAAATATCCCCAGGATAATTTTAGTGTGTAAGCATCAGATTTTCATTTCACAGCAGAGAAGACTGAGAGTGAGTCTGTTCATTTCACAGACAACATAGTCTTCTGCCCTGTGAGACAGGCCATACTCCTTGGTGAGATGTGCCTGCCTTTCCAAGGGCCTGGGGATCCAGGCTGGTACAACCAAAGGCACTACTGAAACCTGCCATTGCTCTATATCAGTCATTCCAGTGGGAGAAACTTGGAGGCAGGAATCACGTGTGAACAGGGTTGGGGCAGTGAGGACCTTCTACTCGCACGATCTCACAGGATCTCCAAGCCAAAGCAACTGCAGACATGCTTGAAACACAGTTCCCAAAGGGGAACATGAGTTCCTCCTGATGCTGGGACAGTCCATGATCAGAGCAGACAAAGGTAGCAATGGATGGAACAAATTTAAAGATATGAGAGGACAAAGGACCTGAAAAACTTCATCAGAAATCTGTCAGAGTTTAGAGTGTTGGGATCAAATCTTTAACATCTTTGAAAACCTGTCTGTGGCCTCACCAAGGTGATGTTGGGCAGTTACTGGGGTGTGGATGGGTGCTTTAGCATCTGTACTGCTTTTGCAATGCAGCCTTTCCCAGCACAACACTGAGATCTCTGCCCAACACACACCAGCAAAGTCTCTGGGATTTGGGTCTTAGGTCACTTTTGCCCACTTGGTTCTCAGGAAATGAAGCATTTTGTTGCTAGTTATTGGCTTGATTTATCAATCCTAGCATCAAGCAGCACAATACAAGAGCACCAGGTATTGCTCCCCAATGTCTGATGGACAGGAACATCTCAACCACCCAGACCTTGGGGATGGTCTCCAACAAATCATTCAATTCAGATTTCAAAAGCTGTCCCCAGTTGGATTTCTGCAGTGGTCAGGATTTTTAAGCCTCTTCCATGGGATGTCAGTCATCTGTACCATCACCTGAGATATCTCACTTCAGCCTCTCCTTTTGCTGCTTCTTTAATAGTTTGCCGTTTTAACGACCGAATCTTGCTCTGTACGTTTAATCCTTCTTAAGGTTGTGTGGCTCCAAAACATCCCCCAATAGAGGTACAAACCTGTATAAGAATTTCAGGTCTGCTTTTGCTATTTAGACTTACAGGCTGCTTAGTGGCAATTTGGGTACTCCATGGCTTACTTTAACCAGTAAGTTAAAAGTGCCCGTGACCATTCCCTGGCACTGGAACCAGAGAGTCTGGGACACAGGACCACCTTCATCCATCCTGCTAAACTCATTTAACCCCCAGAAGAGATAGGTCACATCTTAAGGGGCTGTTTGGAATAGTTCCTGTTCCACACTCATCCTAAATTGTAACTCAAATCTCTTCAAGGCTTTGCAGGTTGGCAACATCAGGCCCATGCCAGGCTCCATGTTTCATAGCTAAAACCACACACAATATAGTTCAGGATCTGGGGAAGATTCTCAGGCAATGTTTAATTTAGTGGATCTTATTAAATCCATTCATCTCCAATTCTCATTTGAAAATCATTGCATTCTTAAACCCAAGTGATTGCATTCAATAAAACGTAGCTGGAGGCCAGGTGAGAGATTTGCCAGGATAGACTACACCCAATATACCCTTTGGGATCTGAAGTCACACGAGAGGAACAAGCCATATTTAACATCTGTAATGGGTCATAAGCAGCTGGAAAACCCATCAGATTAAGCCTGGAGAAGCTTGGCCTTGTAGTCCTTGCAGCAGATTCAGGGTCTGATGAAGAGGTAAAGGGCAGAGCGGATGTCTGGTGGATGTCCTATCTTGGATGTATGATGGCCAGGAAACAAATTACCACTTATGAGAGCAGCTCTCCACTAATTCAGTGTGCAAATACATTAAAATCCATAAGAACTGGGAATCAAAAAAGACATGAGGCAGGCGCACCCTGGTGATTAAATAGCATCAAGGAGTGCATTTATACCCAGAGCCTTAATATCAGGAGCTATATTGGGCTGCCCAAGATAGGACCTTGGACTTCTGTTATAGCCATTCCTCCGTAATAAATTTCTTTGTTGGCTACTCCTAAAGCTCCTAATCTCCATCTTACAAACTGGGCAGCTCCACTTCAGGCAATGCAGCTGTGATTGCTGAGGATGCTTTAGGAGCAAAAGCAACTTCCTTGACTTCTCCCATTTCTTTGTCCCATTCTGTTGAGTGATCCCCTTGATCCGCTACTCTGACATACCAGCTCCTGTAAAAACAGCGTCTCTATGCCATAACAAGGATTTTCAAGGACAATCTCTGTTGGGTCTACCTGCAACACACAACCTCTTTAGAAAGGTGATACTGCTCGTGATTTTAATTACACAGGTGGGGTTTGGATCATGCTTTCATCTTTCTGCATCCAGAGATGTACTTCACAAGAAATTCATCAACGGGACATCTTCCCATCTGCCTGCTCCACTCTTGCCATGCATTGGCACTTCTTATCGATAGAAATCCAGGCTGCCACTGCTTCCCCCTCCATCCATCCCACCCGCACACTTAGATAAACCTGAGCGGTGCACATTTCATTTACATTTACGACCAGATTTGATCACATCAACGCTTCCAGGGGGTTATTCTGCCTCTTCAGTGCTCCCATTAGCTCTGCCTCCTGCAAGGGTTAATGTTCACCTCCCTTTCCATCTAAAGAACAAGTTGTCTATCTCACCCCCACCGTGAGATTAAGTGCAATCGCAGTCACCCTTCGTCCTTACCTTGCAAAGCCTTGGCACGCCAAACCACAAGCAAAGTCGGTGCATCCTGGGTTTCTAAGTGAAATTAAAAGCAAAAAAAATAGGGTTTCAAAGTGAAATTAAAACCAGAAATTAAAAAAAAAAAAAATTATAAAAGAGCAACAATAAAAACCCAAAACAACCCAACCCAACACCCAAAATCTCAGTGCCCCAGAAAAGTCTCTTGCAAAGAGGGTTTGTCTGTGGAAGCGAGGAACAAAGTTGTGGGGTGGAGGGGGAGGAGAGCGTGATTGACAGCCCTGAGCTGAGACTCATCCCTTACCTTGGGCCATGCGGTCTGATTGGCTGCCTGCTGACATCCCCAAGCCCTGCACTTTTTAATAGACGCTTTTGGATGATCTACAGGGAAAAGGCTTGGAGAGGTGTGTTTCTGACAAGGCAGAAAGTCACCCGCACTACCAGGGACTTGCTTTAACTCTTGTGTTTTGAATTGATTTCTATTGGGTTTGTTTTTTTTTCCTGGGAGGAGGGGGATTCTTCATTTTCACACTTCATGTTTTTCTGAAAACTTCGCTGAGATTCACCCCTTGCACCAGCCTGGACTAATGGATTACCACCTGCTTGGACTAATTTTGTCTTTTCTCTTCAATGGCACAAAGGTCTTAGCCGGTTACCCAATTTGGTGGTAAGATTTCTTCCCTCCCCCCCCTCCCCTTCCCCTCTTTGATTAATGAATTAATGAATTATTAGCTATGGGATCTGTGTGGATGCGTGTTCCTTCCTTCCCACCCTTTGCCCTGCTGAGCTGGCCACAACTGCATGTTTGATTCTAAGCATAATTTCTTCCAATTTGGTAAAGAATGGAAAGTTTGGGGGTTATTTTGAAAGGGCAAGGTTTAGCTTTCCCTTTGCACAAATGGAGTCTTCCCCACCACTCTTTAATTTCTCCATTTTCGTCCCTGTAGCCATAGACATTTGTTTCGGATGTAAAAGGATGCGGTTTTATTTTCTCGTGCAATAGGAATTTTGGCTGTCGTATGACTGCGTAGCAGGGATTTTCTTAATTCCCTTAAATTGCGATCAATCCTTAAAAAAATACCCCATTAATTCTATATTCTTTTTGGCTGCTACAGTTTTTGGACTTCTTTTTCTTCTTTTGTTGTATTCTGTCATGTGAATTTAGTCCGGCAAATAAGCTGAGAACGCAAATGGCACCTGAAGAAAATATTCCTTAGTAAAATTCCTCCAAGATGGATTTTGTTCCTTTGAATGATGGAATTGTCACTTCGCTCCTTGCACCAACAATAAAAATCATCTTTAAAACAATTGGCTCTATCTTATAATGGGCTTGATAAGTAACCTGAGTTAGTTATTTTGCAAATAAAGATGACACTCGATGCATAAATATATGAACAAAATGTAATCGGAACAAAAAAAATCCAGAATCAAATATTTCAGGTCATTGAAACACAGCAGACAGCGAGTTGCATAACAGAAGATTTCAGTTAATTTCTCTCTTTCTCGTGTGGGATTTCTCATTGGAATATATCTCATTAAGTTTCTGTATGTGCCAGGTAGGGGCTGTAGCCTAATGATCTATTATGGCAAAGAGGGAGATGCTGGAATTAGGGAACTAAGATTCTTGGGCTGTTTTCACCTTTCCAGAAAAGTCTTTTCTATTATCACTGGATTATCACCGAATTAGATCCTTTCAGTGCCAACATGGAGATGGCAAGAAGTAGGTGGGAGTGAACTTGGGAATGGACTGCCATGTCTGGGAATATTTAGAAAGCAAAAAGGGAAAAGCTGATTTTTTTTCTTAATAATCTACTTATTACCGTGGATTTTGAGCATGAAAATGTGCATTTCCAGTAGGGAAAGACTGGGAATACAATGAGAAGTCCAAGCTCAGGAAGCATTTAAAAGCTACGCAGGTTCATGAAATGGCTAAATCACAGCAGGTTTTCCTGAAGAATTAAATGATTTCCTCGCTCTGAGTGTGGCTGCCTAACTTCAGGACCTAAGCCTGGGGCAGGGGAGCCTACTGAAACAGAGGCAGCATCACTTTGATTCCTTCCATTCCTTTTCCCCTTCATCTGGGGACCGGCATGGCTGAACAGGGGCGCGCGGTGGGTTGTAGACCAGGTCAAAATTGCATGGCTGGATCTAAAGGCAAGAATCTGCATGGGGCAATGATACCTTGCTGTGACATCAGCTCTCCCAGGGTCTCACCAGCTCCTGCCCTGCCTCAGGCTTTGATATAAAACAGGATTTAACGCCTGAATCAAGGAGGGGTTTGACTCATAGGGTGAGGAACCGAAATCTTCTTGATGAAAAGATTTGGGTTTTTCCCCATGAAGCAAAAACATCCCCATGAACAAAATGTCTCTCCCTGTTTTGAGGAGAAGATGCTGCAGGCAGGTGGCTGCCCCAGGTCCTGGCCTTCTCCAAAATCCCTCCAAGTTCAGCCCAAATGAACAATACAGAGGACATGTAAGACAGAAAGACCGGGGGCACGGCAAGCAGTATCCATGGGAAAGGAGGGAGTCGAACAAGCTGTCTGCAGAATTCCATTCAATAGATCTGCATCGTGCATGGGTTTCGGAGATTCTGGCAATATCAAAGTGCCAGAGAGTCTCTGCAGCACTGAAAAGATGTGTCGAGATGCCCCACTAGGGTTGAGGGCCTTTCATAGGGTTTTAGAAGGGCTTTGAAAGCTGAGGGAGCTGAAGAGCAGAAATATCTGGGCCAGGGCTCCCCGACTGCTCAGGCAGAGACAATGCTTCCCATAGCACACAGAATTAAATATCTCCTTCAGTCCTACTGTAAGCTTTGAATTACAGCTCTGTGGGTCCGGGGTCTTACGTGCACTGTGCTCTAGCATGATAAACACTCTTTCAGAAAGCATCCTTTTCCCGTTGCCTTGCTGATCCTCTGATCTATAGGTAGGCATGGAACTGACTTTGGGGGATGAATCCTACTTGCAGGGTTCAATATGCCCCAAAACAGGAGGAAGGAAGCAAAGACAAGGCAGAGCATCAGCCCAGTCCCCTGCACTGGGCTCCTGCACCCCTCCAGGCCAGACTGGACTAGAGCTCATCAGTGCTTCCTTATCCTCAGCTAAACCCATCTCTGCTGAATACAGGACCTTCAGGAAGACTGCTTGTCTTGCAGGACCCAAGACTGCTGACAGATAGTGCTTGGTCCTGCTGGTGCAACCTTCCTGGGTATTTTTCTATTGTATAGGAAATATTTTGGCAGCAAAATCAAAACAGCTCATTCCTGCTTTGGGACAACTGGGAAAAACTTCAGAGATGAGGAAGCATCTGAATGTGCACAAGGAAAAGAGAATGAAGTGAGAATGAAGCCTCATCACCTTGTAAATGGGTTTAGGGGCAGCTGAAATAATCCAGCTGCTCCATAGTGCAGTCAGACAATGCCAGGAAGCACGACACCAGTGACAGTATGGTGGAAGGGATAAAAGCACAAAGATGGTGCTGCTGAGGCTTTGCTCTGAGTTGTGTTTTTATTGAGGAGCCATGGAAGGATGCTGCACATCTGGTTGTGTTATCTAGAGCACAACCCAACAGCAGCCCTCCAGCTTGACACTGTCATGAGGCCATTGGCCTCAGTGGTGAAACATTGCGTGCAAGGCAGCGAGGCTTTTGGCACAGGGAGGAGGGTGGGATGAAAAGGGAAGAACTTTGTGGTGCGAATACAGATGTGCAGTGTCCAGGCTGGTGCCAGCAGGAAGGTGGAGCCACTGGGCTGCAAAGCCCATCAGTCCAGCCTGATGGATTGCTAACAACTCCCTGCCATCCTGTCCCCAACCAACTGGCGTTTCCCCGGTCAACACCTGAGCAAGGTCCAGGGGTATCATGGAGTGTAGACGTAACCTTCCGTGAGCAGGGGTGGTATTTTGCCACAGGTCCAACCCTTCTTCATGTGCTTTCATCCTATTACAGCAGTGAAAAGGAACAAATGGGGCACAGATGGGAAAAGGTCACCTAAATGCTGCCTGTGAGAGGGCTGACAAGAGGAGCTGAAGCCAACAAAAGCTTTCTCTGATCTGTGTCCAACACACTTGGTCTGGGTTGCTGCTGCTAAAAGAGAGGCAAGGAAGGAAGAGATGGAGAGATGTAGTGAGGCCATGGAGAAGGGAACTGCTGCTCTTCCTGATCCTTCAGGAATGGCATGGATGGAACCAAAGTGTGCAGGGGAGCAGTGGTTAGTATCACAACCATGGGTCATGTCAAAAGCCTTGCCAGATGCCAGCAGAAGGGATGGTAGTGACAGTAATCACACTTGCAGTCATGTTTTCAGTCCCAAGTACTCCAGTGGCAGCATGGACAACAGAACATGTCTGAGCCATTGGAGGTCCAGCATTTAGATGGACTGATGGATGGAGCCAGAGCTTTCTGGTAACGTCCTGAGAGAATTCAGATGAAAATATAGCCCATGGCCAGACCCTGACACCAGTGCAGGCTAACAGAGATACTATGGCCCAAGAAACAACTCGAAACCACTCCCAGGATGCCAATACATGGGCAGGGGCTAAAAAAGACAATGAGGGAGAAAACTCCACCCATGGACTGAGAGAAAACACCAAATGCTTCCCTCTTCCATGAGCATCGTTCAACAAGAAGTCTTGAAACCCTCCGGTGTGTCCCTCACCTGGAGAAAGGAGCCAGACTGGGAGTCATTGGTGTAAACAGGGAGTAAAAAATCAGTCCTACTCCTCTCCTGGTTCCTCAAGACAGAGTAATAACAGGTCACTGCCTATAACTGTGACCCTCATCAAGTGCATCTTCCCATCCAGCATTCAGTAGCCTCTAAGCAGATGACTTGAAAGAATGGATGGCTTTGGCTGTCATGTTATTAAATCTTATTTCTATCCCTCAGAAATCCTTTCAGGGGAAGCTGAAGGCTATGGCAGCTGGCTGCGGATCCCAGTGGCCTTGGGCCCCTAGGAAGAGGCAGATAGAAACTTATAAACATGTTCTCACTGGCCCCAGAGTTGCTTCCTCATTAAGAAAACCCTGTAAGTGAAAACCATTTGCATGCAGATGTAGTCTGAGGTGACATGTAACTTGTCTGCTTTAGCTTTCAGCATCTCACCTTGCTGGGATGAATGGGAGCCTTCATTCTCTTGGCACTCTTGGGGTTTTTTCGTTCTCTGAAGGTTCAAAACATCTATATCCTGGAGCTGTGTTTTGCTATAGGCATGTGGCCCTTAAGGCTTTATTCAAAAGGAGCAAAATAGCATCAGAACATGAGAGTGGGTTTCCTGATGCAAATCCAGCTGCTGTAGCACCAGAAAGGAGGGAAAAGACCCCTTGTATAAACTTCCTACAGCTTAAAATGCATTCAGTTCTAGGGAAAAATGACGAAGACAGTGGTGGGGTTTGTCAGGGACAGAGATGCCAGCGCTTGCCACGCAAGCCCAGAGGTGCTGCTCTGGCTCCTGGTTTGGCTCCACCAGCAGCCTGTCCTGGCACACGAACCTCCGACCTGGAAAGGCTGACACACAACCCCCCATCCTCTCCTGCTGACGCTGCTGAGGGGTGTTCACACCCGCCGGCGGCTGTAGTCTGCATGTGCCAAAGCCTGCCTGAAGGTACCCAGCAGTTGCGGTGAGGCCGGCGGTGATGAGGAGAGATGCTGGGGTGATGCGCGGCTCCCGATCAGAGCTGTCAATAAATAACGGCCACCGGCATTCCTGTGGGTTTAAAGGCTGAGGTTGGATCTAAGGCAGAAGCTCTTCCCTGTGAGGGTGTTGAGGTGCTGGCACAGGGTGCCCAGAGAAGCTGTGGCTGCCCCATCCCTGGCAGTGCTCAAGGCCAGGTTGGACACAGGGGCTTGGAGCAAGCTGCTCCAGTGGAAGGGGTCCCCGCCCGTGGCAGGGGTTGGAACTGGGTGAGCTTTAAGGTCCCTTCCAACCCAAACCAGGCTGGGATGCTATGATTTTCCCATAGTTAGGCGTGGCCAGGGGGAATACGTGGTTATTCCATGCTGTGAAAGAGAACATTACAAGCTGGAAGTCAGATTCATGCTGCATGTACTGCACAGCACACACGTATGGGCAGCCCCAGTAGCTGCCAGAGGAGAGCTTTTGAAGCCATACAGCCTTGTGAACCTCAGCATTGTGAACCCTCACCTCTCCTTGTGAAGCCGGGTCTTGGCAGTGTTAGCATGCTCAGGTAGCATCTCTTAGTTTTCACTGTCCCCTACCTGGCAGAGTGCAGTGTGGTGGAGTCCTGAGCTCGGTAACAGCTTCAAAAAGATCCCAGAAAACAACAGCACAGAGCAGTGAGAAATGTGTGCGTTCCCCTAAGTATCAGGAAGTGTTGTTCCCTCAACACCTAACCCAGGAGTGCCCCAGCCCCAGCGATCCACTCTGTCCTGCAGTGCCAACACAATCCCGGAGGCAGATGAACACAGGGAGAAGGGCTCTGACTCACGTAAAGACTTAAAAGTGTTTCTGCCCTTAAGCCAGAAATCACAGAATCCCAGCCTGGTTTGGGCTGGAAGGGACCTTAAAGCTCATGCAGTTCTAAATCCCCTCTCACAGGCAGGGACACCTTCCACTAGAGCAGTTACCATTCTTGTAACTAAACTCAGAAGTAAATGCAAGTGGTCCCAAAGAGCTTTTAAGGGACAGTTTGATTGTGAACTGGTTGCTTCTCATTTGAAGCTTTCATTAAAAGCAACACTTGACAAAGTGAAGCACCCCATGTAAGAGCATTGGGAATTCAGGGGGCACTTCTGGCCACCCCTTACTCTTGGTTGTGGGGTGCTGGGGATGCTGGAGGCTGCCAGCCAGGGGGTTCACCCATTTCCCAGCTACACAGCAACACTCACCTTGATGGGGTCAGGTAGAAACCTCACACCCCACTGGTACAGCCGTGTGTGTGCGCAGGCAGAGAGCTGGTGACGGTGGTTACCCACAGGAACGTGAACTCACAGCTGGGCTCATCTCTGGCACACCGAGCTGTGTGCTGGGCTGCACTGGGAGGAGGATTGAGGGCAGCTGTCATTGCCTGCTTGGCATTTGGGGCACCTGCAACACTGCGTTGAGGAGTGCCCTGCATTAGCTCAAGAGGGAAGCAGAGAAACTGGAGAGAGGCCAGTGGGTGCTTCCAAGGCGGTAAAGGATTTGGGGTACATGGCTCAGCAGGAAAGCTGGTGGGACCTGGGCTTATTTAAACTGGCCAAGAGGATGCTGAGGGCAATTCAACAGCAGCCTGTGGCTTCTTGAAAGGCTCTTACAAATGTGATAGAGCCAATCTTTGTTCTGTAGTGCCAAACAATAGAAAAAGGGACAATTGCCACAAGCTGGGGACTTCCTTATTGCAGGATTGCACCCTCCTTGCTCAGGGTGGTGTGCCCTAAGCCAGGTTCTCATGGAGGTGAGGAGCTGCTGTCCTTGGACCTTTGCAGACCTCCACTGCACAAAGACCTAGCAATCAAGCAGCTCTCATCCATGTGACAGCCCAAGGCTTACAATGGCAACATACAGCCTAACACCCATGCCAAGGAGAACCTTGATGGTCAGTTATCACCCCTGTTATGTCTACATGTCTTCTGTGCCTAGAAATGAGCCATTGCCACTCCAACTAGGTCACGACAGGTCTCACAGTTAATGCTTTCTTGCTGCTTCTGTCTTGGCTCTGTTGGTCTCCAGGTCCTGTAGTGCAGTCACTGCTCTAGTGGGTGTGTGAGCCAAGGAGAGCTGTACGAATGCCTCCAGCCCTCCCTCCATCCCTGCAGGCACAGCACAGACCTGGGCAGTCTGAGCCCTCGGAGGCTCTAAGATCCCTAAATCACTTCTAACTCTGAAATTACACATTCACCATGTAGCTGATGCTCTGTGGGACAGAAACCGCCGTGTGAGCAAGAGTGTGGTACCCTCCTGCAGCAGGAGAACCAAGCTGCTTCAATCAGGGGATGCGTAACGTAGAGATATCATAGCTGGCTGGGTTAGCGACGGTGCTTGTTTAGGTCAGCCTCACTGTAAACACTTTCAGCATTGTAGGACTCAGTTGCATGACTTGGGTTGAGCCATAGTGGTATCTATGGCAATTTGGCTCAACTGGAGCCTCTTTTGGAGGTTTTGCCAGGCCTGAACGAAACATCCGGGCCAGGTTTAGCAGGAGCCTTAGCAGCTATGGGTTGTTGTCTTCCCACTGACCCATGTTTGGCTGGGTTTAATATGTGACAGCATCTCAAACGGGGAGCATTCCTGAGCATTAAAACAGAAGGAATTCTGGATTCAGAGTCCAGCCATTCAGCCATGCGGACACATCCAGTGTCCCTGGTGAAAGTCAAGGCCTTTGTCTGCTCAAGAAATGCTTCTGAGTAGCTATTACCACTTTTTCAACATTATAATGCTCATACCAAAGGCTTTTTGAAGGTGGATTTGTGGCTGTTATTTGTGTTCAAATGGGTATGATATCTTGTGGACATCATGTCTTGGGAGATACAGTCAGACCTGGAAATAAAACCCCAGGAGGCTGGCATTCTTTCTCTATTACTCGTACTCTCAGTGTCCTAAAGGCAATGACTCTGTATGAGGCTTGTAATGGAAACTGTGCTCAACCTAAAAGCATAGCTCTGAAATGTTATTAAACTATGTCTAAATATCCTAATTTATAGCAAGAGGATTGCAGTGGGAATTCCACCCCAGAAAGGCAGGATCCTCCTACATGCAAATCTCCAAAGCATGGTCTGCTGCTACCTGTCTCTAAGGTAGACCTCCACAAAGTCTATTGTAGGTCTGATGACCCGGTGTCTTCCCTCTGTTGGTAGCCAGAGCCACCTCATGACTGAAGACAGGACACCTATTTTCCACTGGCTGTTGCTGGAATGAGACAAATTTGATGTTCACCAGCTCGTGCTTATATCCATAATCTCACTCCTCAAAGGCTCTGCAATGGGAAGGAGTCATCAGGAACTTGGCTGTATAATTTACATAGGACATGGACAGACAATTATAGCTCATGTTCCTTAAATTACTCCAAGTTTAATTTTAATTCTGGTGGCAGATGCAATCTTCTTTTTGCTGACTTGATCTGAAGTTCATTTTGTCTCTACAAACTGAAGTGATTTAATATCCCTCCAGTTTGCAGGTAATATTAGAGCAATACTGGCTGTAATGGAAAGCTTCTGATATCAGGCTGTATTACTTAAGGTTGTTCAGTTGAAGTTTTCAGGATAAAGGCCGTATCTGATGAGGCATAGGCTGAGAAACACTGTGTTGGGATTAACACTTAGAGCTTTTTTCACACTGTCTGTGCATCGACTGTATATGATTTCCAGTTTTTCCTATGATAATACCTATGAAAAGAAAGCTTAGGACCAGGAGTACCTTGAGAGTCCCCACCTCTTCCAGCCCAGGAACCCTTGGTTTACCATTTACTCTGACTAGGAGTATAGCCAGGTCTCCTTAAAAACACCAAACAACCCCCAAACCAGAAGGCATTTGCAAACCACTGGGTCAGGCAATGATCCTTTACACGTGTATCTCACCTCCCTTGTCTAACGCATTACCCTACCTGTTTCCAGATCACGCATGCAGCACACGAAGTAGAGAGGCAGGCTAGTGCTGATGCAGGTTAGTGAAGGAAACCCCCACTGGCACCTAAGAAAGAAACTGTGAGAGACCCTTGGCTGAAAGGGCTTCTATTGCACAAGCTTGAGAAGTGGAACCACAAAAACGTGAGCCCCAGGACCGTCAGGGTAGCAGCTTTCCCACCTCTGAGAGCATGAAAGGAGCGTGTTTTGATAAGGAAATCTGCTCTGATAAAAAAGCTTTCCAACTCCTTTGCTAAAGATGCGTTTCCTGATTTGCTAATTCGTCTTTTTCACCATTCTCTGAACCCGTGGGGTTTTAATTAACCTGACAAATGTAATCAGGTTCAACTGGCACCTTTCCCAGTGCTTGCATCTTGCACTTGTGAATGAGAAACACTTTTCCTGAGCCCTCCTAGCACTGCACTGCCTCAGAGATCTTCCTCCACCTTTTCAACAGATTGACCCTCCAAGTTTGGAACGGAAGGGGGTCGTGTTAGGTGATAAAAATCTCAGTTTGCTTCTTTATTCTAACCCCGTTTCTGCGTCTCACACTCACCCGGTTTTCCTGCAGTGATTTGCTAGAAATAGTGAAGAATTGTAAGTAAGATCCTTGATAAATGTCACCGGGGCTTTTCACAGCTCCAGAGGAGTCCTAACAAGTGCTACTCAAACCCCTACTCCTTGCTCCTCTCCACCCACTGGGTAGATGCAGTGCAGGTAGCTTCATCTTAGCTACTGCCTTACATTAGCGGATTGGGGTTTACATGCAGAGCCCTATGTGGCAGAGCAGGACAATGGCCTCAGCTGAAACATCTGCAGCCCATCAGATGACTCCCATCGGCTGCATGTACAACACAGACACGTCCAGGCTTATCTGCAAGCCTCACAAAATGATTTCTTGTCTTGTAGGGCTTACCACTTCAGCCTCCAGCCCAGATCCCAGCCTGGGAATAGCACAGCTATCCCATGCCTCAGCTGGGCGATTCCCTCCTCACTGATTCGGTTTTCACCTGATCTCCTGATACTGCTGATGCTCTCAGAACAATGCTTGGTTTGGGTTTCTTCCTTGGTGCAAAAGACTTTCAATTGCCTTTTAGAATTAACTATTGCATTGTATGTGCTCTGGCCTCATTACCTTAAACTCACCTTTAACGAGTTTTCGATGAAATCCACCTGGTTTCTGTTTCACGTGGTTACACCCAGTTGTGGTTACCTGTGCATTTTCACTGTTCTTTTCAGTTTGCTCATGTTCTCCCGTAAATCTCCTGAAAATAAGACCTCAACAAATGAAAATCTCCTTTGTGGCTTCCGTGGGGCATGGCCTGTTGCTTCTGTTTGCTTGAGAAAGCTGAAAGAGCCTGGGAGCTGACATAAGACCTTACAAAAAGGGAGCCTTTGCCTCTAACTAAGGCAACAGTGGTACAATGGTCAGGATCATAGTTTTAGGGAATTAAGCTCTACCAAACTCCCCGAAGGAGTCTTAACCCATGTCTGCTGGGGCCTTGTCTGCAGTCTTCACAGCCTTATTATGAATAGTGGTCTTGTACCTTGGGGGCAACCTTTACTCAACCTTTGATCAGATAAATGAGCTTGCACAAAGGCACTACAAGGAGAATTAGGAACAGCCAGACAATAGGGAGACACTGGTGATAGCGCCGTCATCTACACAGGCTAAATAGTCTGAGGCTTGAAAACCAGCTTTTTACCCCAGAGGTCACAGATGAGGCTTCCCAGATGTTCAGGAATGATGGCATTCCATTCAGCACAGCTGTTTCCAGAGCTGAGGCAGACATGCATTGCCATGGTGGCATCTCCCCACCATACCACTAATGCTACTCCACCTACCCACACTGCAATAACTTGCTTAGCCCAGTGCAGGAGGCCTGGCTAACTACTGGAACCTGCATAGACTGGGCAAAGCCACCTTTTATCCTTGCCTTATTTCTCATGGTGTTTCCCTTGGTATTTAGTTGGTGGCTGGGTTTCAACCATGACACCTACATAACCGAGATTACTTGTGGAGGAGCTACAACAGCAGCCACGTTGACCTTTGGAGCAGCCCCAGTGCATTAGCCAGTTCAACATTATCTGCAATGCCCATGGTAGTTTATCCCCCACATCCTTCTAGAGCCCAGCACCCCACCACTCTGAATGCTGCTCCATGGAAACGGGATAGCAGAGGTGCAATTCTTCACCACCATAAACCATCCGAACTAACTCTAGATCTGGTTTACAGAAGATCCAACTCAGCTTTTCCATGCTGTATCTGACAGAAAGCACTTTAAGATCCAGTTCATTCAGCTGCAGCAGAACCGGGTGCCTTAGTCTCAGCCACACTGCCCAGAGTGGCCAGAGCCACGCTCCGTACAAGACCATAGCATCCACTCTCTCCTCTTGGGTAAAACAAGAGGACCCTCTTGGGGTACCCTCCTGCTGTTTATAGGAGCAGAATCACCCCTGGTATCTTCAGTCCTGATTTCAGGGCACAATGAAGGGCTCTCCAAAGACAGGCATCATAGATCACACGCCAGATTATGGGGCAGTGGGGTGGATGTAGCAATTCTCATCCAAGGTGTTCAACTGGATGTTCCCATAGTATCTGAGAACTGAACAGATGCTTTTCAATGCCAAAGCTGGTGGCTCACGGTGGTGATTTCCAGACAGCTGACACTGACCACTACTGAGGTCAGCTACCACCAAAGCCTCTCAAGGCAACACCCCAAACTGGAGGCCCATGGACTGACCAACAGGGAATGACCAGTATGTCCATTGGTCTGAGTGGAGAGGTGCCTCTTCCTTCCCTTTGTGTCTGGATGGAGCGTCCCATCACTCCCATTCCCTCCCTAGCAGGAAATGCCCCTCCATCAGTGCCAGCGCTGGGGAAGGAGGTGGGAAAGGGAGGTGAATTCAAGCGGTGGGCTATTGCTCTGCTGGGAACGCCTCGCGGGCAGGACTGGCAGTGGGATGGGGCAGCAGCACCGACAGATGTGGAGGCTGTGGTCACACACTGGGCACAGGCAGATCCGCAGCCCTGCCAGCACTCGATGATTTGGAGCGAGCAGGTCTCCAAGCGAATTTCAGTGGCTCTCTTTGGAAGCAAGGGCTTGCAGTGCTGAAAGCCTTGCTGTGTTTATTGCAGTCGCAGCCTGGAAGCCTTCATTTGCATATGCAAATCATATGCAATTATGTAAATTCGGGGGAGAATATTATCACAGTCCCTGCAGAATAGATTCTCTCCCATGGCAAATCACTTGATTGTGTTTTCTAAACTGAGAGTGACATTGCTTTGACCAGGCATTACTGAACATAACATTTATATCTGATGCACAAGACAATAAAGGAGCCCAGTTCCTGGACACAAACCCTTGTCACCAACTTTATTCAGGCTGCATTCATTAGGAAGAGAAGCAGATTCCAGCTCCCAAGCCCTGCCCACCCCCATTCCCATCCTTCCAGCATTTGCTGTCAAATAAGTCAAAGCCAAACCGTGTGAGATGCCAAGACAAAGGGGGGGAAGCAGATGCCAAATCACTTTCAGGCCCATGACAGAGCCCTGAGTCACCCAAACTGGAGCAGCTCTCCCAGAATGGGCTCATCTCACAAAAGTGCTGTTGCTGCAGCAACACTAATCCACACGCCAGTGGGCAGAGGGATAATGGAAGGGATGCAACAGCAGATTCGTTTGCTCATGCTCAGACAAGGGGAAACTGGAGTAACCCAGAGGCATCTGCTTGCTCTGGTACGAAGCCCTTTGCTGTTGTGAGGACTCCTCAGGAAAAGGGCCTGTGACACTGGAGGGAACTGGCTCCAGTGCAGGTGAATGGCTCAGGTCTGACCCCGCTCTCAATCCCACAGATGGAGCAAGAGGGACCTGACCAAGTTCCCTTCGCTGCCTGGGCTGCGAGAGGGCCAAGACTGGACCGTGTATCACACCACCTCCGATCTGAGGAGCATCCAGGTCCTGGATCCCTCCATAGCAATCGCTTGTGTCACCAGCAGGTTCAACCCTAAAGCTGACATAGGGACTGCAAAGAGAGTGGATACTGGCACAGGGCACGGGGCCAGGCTGCCCCATCAAGGGTGTGGGCAGGACACTGAGGATGAAGCACATCAAATAACTCAGGAGAGAAATCCAGGCCCAAGCTGGGAACAAGAGGCTGTATGTCCATGGGGCTGCCTGCCCTAGGGAGCCCAGAGCATAATTTTACCTTAATCCTTTCTCAGTTGTGATGCCTGGTGCTCTCCGTCCTCTTGTGAGAAAGGAAAGTCTGCTTCTCTGACAGGAGATCCAAAACCAGCATGGCTCTTCCTCACATCTCCAACAACATCAGTGATGGGCTGCTGTTCCAGCACGTACAGATGCCTGGACTGCTCACACGAGAGCCAAGGCAACTCACAGCCATGCACTTCTGGCTCCGTGCTCCACCATGGTCCACATGAGCTAAGAGGAGGCAACCCAAGTCCTGACCTAAAAGACATCAATCTCCAACACAGAGCTTTTGCTGTGCAGGTCAGGTGTGCAGGGCAGGATCCATGCTGGTAGCAAACATACAGTTTTGGGAATGCCTGACAAGGATGCTGTCTCCAGGGTATATGATCTCTGGAAAGGATGGGGGACGGAGAGAAGCAAAGGGTATGCAGGAAGCCTGTGCTAGACCATTAAACTGATCCAGGTTTGGTCCAGGGACACTACACTTAGCGCTGCCGAAGGAGCTACTGCCGCAGCTCGACGTGCAGGACTGCTCTGGGTAGCAGAATTTGTGTCTGCTCTTGAGCCATAAGGACTCAAACCCCAGCTGAGGCTATGAAAGAGGTGCTCAGAAGGCAGACACTGCAGGGCATGGGGGGAGCTCGCCAGCTGCTGGAGGTGGTGGGAGCAGCTCCCAGGTTCCATTGGCATTTGCAGACCGTGGACGGGTTGCAGGCAGAGCACTTGAAAACTGTTTAAAGCTGATCCCTTCACAAAGCTCGTTTGGATCACAAAGGAACAGAGCAGGTCCAGGCCCAGAAATAATCTGCAGGGGACAGAGGAACTTTCCTCAGTGCTCTTTGAGCTCGAGGGCACTATTTCAGCATCACAGGCTACCGCACTGGGGGGGTAACCAGCGCAGCCATTTGGGGAACCCGGTATCCTTCCTCCATCCCCTGCACCAGGGGCTTGGATTCATTCGTTGGCTGCACTTCTAATGTTATTTCAATTGGCTTAAACTTGTTCCATACAGTACCCCCATGTCCTTCCGTGTGTATCACCTGATACTGAAACCTGATGGAGGAGTTAACCTTTGTTTAGAGAGGAAATAAGGAATAATATGGATTTCCCAGCAGCCCCCCGTACACTACAGCTGGATCCAAGCTCCTCCAGTGCTGCCCAAGCATATCCACCTCCTTTTGCTGCCTCTGTCAGGGCAGCCACTATCGATAGGTGCAAAGGACTACGGCAGAAATCACAGCAGGACACAGGCCATATGGGCTCTCCCTCTTCAAAACCCAGAGGACAGGGGAAAAAAGAATTCTCCTTGCAAAGCCAGGCAGGGCTGTGCACTGCAATCACTGGATTTGATCCTTTTACCCTAAGGGTGAGGAATTCATTTGTAGTGGCTCAAATGGCTCTTTCAGACAAGCACAGGCTGCATTTGAAGACAGCGTCAGAGAACCTGCAGCAAGCGTTGTCTTTTCCTTTGAAACTTGTGTCTTTGCATTTTGCTGGTCTGAATTCCCACTCCCCAGCCATTGTCCTGCCCTCTTCTGCTGGACACAAAGTCTTAATCTTCCCCTTCTTCTCACTGTAACTAAATAATCTCTCAGAAGTCTTTCCAATAGACTAATCAAACTGTCAACATAAGCCAGTGCCTCAGCTCACTGCTATTGCTCTTTTGTCCCCTTTCCATGTTTAACAGCCTATTTACAACAAGGAGGAGGGTTAAACCACTCCACTTTCTGCAGTAACAGCTTGCAGCATCATGTGCTCTTGACTGGACAAGAGAGCACACACTTGGCCAGAACTCAATGAAGGCAACAGGGGGACAAAGCTATCCTTAATGTGTCCGGGAGAAAAGGTGTAGGCAACCCTCAGAGCCTGGGAGCTGGGTAATCCAATTTCATAAACATGGCTCTGCCCTCTTTCCCCTTGGATGTCTTATTTAACTTTGCTGAATGTCAAAGGGGATGGTTGCATTCTCATGGAGATACCATTGTAGGTGGCTACGACTCGCAAGCTTCATTAAAGCACTGTGTGGCTGCTGTTAGAGAGGTCACATCTGTGATCAGGCTTTCACGTGCCCCAGCAGTACCTGTACACTGCAGGCTTGAGGAGATGCTCCTGGACCATCAGGCATAGCAGAGAGGGTGTCCTTTGGTGAACGCTGCAAGCCAGGCACCAGCGGTCCCAGCAGAGCTGCTGCCTGTGGGTTTGCTCATGATGATGCTTTAGAGCCTGTTTCTGGCTCGTGACTCATCTTGGAGCTGGGCACTTCCTATTTCAGCTCATCCCACCTCCTGCTGTGGCACTAAGGGAAAAGAGGTATTGTCAGGGCAAGGGGAAAGTGCCACAGAAAGCTTTGGCTTTGACTGCCCAGGTGAGCACCAGGATGGTCATTCTTGAAGAACTTTATCCTTTGGCATCCTCTACGTTCATTTTCAATAGCCATTCCTGCGCTCCCCATTCCAAACTACAACTGCAGCGCCTAAGAGACAAATGCTTTAAGTGTCCTCTAGGGGATTTAGATTTCTTCAACCAAACTCAGCTCATTTCCACCTAGGGAAAAGGCACCTGATAAAGCAAAATCAGTGCAACAGTTTACCCCTCTCAGAAGAGAGCAGACCAACCGCTCCATCTCTCTTCCCTTTGCCAGCACCTTATTCTCCCTGCCAAGCACTCACCCCTATTCACTTGTGTCTGGTCGGGCATCTCTTTTGATCAAAGCCAAATCCAATGGGACTTGCTAAATTGTCAGAACCCCAACTCAGCAAAACCCAAACCAGAGTCAGTGTCAGGGGAACACTGGGGCAGGGCAGCTGAGACATTTGATTTCATTCTCTCACATTCTCTCACTGTAAAAACAGTGCAAAACAGTGGCCGGGCGGATGCGGGGATGCGGGTGATGGGTGCAGGTCCATACACGGGGGTGCAGCTCGTGTCAGGCCTACAGGAGCAAAGGAGATAAGGAAAAACAAGGTGGAATAAACCAAGACTGAATTCAGTTCATGCGGCAGAAGTCTCATCACAAACCTTCTGCCCTTGCTCAGATCCTGGAGGTGCTCTGCCCTTCTCTGCAGCCAGCCTTCAGGCAGTGAAGCCGCTGTGCATGGCATTGCCTGGGAGTTGAGGGCAGGTTCAACTGACCTAACTTGAGAAGTCCCTCCCTAACTCCCTGTGGGGTCACGGGAGCTTCCCTGCAGTGCGGTTCCGCTCCTCTGCAGTGACTCTACGTGGACTCAGGGTGCACAGGGAAGAGAGAAGCCACATCCCACTGACAGCAGTGACTTCTGGCTTTAGAGTGGGGGAAAAGACAAACAGGCTGCTCCTTTGTAGGAGGGATGCTCTGTTTTGGCAATCTTTCGAATGGTTGGAATTGCAGAATGAGAAATACATAGAGTGATGCCTCATATTCCCCAGTGCAAACACCCACAGAGCCCACCCTGAGCAGGACAACCTCCTCCTCAGCCACCTCCTTCCAACACTTACCCAGCACGCTTCCTTGAGCCTCATCCTGGCTTCTTCCTTCTCTGGCTTTCCCTTTTTGCTGTATCACTGCACCCATTAACCTCCTTCCCATTCATGTCTCCCTGGGATTAAATGCTCAGAGCTTAGAGTAATCCATCCTCTGCCAGTCTGTCTACAGGGCAAGCTTCTTCTTGCCTTCTCTGCCATCCATCTACTCACTGGCACTTCCTTTTCCTGCTGCGGTGTCTCTGCCAGGCTCCCTACCCTCCTTCAGTGCCCAGTTAGCAACGACGTGGGACAGGACTTGTTGAGCCCCTAGGAAAGTGGCTCAGGTCCCATCTCAGGGACCTCAGAAGAAATTGGTCTCTCTGCTCCTAAAGGCTGGCCTGTGCCAGCACCCTCCCAGGGAAGAGCTTCTGCCTAAGAGCTCATCTCAGTCCCCTCTGGCAGGTTAAAGCCATTCCCCTCGTCCTGTCCCTACATCCCTTGTCCCAAGCCCCTCTCCAGGTTTCCTGCAGCCCCTTTAGGCACTGGAGCTGCTCTCAGGTCTCCCCTTCAGGAGCCTTCTCTTCTCCAGGCTGAACAAGCTCAAGATAATGGGGCTTTTCATTTGCCTTAATGCAGATGTAGCCTGGGATGTGTTTCAGTAGCTACTTCAGCATCAGTGTGGATTGGAGGCTAAAATAAAACAACACCAGCACCTCCCTGTGTTCCTCAGACCCTAAGCAGCTCCTCAGCATCCCTTTGTAGCATTCATTTTTCAGCTATACCTGAGAAATCATCGGTCTCATCTCTCAAAATAAAAGCACATGCAATAAGAGCACCTCTCCCTTCATCTGGGATTACAGGCAGGGTACACGGTGTCCAACCCTCAGAGCACTCCTCAAAGGATCATTTCATTAAGTGCTTTCTCCTCGGTTCCTTCTGGAAACAGCCAACATTCCTCCACAATCGGAGCAGGGTGCCAAGTTCCCAACCCGCCGGTGCCATGTGCTCCGGAACAACACGGGTTGATCACCCTTGGTCTTTCCAAGATCCTCTCCTGGGGCACTGCCCATCTCTGGGAAGATGCTCGTGTCCTGCAGTGCTTGGAGGAGGGATTAAGCCCTCCTAGCAGAGGTTGCTGGTAGAGGGCTGTAGGTAGGACACAGCTCGTGGATGGAGGCACCACTGGGTTGCATGAATCACAGAATCAGCTGGGTTGGAAAGCTAAGCTCATCCAGTCCAACTGCTCCCCAGCACTGGCACTGAGGGGCCAATTGTGGCCAATAAATAAGTCACCCAGGACCTAGAGGCACTGAACTACCCTGAGCTGTCCCTCTGGGAGAGCTCTCAGAAGGATGCTTAACCTAGTTCAAGGCAGCCACAGGTCTGGGAGTGATTCCCAGATGGACTTTGGCCTTTGGGAAGGTTTTAGGAAGGTTTCTAGGCCTTAAGGGAGAACCTTAACTGGGGAGAACCTGGCCCTGTGGGCTGCTGAATTTTGGGCAGATCACGGCATTCATACACACACCAGGAGGTGGTTTTCAAACACACCAGTTGGGAAAGGAAAAACAGCTTCCTCTGTTCAGGAGGCCACATCACACCGGGGTGTAAAGTCTACAGACTTTCCAGGGCAGTAACAGAGAAATACATCCCTGCGTCCAGGCTGATGGCCATGGGACTCACCCGTGCCCAAGGGATTGGCCTCTGATGCTTTGCCACGTTCATCTGTTCTTATGAAAAGAATGAATTTCCTACCTGTTTTCGTAGGATTGCAAAGTCTGGTGGGGAGTTTATGGCATTGGTGGCATCTCACAATGGGGACACAAGTGCCTATTCCACAAAGAAGCTTGAAACTCAAGACACATTCAGTAGAGATTCAACAGTGGGTGATTTATGAGCAAAGGCTTGGGATTCATTAAAGCTCCCCGGTTCCCGACTCAGCTGCGACGTTCCTTATTTGAACTCTGCCATCCTTTTGTTCTCCATATTCAGTCAAGACCTGGCATTTCTCAAGCTCCTATGTGCATATGTATTGCATGCTTTGACTTGCAACAGCTTCCCTCTTGCTTTCCTTGATCTTCAGGCAAACCCAAGAACTTGTGTCTTGCCCGGTTCACAAAGGGCTGCTGTCAGCAAATTGTAAGAATTAAAAGATATGAATATTACACCAGCTATAACCCCCCTTCACAGGTCAGAGTCAGCAACTGCAGGTACTTCTCTGCATCAAAGCTGGGGTGAATTCACGATCTCTGAGCTTAAAGTGAACGTCTGCCACTTGGTAAAGACCCCTTGAGCACTGCATCAGGCTGAGGTAGACAGCCCCAGTGCACCAAGACAAAACCAACAGGGTCTGGCTCTCCTGAGAGGCTTGTGTGGACCCCACGCCTCTGCTTGCACTGATTTTGCACAAGCCTTTAGTTACTTGTAACGCAAGCGTGTGAGGAGGCCTCTGCTAGGAAGGGGAAAAGGGCAAAACTGGTGCGAGCTGGGAAGGGCTCATACAGCACTAAATGGAGAGAAGGAGCCAGCAGGAAAACTCCTGGATCCCAATGTGCGTTTCAATGCATCACCCTTTGGCCTCCCAGCGCTGCAAACCAGGGGGGGTCCCAGCCTCTACAATCGTCCCTTTAAAACAGAACATGGCCCAGAACTGGAAAATGCCAAATATGCCTAAAAAGAGCACAAAGAGAAACCTGCGGGCAGAGGAAGTTTTCCTCCAGGACAACGGGTGGCAAACGAGAGCTCAGCTGGGACCTGGCTTTCTCCTGCTGATCCCGAGTTTTCCCAGTGCGCTATGAGAGTTGCAGGGATCGAGACGGGGCATTGCCAAGGCGTTCGAGGGCCCAGGCAGGAAGGATGTTTGCCCTGTAACACGATGAAGCAGGGACCTGAGGTGCAGGGGGGAAATGGTGTGGTTCAAGGGTCTCATTTCTACCAGGTCCTTGGAGCCCTCAAGGAGCGCTGCTGGCCGCGGCTCTCGAGGTGTTGGCAGGAGGAGCTGTATTGAGTTGATGCTGAGACCAAGGGAGAAGATGACAGCGTTAAGGCTCCCCAGCACTTACAAAGAGTAATAGAATCACACAATGGTTTGGGTTGGAAAGGACCTTAAGATCAACCAGTTCCAACCCCCTGCCATGGGCAGGGACACCTCACACTAGACCACATTGCCCAAGACTCAGAGCCAAAGGAAGTCTGGTACTTCCAAACCTACGTGTTCTGTAGGCAGAGGGGAAAGAAGAAATGTCCCAGCAGCTTTTGCCTTCACTGGCAGGAACCTTCTTTTAGTTCACCCTAAAAACTCTTTTTCATGTACCTTGGACACGTATCTATCCATATATCTCTTTTCTATATACCTAATCTGGCCAAACTCTGCCACTTTCTAATACTACTAGGTCTAGTTTCTCTGGATACCATGTGTCTTCCCAACCAGGGGCCCAAAGAGAAGATGGGTTCACTGGCCATCTCTGTAGGAAGGATGAAACTGAGAGGGTGGGCACAGTGTCTCCCCTGCTGTGGCAATGAGGAGATAATTCCAACCTCTTCAAGGATGCAAGGATGTGCTCACCAGAAATTGCAGTAAGAGGATCTGCACAAGAGCATTTATTCCCACAGCTTAGTCCATCCCAGACCAAGGGGAATCACACAGAGTCAACTCAAAACTGCTGGATCCACAGCTTTTCTATGTCTAGCACTATCAGATGGGAAGAAAAGGAGCCACTGGCCTGACAGTGTCAGGACTCCCGGGGGATTTAAGGGATTAAGCAGAGAAACAGATTCCCCTGCATTTGCCATAGGCACTCAAGCTCCTCGCGTTGTGCACTGCGCTCACACACACACACACAAACCCCTCCTTTATGTGCACATCCATCTGCTCACACTTGTACAGCCAGTGATGAACGGGAGCCTCCCAGCCCAGCGGGGCTTTTGTGCTCCTGCCCTTGAGTGTGAACGCCTGCGTTGCGAGTTGATGCTGGGGAAACGCGTCTGTCCCCTTCTGCGGGTAAAGCTGTGGGCAGCAGAGCGGTGCCAGTTGCTTTCCCAACCCTACGCTGTCCTCTGTCCCTGCAGGTCCCTTGCACTAGGTCAGCAGTACAGCTCGCTGGGGTCCCAGCCCATCCTCTGCGGCTCCATCCCCGGCCTCGTCCCCAAGCAGCTCCGCTTCTGCCGCAACTACATTGAGATCATGCCCAGTGTGGCCGAGGGGGTGAAGTTGGGCATCCAGGAATGCCAGCACCAGTTCCGGGGCCGGCGCTGGAACTGCACCACCATCGATGACAGCCTGGCCATCTTCGGGCCAGTCCTGGACAAAGGTAACCAGCAGAGCCGGGGGGCTGCGGGCAAATAGGTTTGGTTGGGGGGGGGGGAGATGTCACATCTCCCTTTGGCTTTGGATGCACCAAGGATGTCCCACGGGGAGCACGTTCTGGGAAGAGTCATCCCAGCCTTCAGTTCCCCAGTTTCTTTTTCCCAGTTTTCTTTTGGGATGCTACTTCAAAAGGGGTCACAAGGGAAGGGCCCGATCCCCTCCCAGGAGCAATCAGCAGACAAAGTACAGGAAGGGGGAGGCCTTGCCCCAAACATGCACACACGTTTCAGGATCATGGGCTCCATCCTCCCTGCCCAGGGCATGCAGCGCTTCCAAACAACAGGGAAAAAGCCAAGGAAGAGGGTTGGGGTCAAGGCAGGCCCTTTGAAGCATTGTCTACCCCAGGCGGCCAGTGAGAAACCATGGTGGAAAACCAAGGTCCTGATAAGGCTTAGTTGGGATTTCAACCAAAATGGTCAGGGCTGGGAAGAAGAAGAGGGAGAGGAAATGTATTTTCCCTCTCCTGTCCCCAAACACTTGCTCTTGCTCCCCTTCATCGCTTCCTCTTGAAAGACCAGCTTTCTAGACCCACTGATGTGGATCTGGCACATTGGAATCTCATTGATAAGGCACAATGAAGTCCAGATTCCCAATGAGGTCACAACCTGGGCATTACCCTGGGAAACCTGAGATGCTGGTCCCCAAGACAGATGGGGACCTGCACCTCTGCCCTGCAGCCAAATCCAGCCTCATAGGAGGGTGCTGGAGGACTTTGGTGACAGATAATCTGTCCCATCTCCAGTTAGCAATATCCAAGACCTTAGGTCAAAAAGCATTCCCATGAAACTGAACCAAATGGTGGATAAAAACCTCCCCTTCTCTCCAACCCATCCCATGGATTTTGTTGACTCCACGCTGAGTTCAGACATGCCTTGGTTCCACAGCTCCGTGTATGTAACTAAAGCCATTCACGAAGCTTCACTGGTATCTTAGAATCCCAGACTGGTTTGGGTTGGAAAGGACCTGAAGACCATCCAGTTCCAACAATGGGGGTTCCACTAGGGAATGGTGATGCCATGCACCAAGCCTCTGTAGCCCAATGGTTATTTAATGAAAGTGAATTAGTCTTTGGAAATGGGAATCTTATGCTGTGGCCTTGAGGAAACTGGAGAAACCTGGGTTGAAAGCAGGACACGAGGCTATTCCCCAACAGTCCCTGGAGCGTGCCAATCTCCTGGGGAATCTTAGAATCACAGAACCATAGAATAGTTTGGGTTGGAAAGGACCTTAAGATCATCCAGTTCCAATCCCCCTGCCATGGGCAGGGACACCTCACACTAAACCATCTCACCCAAGGCTCTGTCCAACCTGGTCTTGAACACTGCCAGGGATGGAGCATTCACAACCTCCCTGGGCAACCCATTCCAGTGCCTCAACACCCTCACAGGAAAGAATTTCCTCCTTAGATCCAATCTAAACTTCCCCTGTTTAAGTTTGAACCCATTACCCCTTGTCCTGTCACTCCAGTCCCTAATGAAAAGTCCCTCCCCAGCATCCTTACAGCCCCCCTTCAGATACTGGAAGCTGCTCTGAGGTCTCCACGCAGCTTCTCTTCTCCAGGCTGAACAGCCCCAACTTCCTCAGCCTGTCTTCATACAGGAGCTGCTCCAGCCCCTGATCATCCTTGTGGCCTCCTCTGGACTTGTTCCAACAGTTCCATGTCCTTTTTATGTTGAGGACACCAGAACTGCACACAATGCTCCAGGTGAGGTCTCACAATCTTCCCTACAAAGCTCCAACATTCCACACATAAACACTTGATGCCATTCTTTGTCAGCCTTGGCACAGCTTCCTGGCACAGCAGCAGCTTGTCCCAGCGGAAGGAACTCGCTGGGTTAAAGTGTGATTCCTCGCTAAGAGGAGCCTTGAGGTTCAATCCCCTCCTGGTTTGCCAGGATGTATTTTGGGGTAGCTGCTGTATCTCCTATCAAGTCACTTGTCATCGAGGCTTGCCACGCTATAGCTTGGGGCCTGATAAAAGCACGGCCTGAACTTCAGCTCTTACAAGAGCAGGAAGTTTGAATGTTCTTAAAAACTGCCATTAAAAAAAAACCATCATAAACACTTGAAACACATTAGAAAAGAGCTGTTACAGCATTCAGGCGCTGCAAATCTCCCACCACCATTGCTGTCAGCAAGAAAGCGCTTGAAAGTCAGGTCTGACCCGTCCTCCCCCTAATCAGCAAAGTGAACTTTGAATTCATGAAGAATATGCAAGGATTCTTTGGGCTGCAGGGACTCGAGCAGAACCTCCTGCATGGACATGCCCCAACACCCCCCTGCTCTCCCAGCTGACACAGCCAAACATCACCCCTAGCTCTGAAACGCCTCTGACAGATGGGGAAGAATTATTGAGCACCCTCGTTATGCAGCTCTCCCCAATTAAACCCTGATGCATCGAGAGAGCAGGGCCAGGCTCTGAGCTTGCAGTGTGTGGTTATCCTGGTGTCTCACCAACCTGTAAGGAGAACGGTTAAAAACAGACAGCAGCATCTGCAGATAACGGTATATCAAAGGCCAGCCCGCTTGGCTGGGGTGCTTAGTGACATCTTTAACTGCGCTGATGTCTTCTCACTGCTGCCTTGAAAATCGGTGGGAGGAGAGGGGATGGGGCTCATTTCATCCATGTAGTGATGATGTCTGCAATGTCAGTAGTGCCACTCTTGAACCGTAGGGACAGGTCAAGGGAATGGCTTGAACCTGCCAGAGGGGAGACTGGGATGAGCTCTTAGGCAGAAGCTCTTCCCTGTGAGGGTGCTGAGGCGCTGGCACAGGGTGCCCAGAGAAGCTGTGGCTGCCCCATCCCTGGCAGTGTTCAAGGCCAGGTTGGACACAGGGGCTTGGAGCAAGCTGCTCCAGGGGAAGGGGTCCCTGCCCGTGGCAGGGGTTGGAGCTGGATGGGCTTTAAGGTCCCTTCCAACCCAAACCAGGCTGGGATCCTATGGCTCTATACAAACATATAAAACCTTTCCAGCCACTGCTTCCTCAGCTGAAGGAAGAGACAACGTTGGCAATGAAAAGGCTTTTGTCCTGCCCTGATAGACCTCGTTAGCAGTGATGAATCCAGGAACCAACCCTGCTCATCACTGCCAGCGGCACTGTGGATAGTGTTGCTGGACACATCTGTTGCCTTCACAGCATCACCTTCTCCCAGGCTCCTGTCCCACTTTCCTTAGGTGCAGCACCAACAGAAACCAAGAGTTCTGAGCCCATAACCTGAAACTGAGACCTGCAGTTGTTGCCAGCTGGGTTTCATATCTGGCCCTGAGCATCTGTGACTGCTATTGCTGTGCTCCCTGTTGACTTCCAGGACCCCAGAGGGGTGTAACCCCACAAACCAAGGCTCAAACCAGACAACAATCACTATTGCAGCTTGGGCTGTGCATTAGGCCAATAGGCATTAAATACTAAGCCCAAAATAGCCAGCATTTAAGCTATGATAACTACCTGGATGAAATCACCTCTAAGTATCAAAGAGCAATATTTAGGTTAATCTCATCTACTACTCCCTTAAGTAGATTGAAGCTATTACAGAAAAAACTTCAAAGGTGCCTTTTTCATTACAATAGCATAGAAAATCACTTCTAATACAGCCTAAAAAAGAAATTGAGGATAATTTCAGTTTAAAGGAGCTGCAAAAATGTTAATCAGGGTTGGGTCCATTCACGGAGAGCTTAGTCTGAGGAGCAAGGCAGTGTGGGGAAAGCTTGCAGTGCTTGGGCTGCATGGACCCGCTGCAGCCCACATGTTCAAGCCATTCTTGGTTGCTCCTTCTGGGCTCATCGTCCAGGCTTCGAGTGCTGGTGTCAGTGTGGGAGCGTAGCAGGCTCCAGTCACCAGGTCAACCCACAGTCCCACCCCATCTCCATCGCGCTTCGCTCCTCAGCTTCACCATTCCCCCTTCGCAGCCGGTTGGTTCCCCAGGGCCACGCCGATCATTTCCCTGCAAGTTTTTCTTCTTCTTCTTCTTTTTTTTTTTTTCTGCACGTTGTTTTTTCTAACCTGGGCTCTGATTAAAAAAAAACCAACCACCAAAACCCAACCCAACCCCAGGACGCGGGGTAAGATCGTGTTTTTACAAGCAAATTCCCCGAGATGATTTATACTGCAGGTGTGCAGTCTGGGACAAGGAGGGAAGAGAAACCTGCTTTTCCCTCCCCTCTCTTCTCCCTCCCTTTTCTACTTAAAATAAGGTCAGCTCTTATTAAAGGACAAGGTCTCCTCCAGCCAAGCCCTGCCCCAAAGCCGGGTGACTTCCTGCTGCTCTGGGAGGGCGAGCAGTGAGGAAGTGATAAAGGCCATGATGTTGGTTAAAGCCCCGTGCCTGGGATGGGCTGGTTGTGAGGGCAGGAGGCAGGAAGGCCCCAGAGGCATCTGGAGAGCAACTCCTGGGATGGAGGAGAGGTCTCTGAGCCGCAGGCAGGACTGGGTCTGCAGGAGGGAGCTTGGCAGGAGCAAACTCCTGCATCACCCCCCGCAACGGGGGAATGGCTCTTCCCCTGCCTCCTCGCACCACAGCTGCCCTTTGTGTGCTCTCCTTGTCCAGGAAGATGCCGCTGGTGCTCCAGAAGGGTCCTCTCCTCCCCAGCCATGGTCGGGCTCAATCCTCTTGCCATTGGCACCGGCCAGGGCAGCACCTCGCGGTGCAAAGGAGCCAGGTGCAGAGAAGGCAGCTGGGCCTGGGCTGCCTTTGGGGGTCCTTGTGTGCTCATCTAAGCCCCTGCCACGAGCTGTGAAAAGCCAGCCCCGCGCTGAGATAACCCATGGCTTTTCTCAGCCATGACACTTGCAGTCATTTGCATCTAAACAAGGGGTGTGTGGGATCAGGGGCCGTCTTGATATAAACTCAGCAGCTTAAAGGGAAAGGGGGGAGGGAAAAGGAGAAGAGGGAGAGAGAAAAATAAGCTTATAGCGATGAGAAAGAGCTAAGCTTCCTCCCCTACTGTGAGGCCGGGCGAGCGATACCATCCCCGCGCTGCAGTCGTTTCAAATCACTGCAGCATTCACACGCCCTTTAGCCATTCTGATCCGGTGGCGGGGGGCTGGGGAGCGCCATCAATAGGGATTTCCCAGCCGGGCCGGCGGGATTGGAGGGTGACGGCAGGACAGGGGGAACATTGCCCCGTTGCTACGAGGTGCTCCTGGGGAATGCCAGCGCTCTGTGCCGTGGGTACGCTGGCCCGGCGGAAACATTCTGCATTATGCTGGTAATACAGTGTGACACCGCGGGAACAATGGCAAATTGAGTGTCCCAGCAGGTAACGGGCCCGGCTGGGAGACAGTCGCAGCCGTGCACTGTCAAGGCGGCTCTAATCCTCTCTGGCCAACCCCTCCCCTGGTTCTGGGAACGCTCTTCCCGCATTTCATCTCTGGGAAACTCTCCCAGCTCCTCGCCCGGACCCGGGGCTGGATTTCAAGGCAAAGCGCTCGTGTTTGCAGCTCCGTCCTCCCCGCCCCGCACCACGCGTGGGCCACAGGGGGTGGGTTGCATCCCACCGCTGCCTGGCCACGGCAGCAGCGGCCCCAGCTCGGCCCCCATCCCGGCATCCATGCGGATGCACAGGCACACGGTGCCTCTCCATCGCATTCCCATCCTTTTCTCATCTCCCTCCCCGGGGTGGGAAGCAAAGGCACATGAGCAGGGAGGGCGGCTCGTGTTCTCCCCCTCTGCCCCCGAGCTGTCCTGGTCTGAGGCCAGAAGGGCTCGCTAGCTCCTCTAATCTGATCTGCTGTAGATCACAGGCCACCCAAATAGCCTTTATCAGGCTGAACCACTCTAGTTGAAGCAGGGATCTTCAACCCATAGGACCCAGTGGTCCCAGTATAAGCAGCTGGTGAAAGGTATGTAAGGAAAACTGCAGCAGGTAGAGGCTGGATCTCTGCTGGTGTTATCGGAGGTGGGAAGGGCAAAGAAGAGTGAATTAAAGTGAAACCCACAATATGGTTTTACGGGATTGAGCAGCCCTGGTTTAGGATCACGTTTGGCACCTGGATCCGAGCTCTCCGCGCTGCTGCAGAGATGTGCATTCCACAGCTGGCACATAGCCACGAGCTGCCCCTTCCGACCGCCTGCACAGGCTGAAATCAGCCAAGTCTGAGCTGCCTGCCTGTCGGGAGCTCTACCCCACCTCTGCAGCCCAGAGCAAGACCTGGTGCAGCAAAGACCTCCCCAGGGCACGAGGCAGGAGCAGCTGAGGGATGCATGGGGTGGCTGAGGGACAGTTCCTGGCTCCTGCTCTGGAAGCAGGAGATGGGCTCCAAGGTCATCGCTGGTCTGAGCCAGCAGAAAGCCCTGAATTCATCCCGCATCCGCTGAGGGCTGTCTTGATCATTTGGTCAAGCTACACCCATGAGGCAGCTGGAAACATCTGCAGAGCACCCAGGGGCACCATCCACCACCAGTGGTCCCCAGACACCTGCCTTCAGCACCCTCCTGCTCTCCTGCACATCAGGGATGGGCTTGGATTGACTCCGACATCTACCCTGGATGTAGAGACCTCAGGTCTCCATCTTCATAAGGTGGCACACAGGGTCAAAGCACTCTAGTGTCATCCACAAGGGTGCTGCACTTAAGAAGCCTGTGCCAAACCTGAGAGATGTCAACCAAAAGATGTCCTCAAGGAGAAACCTGAGGCTGAGACACTACTTTGGCTGTGCTTGGGAGTGCCTCTATCTAGTGCAGCCTTCGTGAAGTCAACAGTCGAGCTGTGGTTGATTTCAAACTGAGGAGAAACAGTACCCCAAGAGGCTTTAAGAACACCCAAGCAGAGCTCTGTAGCTGAAGAGCCAGGTCACTGCAGCAGACCCGGAGTCACACTTCTACCTGCTGCTGCCTGTGCATTTCAGGTGTCACCAGCAGCACCTGACCCACGTCTTTTAAAGAGTAATAAAATAGATTTTCACTTTTTAATGAAATCTAGATGAGATTTGGGTAAGGCGCTGGCACAGGGTGCCCAGAGAAGCTGTGGCTGCCCCATCCCTGGCAGTGCTCAAGGGCAGGTTGGACACAGGGGCTTGGAGCAAGCTGCTCCAGTGGAAGGGGTCCCTGCCCGTGGCAGGGGTTGGAGCTGGGGGAGCTTTAAGGTCCCTTCCAACACAAACCAGGCTGGGACCCTGGGGTTCTGTGATGCTGAAGGAGGTTAGGAAGGAAAACACAAGTGTGACACTGACCAGTAATCCCATGGGCTCTATTCATTCCCAGCTACACGCGAGTCTGCCTTTGTCCACGCCATCGCATCGGCAGGGGTGGCCTTCGCCGTGACCCGCTCCTGCGCTGAGGGCACGTCCACCATCTGCGGCTGTGACTCCCATCACAAAGGACCTCCAGGAGACGGCTGGAAATGGGGGGGATGCAGCGAGGATGCCGACTTCGGCGTGCTGGTGTCCCGGGAATTCGCTGATGCCAGAGAGAACCGGCCGGACGCACGCTCGGCCATGAACAGGCACAACAACGAGGCCGGCAGGACGGTGAGTGCTCAACGGGTCCAGAGCTCGCAGCATGCCCCATGTATGACTCCCCTTGGTGTAATGGGACCACAGGGTCCCATAACTCCAGGGTTATTTTCCAGGGCACAGCATTTCCACTCTCCCCAAACAGGCAGCCACGGGTTCAGGGCTAAAATGAGGGTGCTGAGGCGCTGGCACAGGGTGCCCAGAGAAGCTGTGGCTGCCCCATCCCTGGCAGTGTTCAAGGCCAGGTTGGACACAGAGGCTTGGAGCAAGCTGCTCCAGCGGAAGGGGTCCCTGACCGTGGCAGGGGTTGGAGCTGGATGGGCTTTAAGGTCCCTTCCAACCCAAACCAGGCTGGGATGCTACAATTGGACCTTGGGATTAGATTGGGTTGGACAGAGGATCAGAGCAGCTGCCCGAATCAGCTGTGCTTTTCCAGTGGGATGTTTCTTCCACCCCCCCCACCGAGCTCCCCACATTCACAATCAGCCCATGCTTTCCAGACCAAGCTCAGATCAGGCGTTTAAACCCCGGGAGCAAAGGCAGGTGATCACACCCTGGGCATCCCGACCTGCTGCTGACCACCTTGTTGTGTCTCCCCTGGACAGACCATCCTGGACCACATGCACCTCAAGTGCAAGTGCCACGGTCTCTCGGGAAGCTGCGAGGTGAAGACGTGCTGGTGGGCCCAGCCTGATTTCCGGGCTATTGGGGACTACCTGAAGGACAAATACGACAGCGCCTCCGAGATGGTGGTGGAAAAGCACCGCGAGTCTCGGGGCTGGGTCGAAACTCTGAGGGCCAAGTACGCTCTTTTCAAGCCACCGACAGAGCGGGATCTGGTCTACTATGAGAACTCCCCCAATTTCTGTGAGCCCAACCCCGAGACGGGCTCCTTTGGGACAAGGGACAGAACATGCAACGTCACCTCCCACGGCATCGACGGCTGCGACCTGCTGTGCTGCGGTCGCGGCCACAACACCAGGACTGAGAAACGGAAGGAGAAGTGTCACTGCATCTTCCACTGGTGCTGCTACGTGAGCTGCCAGGAGTGCATACGTGTCTATGATGTCCACACCTGCAAGTAAACATAGGTAGGTCTCCAGCTGATGGGAGGTTGCTCCAGAGCAGGGCCATGGGGTCCGTCAACCCTGTGAGCAGCCCCCATGTGCTGGCCTCATGCTTCAGAGGATGGCATTAACAAACCCTAATGCCCTGGGCCGGGGCAGGCACCCTCACACAGCCAGCACCAGCGCTGCAGAGGGGGCTCTCAGCATCTCACCCACACAAGGCAGCCCAAAGTAAGACCTGGTGCTGCAGATGAGCTCCGTCACTGATCCGCTGCCTTCTCGTGTGCTGTTTGGCATGACGGACTAACCGGGGAGAAGCAGGGACAGCGAAAGCTGAAGTGAGGCACAGCCACACTAGCCAGCGTGCTGCTGACACAGCATGCAAATCTTCCAGCTCTGTCCTCCTCCGGAGGTCAGGCCCACATAGATGCTAATCCAAGGAGTTCAGGTGGAAATGAGTTTTACACAGTGAGAGTTGAACAACTCAAGGCTCCCCTGCCCGCTGGCATGGCCATCCTGGTCTCAGCAGATGCGGTAAGGAGGAGGAAAGGAGCCAATTCCCCTCAGCAGGCAGGCTCCTTCCTTCCTGCTCCAAGGAGATGATGTCAGAGAAACCTGTCTGAGCCTTACAGCCAGCCTCTCCTTTCACCTCCCCTTTGCCCTTACTAATTCCCACAGCCCCAGATCATGTCCTATAATCCCCCCGAGGAGGACAGCAGGAAAGTAGAGCCCAGAGCTGATCCTCTGGCACGTGGGCAGGGTAAGAGCAGAGTGCACATCACTACTCCAACAGCCTCCTTGCCATGCAGCTGCCCAAGGGAGGCTGTGAAGGACCCAGGCAGATCCACCCAGATGATGCACCCCTTTACTAAGCATTCCCTAATATGACTTTATACCCCAGAGCAAGCTCAGAGCATCTCCCCAGGCACAGGGTGAGCTGCTACAACCAGCTCTGAACGTCAGTACTGATGGGGAGACAGAAGCTATGGCAAGAAAGTGCTGTCCAAGCCTTTTCCTCAGCCTTCCCCCACCAGGCAAACCGGTTCAAACCATTTCATCCAGCAAAGAGAGGTAAAGGCAGATGGAAAAGTCAACATTTACTCAACAGCACAACCCCAGGCAGGACCTTTCCTTCCCATAGCGGTTTGGGAGTTATCAGCAAATCATGAGGGGTCCTCACCAAGCGCAGATGCTACGTTACCACTAGCAGGGATTTGGGCCCCAAGAGTGGCCACACACATCCCATGACCCATCTCAGTGCAGAGGAATCAGCATTTGTCCCTCCACCTGCTCCCCAGGCCCTATCCCCCCTTCTTGACCACACGCCCCTTCATTTTGGGCTTGTTTTCATGGTATATTGACCCTAGAAATTAAAAAAATACATATTATCTGTGTCCTGGTGGGCTCCTCTGCAGCCAATGAGGACCAATAACCATGTTCCAACACCATTTCTCAAGCATCAGTGATTTAACACAGAGATATGTCCCAACCATGAAAGCTGTGTTTTCTACTCCACTCTCTTCTTCATCCATGGGGAACAGCAGTATGCAGTACTGCACAGAGCAATAAAACGGGTGGAAGACCCCTCTCACCTGGAGTGCCAAGACCCCTCCATGGCCTTGGCACTCAAACCTGTGGCTGGAGAGAACGAGAGCACAATTCTCAGTCCACCCTCTGTAGAGCATGATGAGGAGCTCCTGGATCCACCCAGCAGGAAAAGCATCAGCTTTCTAAACTTACAGATCCCAGGAGAGCTCTAAGGCACCTCCCAGTTCAGAAATAAGCCCTCTTCCAATATGGAATCCTGTGTCTGGAAAGACTCCAAGTACCTGACTTTAAAGAAAATCCCTTCTTTGGTTGTTTGTTTTTTTTTTTAATCAAGAAAAGGTATTTAATATTAAATAGAACATTTATTGCCTTGTAATGATTTTACTGTAGCCAGGTATTCTAGCACTGAATGGAAGACCTTTTTTCCATCAATTTGCTGTATCCAAAGTTTTGTATAAAGTTGTAGAGGTCGATTTTTTTTATTTTATATTCAGAAAATGTCTCTTTTTATAAGCATTATTTATTATACAATGTATATACTTGAGTTAACTAAGATTATATATTATATAAATATATATATTTGGAGAAAAATCTATTTCAACTTGCTTTTTTTTTTGTGCTACATCATTAAAGAGAAGGTAAAAAACCAAAAACATGCACTTGCCAGCTTGTGTGGTTTGCCTCTGAAGGTCCTTTAAGTCCTGCTGAAGAACAGCTATGGGAACAGTGGTTCTTCATCTAGCCTCTTATGCACAGCCATATGAATGCAAGCCAATGATGGTAAAATATAGCAAATAGTGTTCAGCTGTAAAATCTCCTCTAAGTGTGCCTAAAACATGAGATTACTGGATTAAAACAGACTTCAGACTCCATACTCACCCCCATCAATGCTCTTTCAAGCTGTCACTGAATCACCTTTTGATGGTTTAGACCACTGAAGATCCAAGTTTTCTCCTGTTCATGAATAATTCTGTGGGGGTTTCTGCAACACCTCCCATACATTAACGATGCCATTAAGTGCACACAATTTTACACACATCTGGCCTCAAATATACCTATCCAAAGGACACAAAAATAACAAAATTGTTCTCTTTTCCTGCACTGATCCCAAATTTATACACAATTACATCTGCCTTCTGGCAGAGTGCTGCCTGAAACATGGTGCTGCTTTGTGTGTGAATGATGCCCCAGCTCCATTTGACTGTGTCACATCGCATACAGCATTGGAAACAGACTGGTTTGTGTTGGAAGGGAGCTTAAAGCCCATTCAGTTCCAACCCCCTGCCACAGGCAGGGACACCTTCCACTAGAGCAGCTTGCTCCAAGCCCCTGTGTCCACCCTGGCCTTGAACACTGCCAGGGATGGGGCAGCCACATGCTTCTACCTGGGCCATCTCCTGCTGGGTGGCAGCAGCAATGCCTTCAAAGCTACACAAACACCACCAACGTGTCACCAACAAACCAGACAACCAAAAAGTGCAGCCTCATGGAGTGTTTTGAGCTTAACAGCACTGTGATTGCAAGCTATCTGTATGTCTGCCCACCATCCCAAGCTATTCTCCACCACACTACGCCCCAAACCCCATCCCAACACTTTGAAATACGTTTGCCTTTGGTTAACAAAGCTAACTCAGAGACAGTTACATTTCTGGAAAGTTCAGGAAAAGGCAGTAACAGGGAAAAGAAGGGGAAGAATTTGGCCATTACTGTTTAAAGCAATACAGTTCTCACCATAAAACCACTCTTGCCCAGGTAGTAGGGAAAAAGTGGTGGAAAAATGCTGCCAGGAGACATTCTCTTCTGCCACCTGCAGGAAACACTTTGGATGGAGATCTCAGAATAGGCTGGAATAGGTGGAATGCCACACCCAGCATTTTGCCCTGTTTTTTTCAACACGGCCTTCTTCAAGTGTGATACCCCTGCACACACATGCATGAATCTCTGGGGCTTCTTCATCACTGCAAGGCCCAGAAAACTCTAGGATGGGTTGGACCAGAGGTCTTCTCAGCCAATTCCTTTAAGACTACCTGTGGTCAAGCTGTCCAGGCTGGGAATATCTATTCAATCCACCCATGCTTAGGTACAAACTGAGCATCCCTCTGGCTATCAGCAGCCTGAGAATAGTTTTGCTGTCCTCAAGCCATACATGAGCATTCCATATATACACCTCTGTTCAACGAGCACCAAAGACACAGATGTCTCCTAGATCATCACAAGTTGTTGTGCTTTTTATTGAATCCACTGAATGTGCAATTAAACCAGATATTTATTCATCAATATAGTTCTGGACAAAGACACAATAAGGTTTACATCATTTTCTCTGAAATATAAGTTAATGTGTGCTGCTGTCACTAGGACTAGCAGAGGAAAGAAAGGAACAAATAAATTCACAAGATCATACACAAAATGAAAGGGAATAATAACCACTGGGACTCGCCATGTCATCACAATACAACAGCACTGCCAAAGGAAAAGAAAGCAGAGTGGAGTGACTAAAATACTCCAGCTGCTGTAAGTGTGCACTAAGGACTACAGTACCTTCACCTTTGGGGCTGAAAGAACGTGAAGCACCCTCTTTCCCTGGGAACACCACTTTGGGTACAAGCTGCTAACCCTTAGCAGCGTGTCTGGTCAAGTTTAGGAAGCTACAATGACTAAGATCCCATAAATGGCTTTGATTTCATGCCCCACCAAATTGAGGTATGTTCCATAAACCTTATTAAACATGTGGAGCCAAAGAACCAGAGGGGAGTAGCCTCATACAGTCATCATCAACAGCATCCCATTGACGTGAGATGACTACTGGGGAAGGACCACGTAGCAAAGTTTGATACATTCCTTAATTTCAGTGCAAAATCATGGCAATACGTTACCTCGTGCATCTGCAGGGCTTAGCTTCCTCTCTGTCTCTAAGGAGGAATTGCAGCTTTGGTAGCATGGCCAGAAAATGAGATATAATGAGGCTGGCTAATACCAAAGCTACCATCTACACTGCACTCATGAAGAGCTGTCAGGCTGGAATCAGCATCTCTGAAGCTGTCAAATTAACAACGAGCTTTGATGCCTTCAATACTGGATCTGGAAGTTTCTTCTACTCTGATCAACATACTTCCCTGCTTTTTTCCAGTCCCTAATGCCACTAGCCAGTCTCTCTCATAGGGCCACAAAATACCCAAATATAAAAGAAAGCAGGTTTAGGCAATTGCGTTTAGGCAATTCTGGAATTGAATTACTATGGGCACTGTTTTTAGGTAATCAGCCTGGCTCAGTGTTCAATGAGGCATAGTATGACATAACATCAGATCAGGATAGAGTCTTCACCACAGACTGTCAGGTTTTATTAGAGGTCAAGAGTTTTTCCTATAGGAGCAACTGGATGCTGGACACAAGTGAGCATTAGCTTCAAAACTTACAGGGCAATTCCCTCATGCTCAAACCAAATGAGAATGCAGCCTTGCCTGCACAGAGACAGAAGCACAGTGTTCTAGGAGACACTTCCACATGATATGAGGATATTAAAGACAAAGAATAAAGATACTGTATTGCACTAAACATGCAGATTCCACATTGGGTTCTTGGAAACAGGGGAGCATTTCAGTTTGTCCAGTATGTGCAACACAGAAGAGTAAAGAGCCCAGTGTGTATTCTCCAGGTTGGTCACTTTTCCAGCTGCTGATCTTGCACTTGGTCCACCTTCAGTCTAGGCAAGGAACTCTTGCAAAAGAAGCCAAACCCGTCAAGAAAGCATGCACATGTATGAAAGCATCAAGCACACACTGGAACCCACTCACATGGAGCCAGGATAGATACTGGTGTGTTTCCCCAGCACAGGTACTGCCCTACAGGTATTAGTCATTTTCTAGGAGATGCCACTGTCAAGACTGGGCTCAACTATTCCCTGTGATACCTACAGGGGAAAGAGTATGACATCCTTCTCTCAGACAGGAGAAACACAACAAATCAAAGTTCCAGATTTTAGACAAACAGCTGGATTTTAACTCTAGCAGAGCCTCCTCTGATTTACTTTAGCTCAAGAACACTAAATCGTGGTCCAACATCTCATTTAAAGGCACAGGTAAATTAAGAAAAGCAGAGAACTCAGGCATGCAGGTTCTCAAAAAGTTGTCAGGACCTCCCCCCTCCCAAATCAACTGCCTTATAGCTGCACGGAGAACTGAGCTGGTATAGAGCTCTATAAACAGAGGAGAGGCCACCACTGAGATCAGCTACACTGCACTGCAGCTTCCCCTCAAGGAGATGCTTGTTTCTGAGCAGAGAAGAGGATTTTAAGCAATGCTTTAAAATAAAAGTACTTACGTTCCTTCTTCTCTCAGAAGAGCCAAGAACTTTTTCACCCGGTACTCAGGATCCATCTAAACATCAAACAAAACAGATCTCCATTAACATGATGCAATCTTACAGGAGGAAAATGAAGCCACAAAGACAGCTGGAGATGTGTGTTTGCTTTGCCCATACATTGCCCTGGCCAGAGATCAGCCTAAGTATGTCCTCATACATCCTCTGTCTTCCTTACCTCCCGTACAGCTCCAGTAGCACAGGAGAGGAGCTGCACGTGGTGGGTTAGCACATAAGGGAAAGCCGAATCCCAGCACAAGGCTTCCAGAACCAGCAGTACCAGCTTGTGGTTTGGCTCCATCCACCAGGAACATCCCCCTAAAGATCAGTCCTGCCTCTCCCCCGTGTTCTGTTTAAAAAACCCCAACAAAACAACACACAAGTTTACGTGTCTGCACAGTTTAGGGCAGCATGAAGCCCCCCCCGTCTACAGCATCATAGGTGTGCAGCCACGGGGCGATGCTGTGAACAAGGCTGGGGTGAGCATTTCCACCCACCTCCAGATTCAGAACTGCCCATGATTTACATAACCTTTGCCTTCAGGTTTGAAAAGAACCAATGCTGAAGGTCAAAGCAGAAAAAGAAAACGTCCTGTGTCAGAAGAAGGAATCCATTGTCAAGACTGAGTGAAATGGACTGCAACAGAGCCAGGCAGTCCCTGAAGGCCTGCACCCTTTAAATACATTTAATACATGTGAGCAATGACTTACTGACTTGCCTGTAGGTATGGAATTAAAAGCCAAGGAAGAAGAGGAAAAAGTAATCTAGATAAATGACTTTATTCCCTGAGGTGACATCCAGTCAGAGCATATCCTTAGTGCTGTGCAAGTTTTAACAGAATTGTGAATAGTGAACGGAGGGATACATGACTTATATGCTGCTAAACTACATGCCTCTTAGCTTATGCTCAGCCTCTCCTAGGAAGATCTAAGGACAGTTCACTCAGCTGCACTAAATCCATTTGATGTGAAAAGAGAGTGTGTGTGTGAAGGGGGGAAGGACTCCGAAGGGCGCTGGGATGTCAGCGTGGAGGATTAGGCCTGCATGTTACACCCTCTCATTTTTAGCGTGCATACACTGTCGAGCACAAGCTTGATGGCTGCTCGCAGGCATGGATGATGGCTGCGGGGGAGGGTTAAGAGCTACATATTTCTACCCTCTGCAATTATTTTCTTTAAAGTGCTGAAAGTGGAAAATCAAGAGAAGAGCAGCTGAACAGCCTGACAGATTTATCTTCTTCAGGGAGAGAGCGCATACACCTGCACGGGCACCTTCGCCTTGAAAAGAAAAACAGAAGGATCCTAAGTGATTGCTATCTGCAATCTTAACGTGCTGGGTGTAGAGAAGGCATTCCATGAAAGGTAAGTTAATCCAATCCCACCAGTTGCCAGATACTCTTCTCTGAAGTGCAGCTCTAAACAGCCTATAGGCACTGCGGGTTTTAAAGACCTCTCCATGGACCAAGACCTGGTGCTTTCTTTGTTCAGAACATTTCTTCTCACTGTAGCTCTTTTCTCAAACCAATTCAAAGGCTCCCCACACATAGCTAAAGCAGGAGTCGGCAGAGAAGTGAGAACCTCTAAGACTGCTCCCATTTACCCCAGGTCCTTCCTGGACCAGAAACATTCTTACTTGTAATGACATTTCTATCAGCATCAGCAGCTTCTTGATACCAATCCAAACAGGCTTTCCTTTGACATTCTGTGCAATAGTGCTGCGTTCCTTGTCTTTGAAGTTACCCAGGAGCTGGGAGGGGGGAATAAAATACAATAAAACAAATAATCAACAAGAGGAGATTGTCAATAGGAATAACGCATCCTACCTGACTCAGGAAAAAAGAAAATGAGAAGCTAGAAAGCATTTTCTAGCTTGGAAAGAAAATTTGTTGCAATATACCTAGACAAGGCAAAACACATTTTATTTGATAACAGTTCTTCTCATAACATCTCTAATCAAACAGTCAGTCTCTTTTATGATGCATTCCAGTTTTTCTCCAGATTAGACTGTAGAAGGAACACAATGGCTCAAGCTAAAGTGAGTTTTCAAAACAGCTGCTAGATCATCTGTGTCTTTCAGGCTTTGATGCTATTATCTGAAGGGGGCCTAAAAAGGGTGCTGGAGAGGGACTCTAGCGATAGGACAAAGGGTAATGGGTTTAAAGTAAACCAGGGGAAGTTCAGGTTAGATACAAGGAAGAAGCTCTTCCCTGTGAGGGTGGTGAGGTGCTGGCATAGGTTGCCCAAAGAACTGGTAAATGCTCCAGTCCTGGCCGTGTTCCAGGCCAGGTTGATCAGAGCCTTGGGCAACATGGTCTAGTGTGAGACATCCCTGCCCATGGCAGGGGGGTTGGAACTGGATGATCTTAAGGCCCTTTCCAACCCAAATCGCTCTGGGATTCTATGATTCTATTATCACTGTGACAATTCTGCAAGTTGGCATGAAAGATCTCTCTGCAGTTTATTTTAACAGCTTTCAATATTCACTACAATTTCCACTATGACATAGAATAAGAAGCCATTAAGTGCATGAATTTATACAGAACCTATAATCTCTTCAGCACCAAACACCTTCACCCAATGTTGTTCCTAGAGCCCGGCACCCTCAAGGAACGTCAATTTTAAGTGTCCCAGCTATATTCATTACCCACTTCCATGCCCTTGGAATCTTTCAATCCACTCCACAAACTTTTCCCCTAAACCTACTATTCCCTCACTCTCCCTTAATTTAGTGTATGAAAAAGTAATTCAAAGGAGCCTTAGAACTGTTAGCTTATGACATAATGTTAAGTGGAACAGTGTTCCCAAACACAGACCTACTGCAAAATTAACTCCTTTCCAACACATTTTGAGCTTGTTTGTCATCACTGAATCTTTTCTTACCTCCAAAGCCTCCATCAGCTGCTCCCCTGTTGCAATGTTGGGCACGTGAATTGTGGTGCTGAAAGCATTCAGCATTTCCATTTCCTGCAGGACATCTTTGCGACTGGTGGTTCCAATGATGAGAAGCTTGCGACCCTGTGCACACAATGGAGTAAGTGTCAAGAAAGGCAAAACAAGAGAGGAACCAGCTTTGGGAAGTTTTAGCTATCTACATATGAAAAATGGGAAATGGCCATGTAAAAACACCACTTAAAATAGAACTAATAGGATTCAACCTGCCAGTAATTGAAGTCATCTAGAGACTACTCTGCCACTGTGCAGACAGTTGCAATGGTTTTATGGGTCACATTGAAGAGCAGAGGTTCCTGTAAGTCTCCAAGAGTTCCCATTGTCAGTGTGGTTGTGTACAAGGACAGTACCACGTCTGGCAGTCTCCGAGTTCAAACCAACAGTGCACACACCAATTCCGAGCTGACCTGAGCAATAGCAGGGTTTGTAAATAACAGAGCAATGAATGGAAAACACCAACTGCCAATAACAATCAGGGTTTGGTTCGTGTTGCAAATGCTATTTCAGTGCTAGTTGTATGTCACTGTGCAGTGTTCAGACACTCATCAATGCTGGCTGGTGGCTCCATCAAAAGAGCTCTTGGGTAAAACCCCCTTTTTCAATGCAAGGGACAAGGAGGCCATGGGTTGACCAGAAGCCTGGCTTCTGGGCCCTCCTCATTTGCTGTACAGAAGTTTAGCTGATGCTCAGAGACAGAGAGTAACGTTCTAAACTTCAACTTTGTGAAACTAAACTTGGCTTGTTTCTTTAATAATGACAACCAAACCAACTAAAACCTATTCCCAGAGCAGCCAGAATTCATTGAAGTGCCTTGCATTCCTCTGACAAAGGATGAAAACTTATTTAAACTTAGTAAGTCTTTGATGAAGATTCTGCATTTTCACAGTATTTGTTTCCATTTCCCAAGTGCCATCATATTCCTCAACAGCCTGTGTTTGAACAGATCATGCTCCTGCTTTGGGTGATGGACAATGAAAAATCACCAGAACTGGTATAACAGACTCAAGTGCTCACTTCAGGTTTGGTTTTAGCCTAAAACAGCACAAGGAGGTGATGCCTAGCAGGCTGGAACCAGAACATGCCCCAGGTCATGAGCTTCATCCAAAGGCAACACTGTGCTGACCTTCCTGTGTATTCACCACTGCCTGCACCTCAGGAGGCACCACACTCAGCATCTCAGTCACCTCTTTAGAGGGGCAAATCACCAGAAACCTAGCAGACAATTTCATGGGAAGCAGCCAATTCCCAAACTGATGACAGAAATGCCAGGTTTAGCACTGCAGAGGGAGTGGGAATGCTTTATTCCTAGACAAAACTCACTTACTGGCAGCCCCCAGCAAGCTGAAAAAGGTCTGAGTGTCTAAAAATGTCTTCAGTAGCCCTGAGAAGGGCATGCACTGTCCACCTAAATACAACTGTTCCGTAGGCTGCTGCTTCCACTGTGTTCTGCATGCCCACTGCACGTTATTCGTTTCCTTTCTGATCATCAGGTCACTGTGTAGCAAGGCCAGGAAAGTCTCTCATTTTATGAGTCTGAGCTAAATCTGAACAATTCAGTAAGATCTTGCAGGTAAAGAGGAAAAACCAATGCATGCGGAGAAAGTGAAGAGCATTTGATCCTCACGCCTACAAGGAATTCAGAAAGCTCCCTCAGGTGCTCATTTTCAGCTAAAGCACTTCATAGACTAAGAAAACCCAATGATGCTCAGCAACACAAAAGCTTTCTGCCTGCATAAAGACAAACTTTCAGTGGTCTTCATCTTTGGGAGGGGGTGGTAAAACAGACTTTAACGCAGGCTTGCAAGCTGTGTGAAATGAGTTCCCCAAGAACACTTGACCCATCACCTGCTCGTGAGCCACAGAAGTCTGGTACAAACACCTCTGCTCTGAAGTTACCACCCAAGGACAAGGTTAAAAGGTGCCTTTGACTTGCCAAGATAAAGCTAGGATAACAGCACACGTGAGAGCAGAGCTGATGCGTGCTCAAAGCCTTCAGAAGGCAGAGACAGGGATTATAAGCAGATCTGATTGAGAAAATTTCATCTGGATTCTGATTCACTTCGCTTTCATAGCTGCTATTTCCTCAACACACTGTCCTCAGTGGCCTTTTGTTCAATTCAATAGTAACACTGATGTACCTGATGTTATATATGCTCTAACTCAGGAAAAAGTATAAGCCCTTTAAGAACTTCTGCTGCCTTATTCACAACATTTGAACAAGTCAGGTACATGCTGTTAGGCCCCTTCAAAGTGTTTTCTCGTTATACAGGTAAGGTGCTAGGGTACAAGGGAAGCCAAAGACTCTTGAACAGGACTGAGCCCTCCAAACCAGCCCTCCTGCAAGCACAAATCCATGCCATGCCACACCACCAAGCCTGATGTGCTTCACAAGCTATAGCAATTCTTTTAAACTGTTCATTGTTACTGTACGTAACACTCAGAATCCAGACCACCTTGGGTAAGGGGTTGGGATAATGACATTTCCCTACGAATTATGAGCACTTTAGGGGAAAAAATCCCATTCAAATGCAGCTGACAAGGCAGGATGTGTTCCCAAAATACACCTAACAGCATGTATACAGTGTCTGGCCCAGCAGCGAAGACATCCATCAAGGGAATAACAACCTACAGCCTTGAAGGATGCCACCTGAGCAACCTCCACATGGGTGAAGTCCATGCCTGATTGCAATAAAAATGCAGTCTCGTTTGGGATTTCCGCCCAGACTAAAAGGTCTCACCAGGACAGGATGTAAGCGGCACAGAAATGGAATGAGTGAGGTGAGTTTTACCTCCTGCAACTTCAGGTGTCCACGGATGGTCTCATTCCCTTCACTTCCTCCTTCGCTAATGGAGCCCAGCTGACACAAACCTCCTCCCAGAGAAGCTGTCTACACTGCGGCCTCAGCCAGCAAACTATTTTCTAAACAGCTAGTTCAGTTGTAGAAAACCAAAGGGCTGACAGCCACATTTAGTCAGATGAATCCCAAACTTGCTGTAAATCAGGCCAGCGAACAATTACTACACACACAAAAATGACTCTCGGGGACTTGCTGCCATTTAGGAAAGCCACTGGAATGGGTCATTGTGGCTACTTCTGTGAGAACACCAGCTCCATGCTAAACCTCACCCAAAATGCAAACACTCAGGCATTTTTAGAGTGGGAAAAGAGTACAAGAGTCATTATCCTAAAGGATGAACCCAGGGTGCTCTCAGTAGGCAACCCCAGCCATTCCAAACACCATTTCAAACCCAGCAGAGTTGGAGAAATCAGAGGAAAGCACTGGGGATGGTCAGATATATGAAATGACTTCCCAAAATAGATTCATGGTGTACTGGGGGGTGAGGACACATGAATCTGTTCCAAAATAGATTCATGGTCTGTTAGTAGAGGAGATGAGGGGGAAAGCTGTTTTTCAAAAGAAATGCTAGAGAGCATGCCCTGAAATGATCAGTATCAGTTTTAAATGAACAAAAGGGTGTTTGCTTTCACCAGACAGCTCAGCTGAACTCAAGCAAGCCCCACATTACGACTGGCAAAAGCTTAACAAGGCTCAAAGCAATAGGAAAAGTTAATAGAGGTCAGATCCATCAGCAGCTTTTAGCTATCTCTGTTAGGACCCACGGTCAGGACCCTGAAGGGTTGAAACCTCCTAAGAATAGATGGCTATGCTGCAAAACACTGTTTAAAACATTTTCACAGCTCCCCCTTAAAACATTCTGATTCTTTCCCTGCTTTCTTCAAAAGAAGCTATGTGCCTAAGCTTGCTCCCTTTAAACCTGACCCACTGGAAAACCCGCTTCCTTAAAACAAGCATCATCTCTGCTGGATCAGTTACTAAAAGAGAATGAACTGTCAGGAGTCCCTTGTACTTCTCAAAGTTTCAGGCAACTCAGCAAACAAGGGGAAAACCTCCAGAGTCAGAAATGGTTTGCCCCAGGCTTTACCACAAAAGCATCAAAAGCCATCAAAAGCCAAACTGGAAAAGCTGCCCTCATCCAACTACTCCACAGTGACACCCACCACAGGACATCACTGGGTTTATTCCTGCTACTGGGAAATGTACTGCTCATAGCCCCCATTTTCAGAAATACTCACATTTTTGATCCTTAATTTCCACAGCAACCCTTGCAAAAGGAACACGCCACATATTGAGCAGGGTTCAAGCTGAACTTCCAAAAATCAGGCACAACAAGTAAGCATCAAGTAAGCAGGAACTTGGATTTTCAACAGCTTACAACCATTTGGTGTCAGACTCATTACCAGGGCCATTCTTCCATCAAAAGGGATAAGATACACTGAAGTCTAGACGCACCTTGCCCATTTTTAGGCAATAAAAGTGCCCCCGTTGGAGCCCAAGGTCCCTCTATGCTGATGGGAAGATACCCAACAGAGGTGCATGTCTTGCCCCAGTGCCTTCTAGAAGTGGGATAATCCCAGACTTCACCTCCCTGGGGGATATCACCTGAATAAAGGATATCATCATGCAGAGAGCGCTGGGACCCAAAGATCAAATGAGAAGCAGTTTTAAACAATCATATTTTCAAGCATTATGAGATTGATTTTTCTACCCCATTATGCACTTCCTAAGGGGCACCATATTACTGCATTGACTGCTCAAGACAAACTAGAACAGGAAAGAATCACATGGACTCTGCTACAAGCAAATGGAGTCTCATCACGTCAGGGGAGTCTCAAATGTAAGCAAATCTAGCCAGCCCTAGGCAAGGGGAGCTGAAGGGAACTCAAGCTTTGCTATAACAAAGTACTGATGGATACTGAAGTGCCTCTGTCGGTTCACTCACCAGCTCTTCACTCAACTTTGGACCCTCTATCTGGTTTTGGGAAATCAACAATTCATCACCTATAACGGGACAAAACATAATACCCCAGGTCTGCAAGTACAAAAGTAACCTCACTGTTGACTGGAGTTCCAATTCACACCAAGTGCCATGGAATCAGGAATGCATCTGGGATTATATCAAACAAGGAGATTATTCCCCCTTTTCTTCCCGTCCAGTGTCCTGGAGAGGAAAGGGGTTGGGGGCCTCTGGGAGCAGTGGAAGGGCATCCACAAGAGTGGTGGAGAGCATCTTGCTAAGCCAGCCATTTCCTAACACTGCACAGATTGTACGTCCAGCTTAGCGCAGGGATGCTGCAATGGTCTTTCACCCTTTGAGCCAATTGTTAGCTTTTCACAGGAACCAGCGGGGAAGCACATGTGAAACCTCTGTGGGGCTGGTGAGTCTCTCCATGCCTTGTGTGACTCTGCATGTAGATGAAGCAGCTTCGGCTTTCGGAGCTGCTGCTGCTTAGTTCTCAGAGAAGTCCTTTTCTCCCGCTTGGCTCCCTGCTGCGACAGCCCTTTTCAGTCTTTCTATCCCCCCCCTGCCCCTCCCCAGTCTCCTCTCCTGCACAACACAGGGAAACTCGACTGAAATAAAGACCCAAGAGAACATGGTTCATTTTCTTCTCTTCAATCCATTTTAGAAAAGATTTTTAATTGGCTAAAAAAAAAAAAGATGCTAAAGGAAACGCCATGGTTCCGAGTCGTCTTGAACTGGTAGAAACAGATACCACTATTTAAGCATTGCTGAGTGGAACAAGCAAGCATGGGCTGTGAGCAGGAATTTAAAGCAAACTCAGGGATGTTTCTAGTTTCTTTAAAGTCTAACGTGTTTACCCTCAAAACTTCTGGAAGGGACAAAAGGAGCCAGGAAGCCCACAAAACGAGAAGCTTGAAGGATTTGTCCTTCCCACACCATGTTAAAATAACACAGCCTCAATAGGAAGAGGGGAGTCTGGGAGGCAGCTTTCATAAGCCAGTTCAACAGAGACATATACCTCAATGCATAATTAATAAGATTTCATCCCAGAAATGCTCCTCTTGCACACATAGCCTACAGTAATTGTGGGAAGCTGCTTGCACATTAAGTATACTCCCTGCAAGTGATGTGACAACACCGTGTGAATACATAATCTGGGCCACAGAGATGGGAGCAGCAGAGCTGTGCTGCTGAAATGTGCTTCCCACTCATTCCTTGCCTGCAGTTTCAACTGCTTCAATGTTCTTGGTTGGAAGCTTTTCAAATCAGCTCTGTATTTTGGGCCCCTCTGACTCGTGGCACAATAAAGAGCCTATCTGAGAGCAGTAACAGATACTGCCACCCCAGCATCTTGTCAATGATTTCTCTCAGCACAAGGATATGCCCGTCATGTCCCAGAACACTCCACTTTTACAAGGAATGAACCCAAACCCATGATCCTAATCCCATTGACATTCATTCCGGTTTGACCTCATGAAGCAGGTTAGTACCACTGATGCTACTCATGAACATTTAAAGCATGTATCTGCATCTCAAATTACAACAACCCCCTGAAACCAGCCATTAGTTCCAAATAAATTGCCCCCCAAGGGAACTAGTCATCTCAGAGGGAAATTGGAAGGGTGTGGATTAACTGGTGTTATTATCTCCCTTGTGGGTTTCTCACTTGAGCTGAAAAACCCCAAGAGTCTCCAAGCCCAAATTCAATCCTTTTCACTGTAAACACAGCAGAAAAGGCCTCTTCCTGCATAACACAACCTCTTATACACTGTTTTGCTTTTTTTAATGATAAAAATCCCCATATGCCATGACTATCACAGGAACTCTCAAGGAAAAAAAAAACACTCTGAAGAACCGTATCATCAGAACAGCCAAAGTAGGTCACAGCCCAAAGGGTCCATCTAACCCAGTGTCCTGATTTCCACAGTAGCCAATAGTGGACACTTAGAAAACAAAAAACCACACACACATCATCAATCAAATGGTGACATTTCCTCAGAAAACACTCTCTCTACCCTCCAACAATTTATGGCTTAAGTCACCATAATATTGGCTGTCAACCCAAAGTCTTCCAGCCTCAAGGGCATTTCAAACATTGCAAAGTACAAATCTCCAGTAACATGCATAAACTTGGCAAGTATCTGAGAGCTTCAAGCCCTGCATCCTGTTTTCTGGGAGACTCAGATGCCAACAAAAGTGCATTTACACAGCAAAACACATTCAGAGGATGCAATGATAAACTGCAGAATTTAGTATTTTGAGTTCCTTTGACAACTGAACCAAATCATGGTCTATTTTGCCCTATTGATTTATGGTAATAAACATGTCCTGGTGCTGTGGAAATACCCAGCAATAGGTCAATGATTACGTGAGAATATGATGATCAAAACTGGTTGTACTGTTGCAAGCCTTTCTGACTCCATGTATGTGATAACAGAATCCCAGTTTTACATTAGTGACTTCACATGTCCTAAAAAGCTCAGTGGGGAAAATCTTTGTTCTCCCAGGTTGACAGTCACGAGAGGAACTTCAGGGCCTGTGGCATTAGAGTTTAGTTGAAAGTTCTGTATTTGAAAGGTCTTTTCACCAAACTCTCTAATGAAAACAATACTCACGCATACATCATTGTTTCCAGCATCTTAAAAATGACAACAAATCGAGTTCATCCAGGCTGTGCTTCTGTGCCTTTTCCTGACACCACCTTTCAAGGTTTTCCTCTTGGTATGTTATTTATTCATGCAGATACTTTCACACACGCAGCAGAATTCCAGTGAACGACAGGAAAAATGGCAAACAGGAAAAGAGAAGGGTCCCTGCCTGCCTTTTTCAGTGCAAGCTTCAGAAACGTTATCACTTGTGATGGTCTTAAATCTCATCAAGCCAGAAAGTGCAAACAGACAGGATCAGCATGAGATGCAAGATCTTAAGCTTCCCTTACCCATTGTAATTAACACCTGATAATTTCAAGTTAAGAACAAATTAAAACCTTGACACCCACAAGAAGGGAGCACGTGGTTGAGCCAGGGATTGATTTGGACTGAGCAGTTCCTCAGTTAATCAGCAAGCAGACAGCTTGCATGTTTTAAGTTTTACATGGTGAAGGTTAAACTTGTTTCCTTAGTCAGTATTCCTGGGGCTAACTGCAGAAGATTCAGCCTTAAGTAATTAGGTAATTGAAGTTGAATCCTTTGAGGTTATCCTAGAAATGTCTCGCTGAATGAGCAGCAGCAGGCTAGGATTAACTTGACTGAATCAAGAGACAATAGCACTAATACCACTGGCAGCACAGCAGCTATCAGCAAGACACAAAGCTCTCCACTGTCAAAATTATTACAGGAATAGGGCATCTCGCCCCTCAATTACTGTCTTACCTGAGGGGGGGGCTTCTTTAGCAGCACAAGAAGGGCTTGCAACACCAGATTAGAGAACCGTGGTCCAATTGGGACATAATCTGAAAGGAAAAATGCATTTTAATGCTCACTAAGCAGATGCACACTTAAGCCACGTCAATGTGTGAGCCAGTTCAAGGCTCTCAAAGGAAACGGTTCCTGATCATTCCCAGTTTGACATATTTCAGCATTTCTGTTATTTGAACTCACCCAGCAGCCTCTCAATGTCATCCACAACAACGCAGCTGAGCTGGGACTTGTACGCATCATCAAAGATCTAAAAAGCAGCAAAATGACCCATTGTTACATCTCAGCACCAAAACTACAAGAGTCATGACAGGAGCCGATGACCTGTTTGTAGCCAAACACAACAGTATGCAGAGGAATAAACAAAGAATGGAAAAGCCAAGGACCAAAAGACTAGACTCTACCACCTTCATTTAATTCAGAGCTCAGTTTTCCTTTCTTACCCCATACATAAAAAAGCTAGTTGCTCTGTGTTCCATTGTAAGAATGGACAAAATTGAGCACATTTCCTGTTTTATGGAGCTGGAACAATACTGATCATATAAAACTACACAAATCCCCCACAACTGCAATGCAATTATGAAGATTCCTACCCAAGCTGGATATTGGTTACTTTTCCTTAGAGCACACTGCAGGGAGAACAGACCTGCTCAGGTATGGATTAAATCTCCACATCACCCTTTAGAGCAGCAAACCAGTGTCCTGCAAAGTAGCACTAAGGACACCAGCGGTGCTGCAGGCCTGCCTCCAGCATCCACTGATTCAAGTGAAGTCCAAATAGCTCCTATTTGAATCTCAGTTACAAACTGGGCTTTCAGCTATCAGCACACTGCTTCTCTTAGAAACTATCCAATCCTGCAACAAACTGACCTTAGAGCAATGTTCCACTTAAATGCTTCATTCAGTGTCATTCAGCTAGAAGAGTAAGTGCTGGCTTGCTTCAGCAAATGAAATCTTCCTTCCTTCCTTCCACCTGGCTACTTGAAATGATTTAAGCTGTACAACGTATTTGCATTCCCCCAGCTTCCCAAGTTGTTAAAACTCTTAACATTGCCACCTCCAAACTGCTCTTAGTCTCATTCAGTCAGAATCTATTCTCAGTGCAACCCTAAGCCCTTCCTGCCTTCATCTTTGCAGGCAGAGCTCTAGCTCACCACAGATCAGGTGTTTTGTTCCACTGTCAGTCATGATTACGTATCACACCCAATTTGGACAGAACCCTGAAATTTTCCAAGTCACTTAGTGTCAGTACCACAAAAACATTCACTGAGCTTCATAAATAAATATATGCACAGGAATTTAGGACCTGCAGAGAGCAGAAAACACGATCACAAGGATAATTCCTTTTTCTGTCCACCAGAGAACATAGAATTGGACTTTAATCAAGCAAAGGAGTAGGGCACATGAGTACCTTCTTCATAGCTTGGCACTTGGCAGTTTCAGAAAATCCAATCATCTTATCAGGAGAACAGATCTTGATAAAGGGAAAGCTGGATTCTTCTGCTATTTTTGCTGCTAAAGCAGTCTTCCCACTGTGGGGTGGACCTGAAATACAGGACAAACGTCATGAAAAAGCAAGGGAGAAAACAGCTTTGGTAAGGCTCAGCATGGATCTCTTCAGTGTGTTTAGACTATCATTCAGAGATCCCTGCATCCCTAAATGACCTCTTCTACTTGCAGAAGGAACACACTAACTCCTAGTACAGTGCAGTCCCCCAGATGAAGGAAACGGATGCAGCTGTTTGAGAACATGCAGACTGATTTGCCACAAAACCAACGCAAAAGAGGACGTCTCACATTTTGTCGGACTGGCACCAAAGCCACCATTGTGCTTGTATTTGGAGACACTTCTTGAAATATATGTATGCCTCTTCTAAATATGATTTCTGCAGGTACTGTGGCAAATAGCATGTCAATACCACGAATGCCAAGTAAATACTGACAAAGATAGCTTCTTATTTGCCTGAACTCACACCAGACCAATTCAGAGACCAAAGCCACATCTTGGTCTATACATCCAATACAATTCAGTTATGGAGAGGCAGAAAGGATTGCATACACATGGCCACCTAATTCTTTTTCTCAGTTTTTTACAGTTCTATTTTTCCTCTCACGTGTTTCTTTTATGTCCAGTTGCAGGATGTACCAGACAACCACTTGGGCAACTGATAGGAATAGTCTGCAGAATTCACTCGAGGGTTTTGGGATTGTTTTGGGCTTTTTTCCTTAAATTTACCTTCCAGAAGAACGCTGACCAAAGGAGTGCGATCACTGTTCTTAGTCTGTTGAACAAGCAGCTCCCCATCATCCAATACCCTCGTTACTGGATCACCCCACTTAATAATACCATTCATGATGTAGCTTGCATAGTCTTCCTGGTTGGTTCCAAATGCCTGTATTAAAAGAAGGAACATTTATTTAGTGAGCAATTTTGCATCACATCAGAAAAACAAGAAACACATCACCAAAGTGACCCGAACCAAGACTTTGGAAGATGCTTAAGTGAGAGAGTCAGTACTGCAAGACCCATTGGTGACACACAACATTCCAGTTCAAGGGACTGAACACTGGTGGAGACCGTGCACATGTAGAAACATATTTTTCACACACCCTCAAAACAAATTCCAATCAGTGCAAGTTGTGAGTGGGTTCTGAATGCACACCCTTTAAAGGCAATTCTCAAAAATGAGGCTTAAACCTCCCACTACAGACCACAGTGAAGTTGGTATCCATTGACTGAAGCAGCCAAAAACAGGGAACGTACATACAGCAAGAAGAAACTCCAAACTGCTCTCTTTATTTCTTCTATCCCTTTGTATGATTCTTGCACACAAACAAATGGTGCAAAACAGCCTTAGCAGAAAGGGGCTCCCTAATTTCATTCTGACAACACAAGACACAGTATGTCAGCCCATGGTGCACCACTGTCTGTCTGATCCCAGAAGGAAGTTGTTATCTCACGTCACTAACTGCACTGGGTGACTATTACAGGAGTTACTCATTGCCTACTTACTGGTTTGATGTCGTTCTCCAAGGATGCAAAGAAGTCTCCTCTTGTCACACGCAAGCTCTCTGCCTTCTCCATATCCACCTCCACTTTGTTGCTGGCCTAATAAAGGCAATAAAAGACACTGAAGTACAGCAGTACCACACACAAACCCTTATCAACTTCCATCCATGGATCCAATCCTGTAGTTGGTCTATGTCAATAAGAAAAATGCTTCTTAACAGGACATTCGTTGGACATATGCTGAACACTAGTGGAGCCATCATCATCTTCACACAGCTACACCCATATTCCAGCCTCACAAAGTCATTAAGTAGTAGCTGTTCCACTCCACTGGGTGGAAAGCTGAAGTGAAGAGTATGGCCATGACCCTGCAAAGTAGGGAACTAACCATTCCATTTAGAAGCTGTAGAAAAAACTCTTCATTATGCTTCCTGGCTGCTGGATTAGAAGGGATGAAGCCTCCTCCACTGTGTGATTTTTCTCAGAAAGACACAGTTTGGTTTAACCCAAGTCTCAATCTACCCACCCCATCTTTGGCAACTAAGCCAAAAATAAGTATTCTTCACACACATCTATTTCAGGAGGTTTGCATTCTCTATTCAAGCCATGTACTTTCCTCTCCACACAAGAAAGTTTTTAAGGGGATTGGTAAATATTAGATTTCTTTCTGCTTTGCCTTTATTTGCTTCAGTTTGACCAAAGCCATGAATCTTCCCAGGACAGTGCTATGAGTACGACTTGGAATAAATAGGCTGCAGTTAACTCAGCTCACACTGCACTCCTTTCTATAGGAAAAGCATCACCTTTTTCCCCTTCTGCCATTCCCAAACCATCCAGCAACATTTAAAAGCTAAAGACTGGAAGCAAACACACAGAGTAGAGACAGCACCATCGTGACCTTCTCTTGTCAACCATTTCTCAGCTAAAGGTACCGACTAGGAGGTGACCCAAAGCTGCTCACACTGGAGCCAGAAGGGGGTTTTAATTCTTGAAAACAACTTGTGAGCAGCCTTTAAAGCTGAAAACTTTATTCTGATGCCTGCAGCCTTTAAAGCCAGTTGGAGATGTGTTACTGGGTACCATAGCAGATGTTCCACCATAACCAATTGCTCTAGATTCCAAAGCAAGTATGATTTTCAATGAAAGTTACATGAGTCTGTAGAACACCACCTACTTCTACCTGAGAACTGAACGGCCCTAAATGATCTGACAGCTCAGAAATAGGGGATTTCAAGGGGTTTCTTGGAAGCAACCTCTACCACCTTTGCCTAAGACCAAGGTGAAGGATGAGTAAAGTAACTTTAGCCCTTACAGATATGTCTCAGAGACATCCTCTAAATGTTCCATCCCTGGCAGTGTTCAAAGCCAGGCTGGACATAACCTTGGGCAACATGGTCTAGTGTGAGGCATCCCTGCTCATGGCAGGGGGTTGGAACTGGATGATCTTAAAGGTCCTTTCCAACCCAAACTATTCTACGATTCTATGCTCTACAAGAACAAGGAGTGCACTTGAGCATGGGAAGGAAAAAAAAAGGAATAAAAATAATCACATTATGCTTGTCTTGTAGAGTAGCAAATGCAGCCTCCAGACAGCAACCTCAGGAACCCACACTGGACAGAAACACTGTGCCAAAGAAGTAACTGTAACCAAAGGATGGCTGAAATGAGAGTCCCTTCTCCCAAAAGCACCCACCATGCAGCAACACATACCAACCCAGTGGATCTTTAGTACAGGTTGATCACTAGTCTACTTTGCAGATGGAAGTGAAGGTACTTGAAACACTATTAATATATTCCTGAAGTTGTTTGTACACTTAATAAACAGGGGGGTGGGGATGGGGGTGTTTGGTGTCTTCCTCTCCTAGCCTTAAATGAGTTAGAGACACACACACATACTTTGAGAGATTATCAGCAGAGTTTAAATGATTTAGACTTGATTTTCAATTTGTGCTCTTGCTTCTGAAAACTAGGTCAGGCCTTTGATGGAGATTTGAAATTTTGCAGTACTTGTAGGAGAGAATAAAACACTTTAGTGTATTTCTGGCTTTTTAGTGGATCATCTGCCTGAAGACAGCTTCAGAACAAACAATCAGATTAGCCAAAAATACTATATCCAAGTGTTTGAAAAGAAAACCAACGTGTGGCCACTTCCCATTTGGAATATACCCACATACATAAAGATGTCAATCACATACCAACCTAAAGGAGGGGACTGCACTCTTACATTTATGCGTTGCCATTTTCTCTGCTTCCCCTGTCAGATTCTGGTACAACAGGGAATATATCAAAAACACTTACGGTCCCCAAAGCCACACAGAATTCAAGCACTTGAAAAAAACAGCAGCTATAAGTAAAAATAATTTATTCAGGAAAATGTTTTGCCTGAGAAGGGCTGGGTTTTATTTTTGTTTTGAGACAGAACACAAGAAAATGAGAAACTGTTGGTGTTTGTGGGGTTTTGGTATAGGAAACAGTAACTTTGCAAGTATTATGGCTATACAAGAAAAACGAGCAGAAAGAACCACTTCTCTAATAGAGAATGCTCCCAAGAGACACAAACGTCTAAGTAACCAAACGATTTCTCTCACTTAAATAAAAGCATGTTGTGTTTTCCTCACATTCAGGTTTGGACAGACTTTTCAGTTAAAAATCCTAGACCAGTGCTGTGGAATTGCTGTCAAAGGCTTTTCTCTGCAGTAACCCCAGCTCTTGGCCACTAGAGCAAAGGGGCTGTGCCCTTCAGCCACCTTCTTCACAAACTAATCATCTCATATTTCAACACCATCAAATACTGTGGTTTGCATCTGGATTAATATAACCTGACATTTCATGGTCCTTAACTGCTTTCTAGTTAAAGATACACTGACCTCAGATAATCAGCAAGCACGGGGAAGCAAGGCAATGCTCCTCTGGAGTGGAAGGAACCATGAATATTGTATGTCTCTTATGGCTGATCATCAAGTGAATACTCATTTGAAATGGAAGACAGGTTCCAGCAGAGATCTTTCCTATATGACTGGCTGTTCTCACTCCCACCTCTTGACTCCTGGGTCCAATCCATATCACTGAGCTCAAGCCTTTACTTTCAGTTTTTATCAAAATACATTGACAATCACCTTCCATCCCCACTGAGCTATGCAAGACCTTCTTGGAGGTCAAGTGGCTCCATGAAAGGGGCTTAGATGAAAGAGGTAATTCAGAACCACGTAAAAGCATGATGAAATGCTAGTGTCTGTATGAATTCCCTCTCCTAAGGTAGGCTGATATACCATTTGGAAGTAAACACTCAAGAAAAGATTCCAACCATAATTATTTTCTCCTTTTCTGCCCCAGTGAGAGATGACCGGACTGACCTTAATGTGTCTGTTCATAGCAGTAGACTGAGCAGCTCGAACTAACCCTTCCAGTTCAGCACCACTGAAGTTTTTAGTCTCCACTGCCAGTTCTGCAATGTCCACGTCTTCAGCCAGCAGCTGGTGCTCCCGCATCCGAACCGTGTGGATATGAAGAATCTGAAATCGACCCTTCTCATCCGGCAAGCCTGAGATTTTAAAGACAACACATGCCGATCAGCACCTCAGCACAGCAACTGCAGCAAAGCCCTTCCTGCTCCTCAACAGCCTGGCTTCCAGAGGCTCTTTCTCAACACGAGCAATTCATTCTTACAAGCAGAGTATTTGACAGTGCTTTTTGTTTGAGAACATTCAATTACACTAATTGCAGAATCACCTCCCTCGACCTGCTGGCCACGCTGCTTTGGATGCAGCCCTGGGTACAACTGGCTTTCTGAACTGTAAGTGCACAGTGCTGCTTCGTGTCCAATTTTTCAACCCCCAGTATCCCAAAATCTTTCTCTACAGGGCTGCCATCAATCTACCCATCTACGCTCCAGGCTGTCCTCATGGTGGGAACTGCCCTGCCATTGAGCCGTCGACTACAACTCTTTGGACACAGCATCCAGCCGATTCCTCATCTAAGGCTTCATCCATCAAACTCCAATTTCTCCCATTCAGGGGCAATAATGCCGTGAGGGACCTTATCAAAGGCCCTATGGATGTCAAGGTAAACTACATCTGTAGCTCATCATTTATCCACCAATGCAGTTACTCCACTGTAAAAGGCCACTAGATTAGCCAGGCATAATTTGCCCTTTGTAAAGCCATGTCTACAGTCTCTAATCACCTCCCTGTCCTCCATGTGTTTCAGCATATCTTCCAGGAGGATGCTTTATGATCCTGGTGGGCACTGAGGTGAGGCTAACTGGTCAGGAGTTTCTAGGAGGAACCTTACTCCTCTTTTATCAAGCAGGAGTTACATTCCCTTTTCTCCAGTCTGTGGACTTTGCCTTCCTGCTATGACCTTTCAAATACAGTGGAGAGCAGCTCAGTGACTACATCATCCTGGGATGCATCTTGTTGGGTCCAATGGTCTGATAATTTGCACCGAATACTATTTGTGCTGAGAGTATGTGAAAAGACATTTTAAAATGCCCATAGTCCCCAGCAGTGGTCAGTCCTTATCATCTCATCATTTATCCTAATGCCCTGCTTAGTTTTGCCAACTGAAGATGCAGGTACTAAACCTGTAATGTTATAGAGGGAGCTGCATGAAATTTAGCCCCTCTGCCATCCTGGTTAACTGTTCACATTATGATAAATATTTGCTTTATTATTAAGTACATGTGAGCTTATGCACTGCACTATGCCAACTTGCTTACCAATCTCCATTTTCACCTCCAGCCTCCCTGGTCTCAGCAGAGCCTCATCAATCAGGTCAGGTCTGTTGGTCATTCCTAAATTCAAAGTCAAAAACCAAAATCAGCATTATTTGAGCTTACTAAGTGGGTCTCCAACTCCTGAACACAGCCCACAGAGTTAAGAAGATACCCCAAAGAATCTCAAGTAAACAGGCAGAACATCCCCATCTTCAGAAATACAGGAAAAGTCATGCCCTGAAGTAGAGTCGATAGTAATCAAGCCTGTACTTGTGACTGTATCTGCAGGGCTCCTGGCACCAGGTCAACTAGACAACACAGCTAGAGAAGCCCCAGTCCTTCATATGCCAATACATATCATTCCTTGCAAGTTTTCTTAGACTATGAATCACTTGTTATCAAAAGCAAAAGAAGGAAGTTTTTGAAAGCAGCAATATCAGCCAATTTGAGTGATATCTCCCTTTAAATCTGCTCCTGATGCTTGGCAAATAGCAGACATTCAGTCTGGATTAGCCCAAACAGATCTAATACCACTAATGATAACTTAGTTGACCTGCAATGAGGAAAGTATCAGCAGTTTTCAACCAGAACACTGTAACAGAGAAAAGTAAGCACCATCATACCAATCACCAGGATGTTATTGAGCTGCTCTACACCATCAATTTTAGACAGCAACTGGTTTACAACAGTATCATGAACTCCAGTGCTCCCCGCCATGCTTCCTCTCTGCTTGCAGATTGCATCAATCTCATCAAAAATGATGATATGCACACCGCTGTTTGCTCCAAGCTAGTGGAGAGAAAAACATGTCAGGAATGCCACATGTCATCACTGAAAGCCATCCAAACAAAACAGTAACTTCTCAACAAGCTCAGCCCCACAGATACAGAACATTGATATCTCTAAGGGCTTTTAGTATCACGTTATGTGTGACCCCTTCCCAGAATGACATCTTGCCATCCTCCAAAATGGGATGGTAGGCTTTGCCCAAACATACGGCTTCACAGCTGACATCCAAGGAAGAGGACTAGGCTGAATGGGAAAAGCACAAGCCCAAAGCTGGAACACACAGCTCAGACACAGGGTCACAGTACTGAATATCTGGGAAAGCCATCCAAAAGGGAGATGGAGAATGAAGCACGTCTGTAGGGGCAAGCACCCAGTGTGGGAAATACTCCTGGTTGCACTGAAGTTAGTAAATACAGGCTTTGCCAGAGTAGCTTTGTTCTGAACATTTTTAAGGAGCCCATTTGTTAGGTGCCAATCAGGAACAAAACTGCTTATTTCCAGGTTCACTCAAAGGTGAGGCAGTTGCAGCTGGTAAGAGAACAGGATACTTTTTGTGACTGTGTTATGAAGCTTCTTCCCTTCAAATTCCACCTCTCAAACATCTTTTGTGGCCAGTGGAGACCATATTAACGCTGAGTAAATGTGCTGTCCCTGGCAATCTGCCCCAGACACAAGTCATTACAATACCAACCTTTTCGAGACCTTTTTAATCTTGAAACTTGTCATCAAGACCATTCCCTCCAGCCATTATAAAGCCTATTTTAACAGGTGTGTTATTGCAAAGGAAAAGCAGCTCACAGCTTTCAGTTAGACTGCAATAAGCAGAGAGAAGGAGACTGTTTCCATTTGGATGGGTTACCATGCAAAGCTGACTTACTGATTAATAGATCTTCTGCAGAAGAAAATGAAGTTATTTCAAGCCACTGTCAAAACCTGCAGCCTTCTTAGGTGCAAATAAAATTAAGGGATACAATGTCCTTTGCTAATGTCTTCTGAAAAGCCCTCCCTGTATTCAGCTGTGGCTTGCCTGACATTGTACTTTCTTTATCAGAAAGATCTGTCAAGATGAAGTGATCCACAGCAGAAAAATTACTATAGCACACATGAAATAAGTATTTACACCTTTAAACTAAAGATGGGGCTTTTGACAGCTGACTGAAGTAATGGATAAGAAAAAAACAAGCTTAGGGAAAACAGAATCATCTCCACTTCCAATTTAAAAGACCTCTCTGGTTTTGAGACACTATCCCATCCATTAGCGTCCTGCTGAGGAAAAGTAACGACGTATCAGATACAGCACTTTAAGGCTTACAATATACCCATAAGGCTGTAAACCAAAAACTTGAACCGTGAAAGCTTGTTTGAAATCCAGCCTATGATATGTGCCACCTGAATTTAGTCGCAAAAAGTCCAACTAAATCATGTCTCCTCCATCAAAACAAAGAGAAAAGAAAAGAGCAAAATTAGTGCAATCCTAATTTTCAGCACTTTTTGGGCAGGTGACACCCCATAATACAAAGCACAGCATGATGGGCCCTATTGTATTACTTGAAAATAACCCTGCATGGAATTGAAGCTAACTGTCCATCCCCAGCACAGCTACCTTGTCAGGTTCCGAGATTGCTTTTCCAACAGCCAGTGTGTCCATCTGTAGAACACTAATATTCCCTGACTTGCAGGGAATAACTATAATCTAAGGAGTGACTCAGGCTTTTAATGCAAGCAGTAATTTTCTGATTATAAACCTCTTTTCCGGCCATTCTTTAGGCACATTCATCCTGACCATGCCATTTATCTATGTTTGCATTACCCTTCTTTGTTCTTCTTCTGCATCAGCAAACAGCTTGCGGATGTTGGCCTCGGACTCGCCCACATATTTATTGAGGATTTCTGGACCATTGACCACCTTTGGTTCTCTGGCATTCAGCATCTTGCCAATCTGTCTCGCCATAAGTGTTTTACCACAGCCTGGAGGTCCATACAAGAGGATGCCTTTCACATGCTTGCAGCCTAGAACAAGAGAGAACATGTTTAGAAAGCAGGCTTATGATGGAAAGAGCAGTATAGGGAAGAGGGAATTGCTGCTTACAGTAGTGCTATTACAGGGATCAGGCTGCAACGTACATTAGTCTCAACCCTACTCAGGTTCACTGCCTTTATCAGTGAAATTCAAACAGAATTGCCAAGTTGGGTCAGAATCATTCCAATGATGTGGCAAGGGCCAGGAAAAATACCTTGCAGAAGAGCACAAATGCTCTTGCATGCATTAAGCACACAAAGTTAACAGCTAAGGACTGAAAGCCTGAATTATAACTTCTGGTTAGGAATCCAAAGCAATAAAGACCACTTGGTAAACATGTGAATAACTTTTCAGTTCAACAAAACCCAACTCTAGGGATGCTGAGGGGCTGCAGACACTTCTTTTATATCACCATATGCCCTGAATACCAAGCCAAGATGTACCAGCAATTTAGGAAAGGCATACACTGCACCTGGTTGGTTTCTCTCTTCCAGAGGAAGAGGTGCCTACAAAGTGCCTACAAAGGAAGCCTTTCTTCACAGAACAGCTTCAACTGAGTTTAATTTTCACATACATAAGGAAAACAAAGCATGAGACCCTCACAGTTACTCAACAGACTGGGAGCTCCCAGTGTAGACATGGATCAAAAACATTAATCTGATTCTTGAAAGAGAAAACAAGAAGTATCATCTAATAATGGCCTAACTTTTTACCCCTGTATTGGGCTTTGATGAGTTCCCTTCAATACACCTAGTTATAATTGCAAGTTCATAGGAGAAATACTGAGAAAACAAAAAGGCTTCTAAGAATCACTAGAACCATCAGCCCCAAAAGCCTGACCTGCAACCGGGAAGACCTGAAGCATTCATGCAAATAACAGGACTTTGAACACTGTGCAGGAGCACTGGCATTTAAATTCTCTTCTCTAGGGAAACAGAGGAACCTATCTGAAGATAAAACCCCACCTGTTTTGTTTCAAGAAAATTTACCTAAACCTTAGAAATCTCAAGGTGTTAATTGTCTGAGGTAGAAAGCAAGACCTTCATCAGCAGAAACTGTTTCATGATGCAGATGACATTCACAATGCATTCATTTTACACCATATTCTTGCAGCCTTTGTTAAGGTTGCAAACCACCCAACAAGAGTCCTGCAGTGCTTAAGACACACATTAAAAGCAAAGCCCAACAAAGTAGCAGAGTGAAGGCACAGAGCTCAGCCTTAGAGGAAGCAAGTTCAGTTTCTACCATCATCAAAAGTTCAGCGAGCTTGGGCACAGGGAGTTATTTGTCACCACATAGAATGACTTCCCTTCTGGTTTCTGGCTTGTCTCAGCTATGTGGTAAGTTCACCCCACACAAGAGTCCTCACAACTACACACACCTCACAGCAACCTTTTGCCTTTAAAGTACTTTAATCCTGTATTAACTTACCAATACTCAACTGTGATTTCATTTACTCCTGAATATTACAGCAATAAAGAATTAACTTCAATCTAGACAACTGCTCAACACACAACAACTTCTATTACCCACACGCACTGCTCACTTTCTCTTTCAGGCTGTCCGTACACTGGCACGAAGATTCAGGAGAACATTGCTATGAGGAGGGCAAAGTCCCACAGAGCACTAGTGCTGCATTGAATGAGCACAGGAATAAAGCTGAAGGGTTTTTCTGGGCTTCTCTGCAGATAAAAAATTTACTACAAAAGATAAAATTCAAGAGCTTCAGCTAAGAAGAATTCCTTAGTCAACGTTCAGGCATCTACGAGTCAAGTACATAAACACCGTGCACTGTCAGTAAAGATGAATTTCGCACAGGAACGACTGAGGCGTAGATAAATTAAAAGCTCTTCCTGTCAAATCAATGTCACGAAAGGTATTGTTAACGTGTTTCGTGAGGGAACATGATCACCTCTGTAGCCAAACAGCACAAAGCAGGATTTCGACGATGAGTGATGCTTTGAAGGGAAATCCCAAGCAAACTGATGCTCAGACAGCTCTGCTGGGCTCAACCAGAGAGGCTATCAAAAGGCTACTGGCAAGTCAGGGCACATGTATGCAAACAGGCCTGGGAGCATCCAGAGAGAGGCAGGGAAATTGTGCCGTAGAGGATTAGTTTTCTCTAGTATGCTTTCAAAGAAGAAACACAAAGCACAGCCTGGTTCTACTTTTTTTTTCCCTGGTTCTCCTGCAATCCACACTCTCTCTTCTAGAAGGACGTACAACCTAGTCAGAGCCACTAGAAGCTTCTCTTTTACAGCCCCCAAAACCTGAACTTCTTGAAAAGCTCCAATATTCCCTTCCTCTACCTGAGCTAACATAGCTTTCACAAAGGGCTATGGCTGTCTCATGTCCCACATTGGGAGCATATAGAAAGTAAAAGGCAAAGCAGCAGTTCCAGAAGGAGCACCCTGGCCTTTGGACAAACTTGCTTAGAAAGCCTCTTAGGATGTTTATCCTCTTCCTATTCAAATTTGCTTACCATGAGAGAGCATCATCTCTTACCTAATAAAGGACAGAAGCTGTTGGAGGAAGAAAAAAGAAAGCAAGCTGGTCAAAGGCTGGCTTCTGCTTCAGCTGCCTGCCCAAGCCCTCAGCTGTACTCTAATGCTATTTGCTATTCACCCCTCCAGAGCACAAATACCAGCTCTGGGGCCCAGCAGGTACCCAGAGACAACTCAACAGGTACCAAATCATACCCAGATAAGCTCAGCCAATGCTGGGTATTTCACACGCAGGCTTTAGTTCCCCCACATCTGAACATCAAGGACATTACTGACCATCTGCTCCACGACTTGGTTGCCACTGAATGAGCAACACTGAGAGCTGGGTCTTAGCTGGGTGGCAGAACATTCCTGAAACCAAGGCAATTAGTTCCTCTTCCAATAAAATTGCCACTAGCCACTACAGCAGAGATTTCCCTGCAGAGCTGCATTTACCTGCCTAAGTAAGTTCTAAACACAAGCAGGACTTTGTTAAAATAGGCAGGTGATGACAAACTACAAATGTGATGTCTCAGATCACAGTGGGATCCTGGGCACCACAAAGGAATTTTGATTAAGTTTATCTCCCTTTTGCTGTTTTCACCAATGCAGCCCAAATGTCAATACTATTATGAGAATCTTCTAAACACAAATGATTAGCAGTGCAGACATCTCCAACTCCTTCAGCTTACCTTTAGGCCTCCAAATCAAAGGTCATTCCTGTAATGTGATACTTAAGGATGAAATTTAATGACGTACCGTTAGAGGCTGTGTAAGTATGTTAACAGGAACTAAAATACACCAACATGGGAAACATTCTGCACAAAACATTAGGGAAAAAATCATAAAACCTGGTAAGAATGGGAAAGTTACTTGTGTTACCAAGAGAAGTCAAATGCTATTTTGAACCAGAACGCCACTTACCCAAAGACAAGATCAAGTTTATTTGTTCAGCTCTCACTAGTCACTTCTTTGGAGAGATCAGAAGAATGTTTTAGTGTAACAGGGGTTTTCTCCTTGGGAGTGTAATTCCCCTTTTAATTAAAATCAAAGCATTCTGGTGTGATTGTATCATTGAGATGAACCTATTGGGGAAACTGCAGGGATGTGAAGTACCGATCCTGCACACATCAGGGAGAGATGCTTATCTCTGCACATTCATCTTCAAGCAGGTTTGAGTCAGATCAGGGTTCCCAGACTTCACCTGCCACACAGGCAAAATTTCCCCCAAAATATAGCTGATTGGGATTTTCCCCTCCTCTCATCCTGTAAACCCAGAACTACTCCAGCCTCCAGTTAATCTTCCTGTTGGATTTATGTACTACTGACAAGTAGCAAGACTCAAGTAACTTGTTTGTGTTTTTAATTCAAAGCTGAGACAGGGCAAAGGCTACACCTAAACCAGAAGGGTTTATTTTAAAAGGACTCTCAATAGCCAGTTTCTTGATCTATCAAATCGTTTGTCACTGCAAAGAGAAGACAACCAAGTCAGGAATGTCTTCCTATAGCTTTCTCAGCATACTTGGTTTAGCTGTGAGAAGTTTAATGCATGCATATATAAGGAGATAATAACTAGATTTATGACAATGGCAGGACATTTATCAGTTTCTGATGGAATTTGATAAAAATGAAAATAAATCAGCTTTAGAGAAGCTCCCAACAGAATGCCTTTGGCTACACAAACAAAATCAGGACTCGCAGAAAAGGGATTCTGATAAGAGCATCTACCAAAAAAACCCATCTTTAAAAGAAGAGTAAATGCCTCTGCCTCTTAATAGAGAAGCTACAAGAACGCAGCTACTTTAAGATGAAGATTATGCAGAGCTGTTGAATGGATTGCTGAACACAGCAGCTGATGTTTACAGGCATTTCCCACCTGGATGTTAATAGCCATAAATCTCACCAGCCTTTTCTCCTTTTTGGAATAAAGCTGGATCACTTCTGTCTACTTAGAAAGTCCACATGGTGTAATTTGTAAATGCCTTATGGAACACTTACCCACAGAGCATTACAGCATAAACAAGTATCAACATAACAAGGTGACTGGGATGTCTCAAAGCCTGGTTTTCCAGCTGGACTAAAACTGTGGTTGCCAAGTGGTGATGTTGCCTGCTAACTAACACCACAACTGCAGCCAGGTGAAGTAAGAGCAAAAGTCTTCTCAGTATCTGACTACGGCCCCCAACACAGAAATTCCTTGCAGCACACTTGGTGTGAAGCCCCTTCCCTTCCTCCCAAGCCTGCCATCTGAGACCTCCACATTTCCAACTTCCTGTGTCGAAAGAGCAAACATTGTTCTTTCCTGGCCATGCACAGTTTTGAAGTCCTCTCTCTCTTATCTCTCACACCGGTCTCTTCCCAAGGCTGAAGATCTTCAAGCCAATCCACAGCTTTTCTGGTCCAACCACCATGATGACTTCCTCCAAAGTGCTTCCAGTTTTACTGCATCCTTTCTGATACAAAGGCCAAGACTGCATTCAGCAATTCAGTATGTGAACAGATTACAGATTTACACAGTGAGCCCAGCAGTCCTCCACAAAGAAAGTGCACACAGAGGTCTTTAGATACGTGGAGGAAGAGTTAAGTGACCAGATTCAGCCTCACCGGCCACAGGGAACCACGTGCTTCAGTGTGAGTAAAGCACTTCATTTTATCACCACCTCAGGAGGAAGCATTGATACACCTCTCAATTAAGAAAAGCTAACAAAAGAAAACACTAACTTCAAACTGCCCTACTCTTGTGAGACCTCACTGTGTGCAGTTCTGGTGTCCTCAACATAAAGAGGACATGGAACTGTTGGAACAACATGGAACTGTTGGAACAAGTCCAGAGGAGGCCACGAGGATGATCAGGGTTTGGAGCAGCTCCTGTATGAAGACAGGCTGAGGAAGTTGGGGCTGTTCAGCCTGGAGAAGAGAAGCTGCGTGGGGACCTCAGAGCAGCTTCCAGTGTCTGAAGGGGGCCTATAGGGATGCTGGGGGGGGACTCTTCATTAGGGACTGTAGTGACAGGACAAGGGGTAACGGGTTAAAACTTAAACAGGGGAAGTTTAGATTGGATATAAGGAGGAAATTCTTTCCTGTGAGGGTGGTGAGGCACTGGAATGGGTTGCCCAGGGACACTGTGAATGCTCCATCCCTGGCAGTGTTCAAGGCCAGGTTGGACGGAGCCTTGGGTGACCTGGTTTAGTGTGAGGTGTCCCTGCCCATGGCAGGGGGGTTGGAACTGGATGATCTTAAGGTCCTTTCCAACCCGAACTATTCTCTGGTTCTATGAAGACTTCATGTGTTATGTGGCAGCAATTATGAAGATCACTAACAAAAGGGCAGGAATAGGAAACAGGAGCAGGAAAAGAACAAGACCCAGCCCTCAAGCATATTAGATATCTGCAGATTACCTGGACATGAACTTCACCCAAGAGCACTCAAGAGTAGGTGAAATCATCTCAAAGTCACTGAGACTTGGACAGGGTGGGGGAAACACTGGGGGGAAGAAAATGAATGTCATCCATAATGTTATAAAGGGAAAAGGAAGGGAGGCAGGGGCTTGGACTAAATCTTGAGAGATCCCTTTCAGTCTCAACTATTTATTGATTGTGTGATCTGGTCTTATCACTACCTTAATTACTGGAAAATTCTGGCACAATATCTCTTAAAGGAGGTAGAAAAAAAAACAAGGATACAAGAAACAGCCAAAAGGAATTTCTTAGATCAGCCCGAGACAACTTCCCTCTAGGAAAGGGTAGGAGGTTACACACAGAGGGGTTGGAACTAGATGATCTTCAGGTCCTTTCCAACCCTAACCATTCTATGACCCTATGAGGAAACAAAGCAATAGAGGGAGATTTAGACTTTCATAAAGATATAAATAGGTCTTATAAATCTTCATAAGCATGTAGGAAACACGTAAGCTGAATGAAAAACACAAAGTTAACGGAAAAAAACCCTACAAACTTTAAAGTACAACAAGAAAGGATCCAGCCCAAATTTACTGGTATGCAGTGCTTTTACTAATAGCCTGGAAGATGGAAGAGAATACACTTACTGCATTTGCACATTACAAAACCAAGATCTACAAATAAACTGATGGGCAGGATTAAATTCACTTAAAACCAATGTAACTTGATGCACCAGTTTCTAAATTGGGGTAGGAATAATTACATGCATGTTGCAAAACTGAAAAATCACCCTCCTGAGGGTTATAAAGAGGCATATATACTGAGGCACAGGCAAAAGCCACCAACTGAGCTGGAACTGGTGAGCACTTCAACTACTGTGCCCTGTTTTGGTCATCACGCTTCTAAGCAGTGAAGAAATGACCAAGGGAACAGAAGCAACAACGACTGGTGATCCAGAGGTTATGAGAATGGTTTAAGAATCTCAGATCTCAGCCTTGAGAATACTGAAGAGAAACACCAACAGGCAAGTACATAAAAGCCTCCTCCAAAAGCATAACAGAAATAAGCAATGCATGAACTGCTGCAAGGCTGAGAACAGGCACCTGAAAACTGCTGATGGTGAAGATGCTGGAAGCAGTGCAATAGGCCTCCTTGGGACGCTCTGCCATTCCTGTCACCCCAGTTACAGGTTAGACATGTCTGACACCCATTCTTTCATTAAAATGATCCTATTTTAAGAACAGGCTTCATGAGATCCTTTCCATTATTATTCCTCTCTTATAATATCCGAGTACTTCAAGAACATTAATGTATCCATTTATAAGGCAGCTTAAAAGACAAGCCTCCACCTCACAGGCAGAATCCAAGGAAGAAAATAATACCTGACTACCTGCTAATGTGAATGCTCATCTTGTGTTTTGTCTATACTTCATTTTTATACAGTGATCTGTACTCAAAAATACAGAGCTCTGAAACCAACTGATTCCAAGAGGTCAGAGGACATGCTACAAAGGCTATGAGGAAACAGAAATCACCTTGGAGAAGTCTGACTTAACCTACTTAGCGATGGTAACAGGAGAGGGTGGGGAATTTGGGCTCTTTCTGGTTCTGTTTCAGTCTTTTAAGAGGACTGTATCACCAAAGATTTCTATACCTGTTAATGAACTGTAACAACATGTACATCCAGAATCTGCTTTTTCAGTGGCCTTTACAACAATTAATGTGCCACAAATCAGGAAAATCACTTCCCAGCTGAAAGTGCCCTGCAAGTGTAAAGTTCCTTCCGTCAAAGTATCACTGCTAGGGAGGCCTCAGAGGGCACTAAGACAGAAGAGCCCCTTTTGTTTCAAGACACCTTCCTCAATCCTCATCCAGATTTATTTATTTCCATTTCTGCTGGGAAAAGCGTGGGTATGGAAAAGTAAATTGCCCCTTAGGCAGCAGGGAGCTATGGCAAGGTTTAATGACCAGCTGAAGCTGAGCTAAGGCTTCTTTTCTTGGATAAACCAAAGATTGTAGCATCAGAGTAGCACTTACACCCTTGGATGATACGGTTAACTACTGTTGCTTTATATGCTCCAAACCCAGCACATTCCTTGGAAGTCAGATACACCACACACAAATTGTAAGTAATCTCTGAGGGGTCTATAGAGCCTCTATGTAGTTACGGGACAGAAATATTTATTGCATTTGGCATGGGAGTTGCAGTCTGTGAGCACTGGGCAAAACCCAGCTCTGGGTGAGCACTAGAGCACCAGATAGCAAGCAAATTCCTTCTTTTCCTTTCCCAATAAATTACACACAAAGGTGAACAGCTGTCACACTGACATTTCAGATCTGAAATATAGTTGAGAGCAAGTTATAACTAAGGCAAAGCAAATGAATGTCAGAAAGCTTTGTTTTTTCGCATTTCAGATAAGCTCTTTAGCCCTGGGGTTCATCACAGAGCTGAGAGCTCTGCTGGGAGCCTACCTTCTTACCAGAAAAATGCTGCTTTGTGGAGTATGTGTGTAAACACGCACACGTAAGGGTCTGCGTATTTATATAAATACTATGGCACACCTTTAATTCATTGCCCAGGGTAATCAAAATACAAGTGGTCCTTCAGAGAATCTTTGTCTTCCTGTATTAAGCAACACCAATTAAGAGGAGGAACCATCTGAGCAGCACACCCTGCAAAGCAGCTCCACAACCTGCAGTCAGCAAGGATTCCAACCTTCTCCAGAGGTACCTGGTGGAGATGTAGGTCCTCCATGGCAAAGGCAGCCGCTGCACATCACTCCCAAGGAGCACCCAGCTAATGATAATACCAAGGGAATGCAATCATGGTCTGACACATGACTGCTTATTGTACTGCCAGACTGCACACAGCCAGGGAAGCTGAACAGGAGAAGCTACCACCAAATCAGAGAATCACCGAACGGTTTGGGTTGGAAGTGACCTTAGAGATCACCTAATTCCAACCCTGCCACAGAAAATGAAAACAAGCTCTAATTGTCTCTAATCTACTCACATTTCCTCATCACAGCCCACTGACACTGATGAGAATTACCAAAGTGTACATCTTTTACCTTAACATATGGTCACACCTAAGAACTCTGTACTGCAGCCATGAATATACACGATAACTGCTTCAAAAGGTAAGAATATTTCAAGTCAGGGATGCTGCTCTTTCCAAAGGCCAGCTGTCAGCAGCATTTCTGAACTGGGCACAACAGAATATCTAGGTAAAAGCTTTTCTTTCCACAGCCAACACCATTTCTCTCATTTCCTCTCTCTGCATACATATTTAACAAATTTAAGTATTTGATACTGTCAAGCAGAAAGAAGTTATGACTTGCTCACAGCTGCAAAAACCCAGCGACCCAAGATCAGACTCCAGAAAGCCTTTGCTATCAGATGGATGTGAAGTGAAAAGGCAGGAGAGAATTGTGCACCAGTTGGGCTTGGCCTGCAGGGTTTCTCCCCAGGTGTTCAAATCACTAAGAAAAGACCTAATTCACTTCACAGGGAAGTTTAACATCGATTCCACAAGCACTGGAGACAGCCACACACAAACAGGACCCATCTTCTGATGAAAATCAGCTTTGTAATCAAAAGCTCAATTGCTTCATTTGTGGGGAGAGGGAAGGGGGATCAAGAAACATAAACATACACAGGAATTACACAGCTACAGGTTCCAAGTTTAAATATGAACCCACAGAGATTATATTCAGAGAACAAGGACCAGCTATAACAGCCCCAGCCACTTTATGGGACAAAATAAAGACACCTGCAGCTGCATACTGCTTACTACATATCAAAACCAGCACCATTTAGGCACCTGCCAGCACATGTTTACAAAGTCATGGGACTGCCTTTCCTTCCCCCAGCCCTCCCCCTCAAAAAGTTATATTTAGAACCTGAGCTTTTATTTCACAAACCCCAAGGCATGCCACAGCTTGTGCATCCTCTCCAGCACTTCATATCTGACCAAGCATAGGTCACACAAGATGCTCTATTTCCCGGGTGAGAAGGACATAGGTTTACAATGCAACTGGACACATAATCCAGGACAACAGATATTTAATATATAGAGCAGCATCAATAAGACAGAATTTCCTTTGACCTATATAGACAGCTCAGTAGGTCAGGAATAGGAGCATTCAGTCTCGCTGCTACAAATAAATGCAGCATCCAAAAGAATTTCAGTTCCAACAGGAAAGTATTCCCTTAAACCATGTATCTCATTCATTCAGTGTTGAGTATTCATGTTGTTTCTTTGTCCCCTTCTCTAGCCAAGCAACAAGAATAAGAAACACATTCAGCAGCAAGAGGGGAAGAACAGGCATTGTCAGTCTACTAGATCCCTAAGAAACTGCTATGTTATAGCATCATAAAGCTGTTAGTTGATACCCAGTCTTTACAAACCAGAAGTAGGCTGTATCCTGTAACCCAGCCATACTTCTCTGGATTACACTCACCCATTTGCTCCACAATTTCAGGTGGAAAAACTCGAGAAGCAAAAGCTCGCCGGAAAATATCGGAGAATTCTTTGTCCAGGCCCCCAATGCCCATTTTCTCAAAGTTCCAGTCTGGGTTGATGATAGACTGGCGGTTCTCCTTGGTCTTTGATTTACCTGCAAAACCAAGAAATCAGTCCAAACCCAGAGCACAGCAGAATAAAGCAAACAGAAGTGCAAACAGAAGTACAAACAGAAAACCAGTTCTACCAGGTCGGACCCACGTCCAGCTAACTTGAAGTCTGGTCCTAGCAGATGTTAGCCAGGAGGATGCACTATGACAAGGATGCAAGGGCAGTATACCAGAGACTCCTGCTTAGTCAGTCAACTATTTTCCCAGCCTTCCAATTGTCCACTTCAGGGCTTTTACAAGCCAGGTGTTGCTCCTCTGTATTTAAGGATCCATGGTAAGTTTCTCTGTCACAAATTCACCTAGGTGCACTTGGAACCATGTAAACTTGGAACCCAGAGTGCCTTACAGCATCTCACCGTGCCTGCCACTGTCTGCATAACCAAACACCTCCTTTCATGTTTCTGAACCAGGTCCTGTTTCCCAAGTCCTGTATCTGAAAAGGCAGTAACTAATTCTAGAATGGTTTGGGTTGAAGGGACCTTAAAGCTCATCCAGCTCCAACCCCTGCCACAGGCAGGGACACCTTCCACTAGAGCAGCTTGCTCCAAGCCCCTGTGTCCAACCTGGCCTTGAACACTGCCAGAGATAGGGCAGTCACAATTTCTCTAAATAGTATCAGCCTCCACTCTCTTTCAGGCTACCTGGGATGATACCAGCTTTGTCCTGTGTCCTCCTCTGTCATGCCTTTTGCAGGCAGAGCAGTCCTCACTTGTTCTTCCTTCCCTATGCAGCAGCTGCTCCACACTTGCACACCCTTGTTCCCCTTTCAGTCTCCTCTATTTCGACTACATCCTTTGACAGACAGGAACTGCATGCACTGGGCTTATTGTATATTAAATACAAGTACAAAACTATATTCTGCTTTGTTCATGTTCTTTTATTAATCATGAGTAATAATTCTTGACAACAGGGCTCAGGCTGCTACTGAGCATGGGTCCACCATCTCCTTGAAACTATCAGACCTGGGATCTTGGCCCAAAACAGAAATCATTTTTGACCGAGGTTACGAGTGTTTTTCCTCCCACACATCCCTTTATATTTATTTATATTGAATTCCCTCTGCCATCTGATTTCTTAGTCACCAAGATCCATAAGAGCAAGCTTTGTCACCTCATTACTCACTCTCTTTTCCAGTTTATTCAATAATTATAAGGAAAAGCAAAGGCCCCAGCAGAGATTCATGCTGAACTCCACTGGCCCTGGCTATTTACTTCTACCCTTTCATCACTCATCTACTCATGCCAGGACCTTCTCTCTTACAGATCTTTGTTCAGATTCTTTTTAAAGAAACTTTGATAAAGAACTGTGCTGGAACAGCCTTGCAAAACAAGCAGCCTATGTCAACCCTTATGCCCGAGCCTTCTGATTTCCATAATGAACTCTGGTGAGACCATGAAGCAGGGCTGACCTTCTCAGTGTAGCACCTTCAGACAGGTATTCACAAGTTAAATTCTTTATTACAGTTTCTATTGATTCCTTCGGTACAGATTTCAGGCTCAAAGCTCTGTAGCTCTGTGACCACCACTTTGAAAATGGACATTATCTCCCCTAAAAAGCCAGTGGGGGCAAACTACAACTGTGCATTTTGCTGATTTGTTCCATAATCTCATCTACAAATACTTCAGGTCAAGCCAGATCATGATTTAGCATGAGTTAGTCCAGTAAGTACACTAAGCCAAAGTTTGGGTTTAGCTGCATTACACTGCTGTTAATCTCAGACTGAACACACCTGGAACCAGTATTTCAATTTCAAGTGCAGCAAATCAAACAAGAACATGCCTTTTACTAACAGCTTAGGGACAACTTTGTAGTACATATAACATACAGCACCTATACACAGCACTGTGCAGGGCAGCAGTGAGCATTCAATTCACTGATTACTGTGTATTTATTACCTCATTGCTCCACTACAGCTTTTAGATCAGACCACTGGGCCAGGGATGTTCCTCTTCCCATGGAGCTTAGCCTACACTCCCCCCTTCTGGCTGTATCTGTTCACAATGAAGTTCTTGCAGACTGAATTCAAACATCTGCCATTGGGTTTAGAACACATCATTTCATGCTAAGTAGGAGAAATAGAATTGGCTTGCTTTTAATTGTTACAATTCGTTTCTACTGAAAAAAAAAGAAAAGCCCTTTATTGAAGGCAGTGCTCCATGACACTTACTTGACTTTTATCTCCTCTCTCAGAATTTAATTATTCAGAGCTTTACAATTCTCTAGAGACTAACAAAGCACATTAAGTGCCCCTGCCTCAGATCAATGAGAAGATTAAATAAAGTACCAAACTGACAGAAGTAAATTGAGGCATAAGAAACTCTTGTCTTGTCTGCAGATACCGAAATTGAATCACCAAGAAGGATTCCTATTTCCAATCTTTCAGCTCTCCCACAGGACCACTCTTCACACCTATACATGCTAGGAGGAACATCACAGGTCATTATATGACTTGGAATATCAACCAAGTAAAATATGTGGAGCTGCTGGAGTGAGTCCAGAGGAGGCCATGGAGATGCTGCAAGGGCTGGAGCAGCTCTGCTCTGGAGCCAGGCTGAGAGAGCTGGGCTGGGGCAGCCTGGAGAAGAGAAGGCTCCTGAAGGGGAGACCTGAGAGCAGCTCCAGTGCCTGAAGGGGCTGCAGGAAAGCTGGAGAGGGGCTTGGGACAAGGGATGTAGGGACAGGCCAAGGGGAATGGCTTTAACCTGCCAGAGGGGAGACTGAGATGAGCTCTTAGGCAGAAGCTCTTCCCTGTGAGGGTGCTGAGGCGCTGGCACAGGGTGCCCAGAGAAGCTGTGGCTGCCCCATCCCTGGCAGTGCTCAAGGCCAGGTTGGACACAGGGGCTTGCAGCAAGCTGCTCTAGTGGAAGGGGTCCCTGCCAGTTAATATGCTTAATTATAGTCATCTACAATGCAACCTATGGACCTCAGGGCAGCATCAAAACTCAGCCTCTGCCACAAGCTCCTGCAATGCTGGATGAGTTGAATTCTGCTTTCCTCAGTGGCTGATACCCTCATATGTTTAATTTCTAGCAACACAGTATAGTCTAGCAGAGCTGTGCTTTGAAGCTCACTACAAAAATAATGAGCATTGAAACTCAACTGAGTGCTCACTTGAGCTGGCCAGGTTCCCTGAACCCCTATTCCCAGCAACCTTCACCTACCACTTCTTAGCCGTGGAAGAGCAGCAGCAAAAGAAGTTTCTTAGCTCAAGGATTACAGAAAGAGGGAACAAAACAGGAAAGGAAAATAAGCAACATAAAAAAGAAAAAGAGTGTGATTCAGGTACAGGACTTGAATCACACCCAGAAAAGAATCCCTAAAGCCATATTACCAGCAAGGGAGGTATTTGCAACTGTAGGCTTGGTTACTAGCCTCCTTTTCAACACTGATAGGAACTGCCAGACTAACAGAGCATTTAGTCTGGCTGGGCAGCCACCAGTCCTTCAGGACAGCTACCAGGCACACACAAAGCCAACTCCAGGGAAGGGCCCCCCACTGCCCACTCTGTGGCCCACGTCCCCATCACCGAAGCTGGTGACTCTGGGAACAAACCAGATCCCTCCCTAGCCCTACACCAGCTTCTAATTGAATGTTTGGAGGACTCAGAAATTATTCCACCATTTCTTTGCTAGTGAAGTCTGAAATGGTACATGGTTTGCTTTGCTGAGGCTTTAGAAACTGTCTCTTTAGAACAAGTTCAGGTTTGGCCATAGTCCTGCTGCACGGACAGTTAAACACCCCATGAACCCACTGCACCGTGTTTTGCAGCTGCCACCAGCTTCTGAAGAGCAGCACTTTCAGAAGTGAAGAAAAGCCAAGTGCTCTTCAGAAGCTGCCCCTTGCCTTGAAGGGGACATCTCATTAGAGATGGCAATTGCAGAAGGTTTGCACTCACTCTGAAATTTGGGCTACACATCCAAACAAGTTCTTCATTTCCTGTTTCCCTGCTGGTTTAATTAAATGTAATGAGAGCAGTGTTGGCTTGTTGGTGTCCCTGAGAAACAGCATTCTCAGATGTTTAAAGAGTTAAACTATTTCAACTAGCTGCTGTCTTTTGCTGGACCTACTGGTCCATTGTGCCCTTCTAATCTAGGCCTAGGAGTGCAGGTTAACTTCGCTACACACTCAACTCAATTTGGTACTGTTGGGACCTCTTAAAGTAACACTCACCATTTCTCCTCCTATCTCTGTCTCTATTTTAGATACCCCCTGGTGATACGTGTGGAACTGCTCCAGTATGTTGGTCACTTATGGAGCTTTGTACTGGGAGGACAATGACATTTATCAAGCCCCTGTTTAGAAGCATCAGAGTCTGCTGCAGGGGTGGCGTCTCCTCAGTGCAGTGGCTTTCAAGAGAATCCTGAGCACCTACAAACTGCTTTCTAAAAGTGTGACCGGCTCCTACGGGATCAAATCCAACCATCTTCCTAACCATTCTATGATTTATGGTCTGCTAGTTCATACAGATACCTGGGAGACATTTGGAGATGCAGTTTTCAATGGATTTGGTCAACTGCTATAACCAGAAAAACAAACTTTGAGGCATACAAGTCTCTGAGGCCTGAAAAGCAGCAATTTTCAAGCAATATTTACAAGCAATATTTAGAGTGTCACTTACCAATCAGATTGAGAGAGGAGTTCTCAGCTTTTTCAAAGGCAACTTGACTGTTCCCAAGAATCAAACCAACCTCAATCTGCCAAAGGGAGGGAAACAAATAATTATATTAAATTACTAGACTCAATTTCTGATTGCTCCTTAGATACCTCCAAGCACATCTCAGAAGGCAAGAAACAGCAGCAAAGGCTCCCACTACAAAAGCCACTGGGAAGAATGTGAAATACCAACACCACCTTCTCTAAAATAACATCACTGAGAGCAGAAGCTCCTTGTCTTCTCTGAGGCAAATGGCACAGCCAGATGAAACAGATGTGCAACTTCTCCAAACGCAAGTAACCCAAATTCCTCCTGGTAGCAAGACCTGATCAGTACTTGGATCTCTGCAGTCCCCAGGGAATGAGCACGAATTCCAGTAAGCCTACCTTTTGCTTTTTGCTTGCTCCAGACTCTCCTTTGAGAATGCTGGGGTCCATAGCTTCCATGTCCTTTACCACCATGCCAAACAGTTTGTCATTAAAGCTGAACACAAGCTGTGGAAAGAAAAAACAGAAGGGGAGTTTCATTCATTCAAAAGCTAAAAAGGATTTTGACAAGAGAAAAAAACATAAAGGATTTTTGAAGAGAAACAAGCCTAAAGACTAAGTTTACCACCCAATAAATTCCATACAGATTTTACCCTGTAAAGCTCTGGTGTACTGAACATGTGCTATTCATGTCCTATACTTAAGAGTAACAGACCAAAAGTAGCAGAAGATCAAGTCAATGGGAAAAATTCAAACAAAAATTCTCTTTCCAAGGAAGATTCCAGGAGCTGCCAAGGTTATATCCAACCAGGCCACACCAGAGAGAATCCAGCTGGCTCAAGCCTTGGGAATCTTCCTCACAAAGACAGATTTCTTTAGCTCTCAGTAAAAGTCATGCTGGTTCAACTTCCTACAAAGAAACCACTCCCACAACAAACCACGTCTGCCTATGAGCTGTCCTCTGCAGCACAGAGATGGTACCCAGGCACTCTCCAGTATCTTCCATCACTGTAGCATGAAAGCATGTGCATGTTACTGAAGACCACGTCAGACTTCCAAAGCAAAGGCAACCCCCTACCTGCTGCCCTACAGAGAAGGCCTGGCTGTTGAACTGCTGGATGAATTCAGCAGCCATCTTGTCTGTGTCATAGGGGTTGGAGTCAATGTTCTTCTTCTGCAGGAAATCAATCTCAATGGTCATTGTGCCAATACACTGCTTAGTCTTGTCAAAAGTGTATAAGGAAACTGTTAAAGAAAGAAGAAACAGCACATTTCAGAACAGGACAGTCCCCTTACAATATATTAAATATACTCTTAAGTTGGGCAGTACACATTTTTCTACTCAGAATGAGCACTTAATAAAACTGATTATTTCTGACCCTTATTCCTCTTACATTCATGTTCTATTATTAGATCAAAAATACAGCGAGGTATCTCCACTGAAAATCCCTGCATTTCTTTAAAAACTCTAATAGTCTCCTTTAAAGCAGCTCGAACACCACATAAGCTTTGGGGGATGAGGACAATGAAAGCCAACTCACACGTGCTGTAGTACCACAGTATCTACAGTATCTACATCTAAGCTGTATGTACCTGTCTTTAGAAAGCTTAAAAGCAAGTGTTAAGAGTAGTCTTGTCGAAAAATCAATGACAAGAGGTCATAACTGGCTTTCTGTAACAACATACTGACCAGCTCTTCTCCAGAGGAGTGCAGTAATATAATCTATCAAGCTTCTACAGCCCAGAACAAAGCATCAGTTAACCTCTCGTCTCTGACACAGAGGAAACAACCCCTAGCCCAGAGGTGCACTTGGGCCTATCCTATTGTGCCCCAGGTTTCCTTCAGTAATGCAGAATCAACTGAACAGCCCTTGAAAGGGAGCAGAAAGCAAAGTGGCATGGAAGACATTGCCAACTGTACCTAAACCACAGAGGTGACCAGTTACATCAGTCAAAACAAGAGGCCATTTAGGGCTGTTGCTGCAGCAAAGGACAGACAGGGATGCCTCTCCAGAAGGTTAAGGCACATTATAGGAGATTTGCTTTGAATCTAAAGTCTGATCTCATGCAGAAGTCGCAGCTAAGTGTAAGCAGTATGAAGTGAATAAGGGAAATTAATATTCCCTATCAAGCCTCTTGGCAGTAAAATGGTTCCAGAACAAACCTGCAGATGCCTGGGAAGACGTGATGTCAAAATAAGCATCCACCATGCTATGATACATGTTTCATTCAAAGTAAGAGAACAGGGAGAGCCTGTCTCTTGCTTGAATCTGGCCCCATCAACAGAACTGAAGTGACAACTAAATACGAGTAGTCCTGACATCAAGCACTGAATGCTGAGGGTGTCTGGTACAGAGGAGAGCAGTGATGCACCACTGGGGATGCAGAACAGAAAGCAACAGACAGCACCAGCCCCAAAAACCTGTAACATCCTAGAAACAGAAGGGCATGCTGAGGAGGTACCAGTGACCTCCCAGCATGGAGAATGCAGCTGAAGCAGTCAGCACCCTTCTCCAGATGCACATCTCTAACTGCGACACGGGACCTGATGAAGCTGAACCCCCCCCAGGGCAAGACAACAACATCCACTCCAGGCACTCAACCTTTCCACAAAGGCAAACTAACAATATCCACTCACCTGGAAAACCTTTACCATGTTATTAGAGGCTCAAGGGGACTCAGCTTCACTGTACCACTAAGCACTGGACTCCACTTAAAACTGACATTTAAAACATAGTTTTCCCATTATTAAGGGAACGAGACAAAGAAAGAGCCCTGGTAAATCACTACTTTTATGAATACTCCTCCCTACCTGTAGAATAACTTTACAAATCCTTTACACTCAGCAGGGAGTCATATGACATTTAGTCACTGCATAACATTACTGCATTATTTTTCTGAATACATGTTCCCACACAGTTGGTAAGTTTATAGCAAGATCTGGTACAAGTACAATCACTAAAATGCTCTTAGTATTCAACTAATGGTGCTGAATACTAGTGTTTCCTTCCTCAAATAACTTCAGTACTAGACAGCACTTATCTGTAAGGCAGCTGGCACGTTACTGACCAGTAAACAAACAAGGGTGAAAAACAAGTACATTTATGGATCTCCCCCCTTTATATGTTATTCCTCAGTATAAAAAAAACAAACCAAATCAGCTAGCAAAAAGCATTGGCTTCTAAGCAAGATGTGTGAGGCAAGATTGTGTAGAAGGGCAAAGAGATCCACTCTAGACAAAGACATCAGACTAAGTTCAAGATCCACACTCATGGGCTTGCTGAACCCAAAGGAGCTGGGAAAATAGCCAAGGAGTGAGATTCCCCTACTGGCAAACGTCTGACAAAATCAGTCAAAACAGCCCTCCAGGTCTGGAAAACATGGAGAGGCAGAAAGCCTGCAGACATAAAAGCAACTCCCTTCCACTAACAAAGGCCTCATATTACCTGAAGAAAGGCTGAAGATCTGAGATGTTTCCAATTCAGTTTCGCTTCAGTATGGAAACAGAGAATTCAGCTTTTATAAAGGTAGGTCACCATCATGCTGCTGACTGACTTACCATCTATCTCTTGCCCGATGGCGAGTCCAGCCCATTTTCTCTGTCAAAACAAGACAACAACTTCACAAATCCTGACATCTGGTAGAACAAACACCCCCTCAGAGACGGCATCCTTACTCAGAAAAGCAGCTCCTCCATGAGAGCCTTAAGAAGCAGCAAAAAAGGGCAGAATGGGATCTTAAAAACAACCTCCAATTTAAGAGAAAAGTCAAAAACATGGAATCATTTCTATTAATAATTCTATTTTCTGACCTTAGGAATTTATTCAGTTCAACCTCCTTCATATTATTGGTCACCCCTTGTCTCAAAGGCAGAAGATAACATCCTGGATAGGGCTTTTGTCATTCTGCTCATTTCCTACCAAGGCTCAGGCGCTGCTCACACAATCGGTAGGGCAAGAGGCAAGAAAGGTGTTACAGGCTCCATGATCATTTTAAAAGCTTACCTGTATACATTAGTTGCAGGAAATGGCTGTAATGTGCTTTAAGGAACGATACTACCTAAAACACTTGTTTGGAGAACTAGTAAGAATGGAACTGTTCAAATCCTCTAGGTCTCTTCAGATTCCTTGTAAAAGATATGTGCAGTACAGAACTGCATGTCAGGTGGGAAATGGTTCAATAATTATGTAGTACAACAGCCTACAAGCTTTACTGTGCCAACAGTTCTGGCTTGCTAATAGCAAAATGCACAGCTCTTCATCTTTTGGGCTCTGCAGTATACAAAGTTTTTCACAGCTTTTGGTTTTTAACCCTAGGAATTAACATTATTATAGAGTAAAGGTGGTTAAGAACTTTACGTGCATAATGAATGCACAGTAAACAGACTTTTGGAGATCACAGAGCCTGTGTCTACTACACGACCACCCATGAATACATAAGGTAAGCACACATTTTGCGTAACACTGGTTCCAAGGCTTCAGGAAATACTGGAAATTAAAGCCCAGCATCGGGAATACTCAACTAAAACATTCACCTAGCAGTAGCTGTAACACAACCATAGTCACTTTTTAGAGGTAACCAACCTACCTCACTCCTTAGCAGAGGAGCTCTCCTGGTTCTACAACAATGACTGGAATCTACAAAAGTCAATCCTAGACCATGAGTGCATCTACTTTAACCCTGTGATACAAACATCTTCTACTGATATCTGCTTTTCAGTTTGGGCATCACAAATCATAGCTAGACATATGGTCAACACAACATCCTCTTCACCCACTCATCCGGACAAATCTGAGTTTGAACAACACGTCAAAAAACAGAAAGTCCTTTTGGGGCATATGCCAAGACATATGTTGAGGAAAAGAAGTCTTGTGTTTGCAGCATGGACTCAGCTTCTAGACCAGCTACTAGCAGTAACTGCTAAGAAAGCACTAAATCAGTGACCATCATTGTTGTACTTTTGTGTTATGCGACTCACAGTGTGAGGCAGTTACAAGCTACAAGATTCATTTTCTATTTGGAAGTGGATAGTATTGATTATTTACTCTAACCATCATTTAACATGTGATAACTTAATTAAGAAAGGAGACAAGTTAAATCTATTTTACACATTTCACTGCACTTTTCATCTGAAAATACTAACAATGACTGAATATAGCCAAAAAACTTCCAGCAGATCCTTAAAAGAGCAATACCACAAAAGAAATCCCTTAAAGTCAGGGGAAACCAGAACAATTAAAAAATCATAAGGAATAGCAGCTATTGTTTAGGCTTTTCTTTTGGAAATAGCTTGTTTCTGGTGGGTTTTTAAAAGGTTAAATTATACCTTTTCCAGTATCTTTAGCCCACCATGCACTAAAAGTAGATCAATGTAATACAAGCAAGTTTTCATCAGTTACAGTAAAAGTCTTCTTGAACTTCTGCTGTCAGATATCAAATTTGCAGCACACATTTAGGCAGACATCTCCCTCCAATTACAAGTTATCTTCAATCCTAATCTCAAAAGAGATCCGTTCTGTAGCAAAGTGGTAAGTCAAACTATACAGTACCTGGGGCAAGCTGAATGCGATGCTGCCAGGAACAACCGAGGGGTGGGTTCTCAGTGTGAAAATGTATTTGTGGTTGGGAGAAGTCTTCACAACAACATGTCTAGAAGAGAGAACAGTATTTTACTTCACCATATTGGAAGTATATTATATATACACCATATGGTCCTTTCCAACCAAAACTATTCTATTGTTCTATACAGCCAGGAAGACTTTGCATTCATTGAGCTCTTTTGAGAACTCAAAAGAAACCAGACAGTTTATTTCTGGTCCTATAAAGGAGAAAACAAAAGCTTCAGGCCTATACCATGATGCAGGTCTACACAGCAGTCTTTCACAGGAGTCCATCACCCTTAGTGATATAACATGATCTCTAAGCCCAACTGCAAGACATGGTACTAATAACTACTATTTATATCCCCCCCCCCCCCCAAGTAGCCCTTTACTTCAGGAACTGTCCCATACAAATGTAAGAGAATCAAGCTATAACCACAAAGACCAAGGCTGATGTATCTAAAAATCAACACTGGTTTCACATCTCATGTATCTAACACCAAAGTATCACTATCAGGTCACTCAGTAGTCTGGAATTAAACACCTATGTGTTAAACTGACAGATCTCCACGCACAGGGGAAGGAGGCAGCCAGGGATTTCATCGTGCCTTGGCAAAGCAGTGATCTGGGGATAAACTGCCTTGGAAAGGTGAGAAATACACTCTCACAGGCCAAACTCCTCCAGAAATAACAGCAGCAAAACAGTATCACAAACACTTGTATTCGTGTTGCTTTCTGGACTAACTACAAGCAAAATGGGTTTGTGGGTGCCCCATCCCTGGCAGTGTTCAAGGCCAGGCTGGACAGGGCTTGGAGCAAGCTGATCTAGTGGAAGGTGTCCCTGCCCGTGGCAGGGGTTGGAGCTGGAGGAGCTGTAAGGTCCCTTCAATCCAAATCATTCTAGGATTCTATGAACATTTTACCCCAATACAAGCAGTACTCGTCAGCTGTGATTTCAACAGTAAACAGATGCAAAGCCTATTCAAGGATCTTCATATATTGTTTGAAGTTTGACTGCAGAAAAAATGGAAGGAATTTCTGTACAAAAAGTAAAATCACATGGCTGCTGAGGCTGTTCCTCCTGTTTGATAGCGACCAACAAACCTCAGACTGAGACAGCATTTGAAGACCAGGAATGCTGTTATAAAAACAGAACAATACAAACAGTCAGGAGCAGACAGAGCAGCAGCCATTGCATGTGTCTGTCTCTCACTCTCAGAATCTAAGCTGTCAGGAACAAAGATACTCAAAAGCTGCTTATAGTTATCCTCAGACTATGCCTGATAGGTGTTATCATCTGATAGGCAGACTTCTTTTTGGCATAAGAAAGCAAACCAAAAGGAAGATGGGATTTGTGGGCACTGGTGGCAAGGTTGATGGTTGAATCAGGTTTCACCTCATCTTCACATCTGCCTGCACTTTTGTCTACCCACAGGATATGTGAAGCCACCAACTCATGTGGTGTTCCTCTCTTATCCATAGTCAGAAACTAAAGGCCAGATGAACTATGCCAACAGGCAAGGCCCACGCTCCTGGCCATCCCCCCTCGTTGGCAGTGAATACATTACATACACATATGCTCCATACATTCCCATTTGCATATGCACAGCAAACCCAGCACCATCCAAAAGCAGATCACTGGCTACATCGTGTGTGCATAACAGCTTCAGCCACATGGTGGGAAGGAACATAAGGCTCTTTGAGACTAGAGGAAATGCGTGGCCTGGATAGCTAAAACCACTAGACAACACCAGCTTTAGCCCAAACAGGCAGGGAAGCTTGCAAACCTTGCCAGGAACTGCTAGCTCTTAATGGCACAGCAGGATAAGAAAGCATTTTAAACACATCAGAGCAATGCATACATCCACTGGCAGGTGGACCAGTGATTCTTCACTCATTGTGGCCCTAAATCACCTGTTAGAGCTGCAGGGATGGGCACCCTTCCTTCTCCATCTCCTCCTGTCCTAGGCATAAATCCAGAAACCTGTTACAAGCAGTATGGTTCCCTGGAAATCTTACAGAGGCAGAGCAAGACCTTTACTGGTGCTTCGTGGTGATCAGGGAAGTACTGGGGATTGGGAGAAAGCAAGCGTCCCTCCTATCTTCAAGGAGGATGCAAGCCTAGGAACATAGTGGAACTACTCCTGTAAGCCAAACGTATTAAAGAACAAGAAAGTGACTGGGAGTAGTCAGCATAGATTTATGAAGGAAAACCAGGCCTGACCAGTACGATAGCTTTCTAGGAGGAAACGGTGAGCTTTAAGGATGAAGGGAGAGCTGTGGGTATTGTTTACCTCAATGTTTGCAATGCTTTTTACAATCCTCACAGATAAACTGATGAAATACAACTGGCTAAGAGGGCAGCGTGGTGGTTTCAAAACCACCTGAATCACTACGCTCAGAGGGCACCAAGCTCAGCTACAGGCACCCATAGGAGCCACAACTACTTAAACTCCCCACTAATGACCAGGATGGTGGGACAGAGTGCAGATGACACACCTGCCGATTGTGCTTCCATGAAGAGGGACTTTAACAGGGTGGAGACATGGGCTCACACAAATCCCATTCAAGTTGAACACCGGAAAATGCAAAGTCCTCCGTCTGGGGAGCAGTAATCCTGGGCACCAGTACAGGCTGTAGGGCAAATGGCTGGGAAGTGGCTTTGCAGACAAAGACTTGGGATCCTGGTGGACAAACTGAACATAAGCCAGCAACACACCCTTGCAGAAAAGATGGCCAACATCATCTCTGGCTGCATTAAGAAGAGTGTTGCCACCAAGGCAGGAAAGATGATCCTTGTTGCTCCAAGGACTGTTTCATTTTCAATTGAGTAGTAGATAAAATAGAGAAGCTGTCCAGGAAGCCAGGACTGGAATCAGATTTTCAGCACAGAGTGTATAAGCCTGATCAATACATAGGCACCTGGAAAGCAAGGTGCAGAGTATTGGTAAGCATGCCTGTAGGCAAAATACAAGTTCCAGCTATGCTACTCGAACACCTCATCAAGAAATAACACCTGATGACAAATAACATCCTATTAGAAGCAGCTCATCAGATAGTTTAAATGACCCAAGATTAAAGCTTCTTAAGACTGGGATGGATCCTGAGCAGTGCACTGAGTTTGGCTCAAAACAGAACAGTGAGTTTAACGTGCATAGATTCAGCATCTCTGCAGGAAGAAACAAACTCCACCATCGCTGGGTTTTACTTCAAAAAAGAAAAATGCAAGAAAATGAGGATACTTGGTGAAAATACTGCTGGGCTGGGGTAGCCACAAAGATTTGATATAAACTGATCTAACTATATTGGAGCATACTATTCACTGAAACCATTTCCAGCGAACCAGAAAGACAGCAGAGCCTGACAGCAGGCAAAGAGAAGCCAGGAAAGAAAAAAGGAAAAGAAATAAAACAAAAATATATCAGCTTTCTGAAAAAAAAAACCTCCAGCCAAGTGAGAAAATCTCATCAAATCCTGACAGGTTCTTTAGAGAAAACTCTGCAAAAGGCACAAGAACAACCACAGTTCTTCTCCAAGCAGCAGAAGCATTTTCCAACAGGCTGTAAGCAACCTAAGTATTAAGAATGTTGAAAATAAGGCAATAGCAGGAAAAAGTGAATGCATTTTCCTACGCTGACGTTCACCAGGAAAGAGCGTGGAGAGCCCGGGGAGCAGGGACATTTCAACCTCAGGAACTGCCTCTGCTTCAAAACGAACAAAAGGAACAGTGAGTCACCAGGGCCAGATAGCTCCCAATAGCTTGAAGAGATGAAACTGCTGCTCCAATTCACGTGTAAAGCCTTGCCTGAAATTATTAGAACCAAACCATGGCTGTGATGTCAGTTCTTAAGAAGCACTTCAAACCAGACCCAGGAAACTGGTGGTAAGTTTGCTGAGCAAACCAACAATAAAACGACCCTGTGCATCCATTAGGTTTTGTATTAGTAAAGACAGAGCATAGCTTCTGTAAGGGAGAGGACAACCTCCATATCTATGCAAAGATGCCAGGAAGCAGTTGAACAATACGGGCAGATATTTCTCTCATGGATGTTTGGAAACCCATGTAAATTATTCAGCTAGGCTCCTCAGGGCTCTTCAGGTAACTAAACTGGCATGAAATAAGAGGGGTGGTCTTCCCATGTAAAAGGCAGGCATAACAGGTAAGAATAATTAATCAGTTCTCAACATTAAAAATACTGTCATTGAGATAACGTGCCCTTGTCTTCCTTCACTGCCTGGGTGTTCTCAGCACTTGCTTCTCTCTCCAAAATACACCGGGAGTCCTCAAGAAATACGTCACAGGAACTTCAGATGGTGCAAGTTATCAAACACCACAGCACTACACTGATGCATTGCATACCATGAACTCACACGTCACAAAGTGATGACTCACACTTGTCCAACTTTGAGGATGCAGAAAATGAAGCATGAAAAGATCTACAATGGCATCATGGGGATAAACCACCTCGATGATCCAAGGTCAAACTCCCAGGTCTACACTGTGAGCCCCAAATGGAAGCATTACCAAAAAACATTCTGTGCAGCCAGTCATGGTTAGGATGCTACAAACCAAATCTGCTGATTGTGTGCACCTTACTGCAGCAGATCCTAGGGATGGTCCTGCTCAGTGTATCTGCAATGCAGCAGAATGACTACATCCCTCAGTAGTAGCTGAATATCGTGATGTTTCTCTGTATTCCAGGCTTACGCTTTACAAAGCAATTTATAGCATCTGCTCACAACCAAACATATGCTGCTTTCTTTATGAGCCCCAATTTCTAGAAACAGGCAGCTCTTTTAGGGAGAATCAGCACAGACTGAACCACGGCCAGCCTGCTCACCAGGCAAGCCTTGGGATGTTACTTCCTGCTTGCTTCCACGAACATGAATGAGGGCTCTTCAAGCAAAAGGAATGCAGGAGGGTGCTGCAGCTCTGGCAGCTCCAGGATGTTCAGAGTTGAGGAAATTAACATTTGTATAATGCATGAGGTACAATGTTCAGTGCAGGTATTCTTGTAAGACAATTACTTTGGAAAAAAAACTCCACCTAGTGTCATCACTTAAAGAGACCAGGCCATTACCTGTCCAAGCACATCCTTTTGCCTGCTACTGACTCTACAAGTTGTGCTCATTTAGATCTTTTAGGGGAGGTGGTTTTGTTTCTGTTTGGCCTTTTATACTCAAGTTGGGCTTGTGAATCCACAGTTAATCACTAAAAGGCTGGGACAGCTCTCCAGGGTAGCAGCACAGCAGACTGGTAGCACAAAAAGAGGCAAGCCTTTAAGCACATCTCTCCCCCCATCCCCGCAGTTCAGAACCACTAGTCTCCAACCTTAGCAGAATTCACATGGGCCAGGTATTTTATGGTAAGGGCCTAAGTGTATCATTCAGTACCTTTTTGAACTTGTTTTCTGCATTTTGTAAACCCTCCTGCAATTAGTTCATTCTGTCTACAATCCACATATTGAAACCTTTAAGAGAGGCACTGTACAGCTGCAGGGAAGCAAGGAAACTAATTTGAATTGGCTTCTTTTAATACAAAGCACTTCTGTGTGGGCTGAGCTGAAAAAATGAGGTGTTTTCTACTTCTCTCACAAAAGTAAAACCCAGAGTCAGCGTCTATCAGTCACCCCAAAACTGTAATTAAAGAATCCAAACTGTTGTGCCCACACTCTGGCTGCCTTCCCCTTTTGTTCTTGTGCATGAAAACCCTAAAAAACAAGAGTTTCTACTGACTGTTCAGCACTCCAACATGATGTGAAAGTGAGAGGATGCCCCTAGTAACACAATTAAATGATAAAAGTCTACATGAAATACTTCAAATATTCTAGCTATGTAACAGGAACAGCAGCAAAACTAAAACCAAACCAAAAAAACACATCAAGACCTGAAGCCCTTCATTAAAATACTGATTATAATTAGTTGAGCATATCCAGATCCCAAGGAAGAAAAGCTTCAGAGGCAAATTTACCACTTCGCTATCTTCAGTTCCAAGAAAGAGGCATATAGAGAGCTTTGGTCTCTAAACACACAGAGGTTTTGTTAATTAACCTCCTGTATTCACCTTCCAAAAGCTGATATTTCATTCCACCCCCACCCAAAGTCTGAAAACAATTCCTTTTTGGTTCAAAGCTGAAAGAGCAACAGTGCACACTTACTGCCCAGACTGGAAGTCCTTCTCATTCACCACCACACAGTTGGTTAATGACAGTTCATCAGTGGGACACCTTGCTGCTTGCATAGACTACGAGGAAGAAAGAGAAGAAAAAGCTGTCAGATACAATTCTGGTTTCCCTTTAATAAGCCAAGCCTCAAAGCTTCTGTAAATCAACAAAACAGGTCTCATGAGCGCTGACATATCCTGAGAGCACAGTCCACTGGCAGTGACAAGCTCCTCTTCAAGGTTTCTCCAAATGTTTCTATGTGTTATGAGTATTTGTACCTAAAAAGCTCTGCATTTTGTGAGGATGCTGTACCTTGTATTTCCTAGCATATCTATGGAAAATACTTTCAAATTACCTAGGAAAAAGAGCGTGGAATAAAGATGTTGCCTTTCTTCTTCCCTGACTTTACTCAGAAAAGTGAAACTTGAGCACATCTGCTCTGGATATTCATACTCCAAACAGCACAGTACAATGGCAGCACTGAGAGTCCAACAGGAAGATGTAATTCTCCCCAAGCTGCTATCCAGCCCCACAGCATCTCTAGAAACCTTCTCAAAAGAAGTATCATGATGAAAATAGTATTTCCTACTCTATAGGAAAACATCACAGATCAGTAACAAACAGGAGAAAATTCAGTTCAATAGTCAGTTCCAGTCCATTACTATTCAAATAACTACTACAAACTTTATGGGGTGTTCTCCACCACTCTTTTTTTCCCCCCAGAAGCCCAAACAGCAATCCAATTGCAAGAGTATCTGCTCATTTTTTTCCCTTTCACTAGTAGTCAGGAATCAGCCACTAAAATAACTAACCACTACCACTCTTAGCCCAAGCTACTGCATCCCCACGCTGAGGCAGCACGTAGCATTATAGAAAGAACATGGCAAAGGAACCTCAGCCCATCCTACACCCCGAACCCCATTTGCTTCTACAGAAGTATTCCACAAAACAAGAATTTGGGGCTCAAAATGGCTCTAGAAGTAGAGAAAAGGATGGAAAAGGAAAGACGCTTCCATTGTTAGCTACAGACTGAAAGGCTGAATTTGGAGACAAGCTGCACTTGAGCCCCAGATGTAATTTTCAGAATCAAAACACAACTACTTTCTTTCTCAGACACAAACCTGCAGACAATGCAACAGAAACTATTTGTCAGTGTTAACCTATTGCTAAAAGCAACTCAGAAGGGATTTTCTCTTATGACACCTTTAAATCCTAGCAACAAGAGAAAGAAACACACTGATCCCAACACACACATCTAGATCATTTCCCAGGAGTTAACATCCTGCTCAACCTTTCTCTGGGCCAGGACAGCAAATTCATCTCCATGTGGCCTGAATCCAGGCTGCCCTCCAGCCCAAAACCAACATTTTACATGGGGATGGAACTCTTCTAGAGTACTTGCTCTTTAGAAAAGGACTAATTCATTGTTTTTATGGAATAATGGCCTTGACATATGTGACAACAGGAAAGGATTCCATTTTCAGCCTTGAAACAGATTTATCTACCTGAAACTGAAGTGTAATAAGAGACTCAAATATTCTTGTAATAAAAAAAAATACGTCCATCAGTGGGCTTCTGAAACCTACCTCTTCATACTCCCTGTCTTTGGCCACTTCACACAAAACAAAGCATTCACTATTTTATCATTTCTCCTTCCATTTGCAAGGGGATCATTTGGGGCAGGGCATGCCCTGATAAAGCGCATTAGGTAGGATATTTCTGGAGAAAACTGAATACAGAGCTCCTGGATTAAACCTTTTTACAGCACCAGTCCTCAACTGCATTTTTAATCCTTCCAGACCGAGTGCTTCCTGCATGTAAACAGCAAGTGGCTGTTAAAATTGCCATTCTCCTTTGTTACTCCTCTCCCCATTTGGGAATGTGCAAGCTTTGCTTTATGGAAATGCATAAATATAAAGGAATGCATTTCAAATCCAGCACCAAGAGCTTCGTTTGCAAGCTCCACAAGATGACAGAAGTGTCATAAAACAGCCTTGGGTATCAGAGAAGTGAAATAGCAGTATCAGCACAGACTGCACTAACCATCCCATGGCCTGGCTCATTCTCCTCCTGGGGTGCTTGGCAGAAGCCCATTTCTCCCTTGGCAATGAGCAACTGCTTAGAGCACATCTCTAACCTGTGCTGAGCTCCCAGCTCTCCAGTACAGGCCCTCCTCAGGTGCCAACATTCTGCAGAACTTTGATACATTAACAATATACAGAAGTGTTTTAAACAGCTCATGCAAGCAAAGGACTCAATGGACACAGGCTTTCATGAGCATCCGTTTGAGGAAATCTGGATGCAAGAGATGAACCTTAAACTAAAGCAGCAGACAGGAAGGAGGAACACACTGTTTTGGTGAATTGCAGGCGCTTCCTCTTACCTCTCCTCACCCCAAAGGTCATATCCCCTGCTCACAGGGATTCTTGTCTGTGGAACAACTGAGCTGTAGCAGTAAAGACACAGGCACTGGCTGCTCTGGAGTAAGGTTTTCTGGTATAAATGCAGCAGTCTAGAGCTGTAGCACAAGCCACCAGAGCCTAGAGGACTGTCGAGTGCCACTGGTAGTACTGTCAATTTAAGCTCTTGCATTTTAGGTTCCAGCTTCCCTGCACCCTGTCACCTCCCTGCCGCCCAGCACTCTTACTGCATGCCATCGCACACCACACCTCAGCAAATAGAAGAAGCAAATCCTTAGGAGTATTTCTAAGGAACCTCCAAGTATATTTACACAAGCTAATTTTAAGCTAACTAGTAGGTTACTGCTAGCAACTAAGCAAGGCAACAAAAAGCTCTGCTGTAACAAAGCGGATCTTGCAGCTGAGAGCGAATGCCATCTGCTGCAGTTACACTGCTGTCAGTACTAGCTTGAAGGTGACCCACATACATCTTCACAGGTTGCAGTTATACCCAGGTCCACAACATTGGGCTTAAAGTAGCAAAAGAAGTTTTCTCTCCCTCCAGTTATTGTCCTGGTTTATGTAAGGAGAAGACTCCAAGGACAGCACAGCTCCTGGGAGGTGACCTCACACATCAGAGACAGTGCCTTTGTTCTAAAGCATCCTCAGCCAGAGGCATCCATCACTGGTCCTGTGGCATCCTCTATTAAATCCATGTCTAAGCAGAGCTCTTCTCCAATATTCCTGCTGTTTAACCAAGAACAAAATGAGACCACATGATGAACTGATAAATCTCATGCAGAAAGACAAATGTGAAGGACCTCACTTTGGATTTATGACAAAGCAGTAATGTTGCCTCTAATCCTCTGCTACTGAGCAGGAGCAAATCCAGCACCAGGAGGTTCAGTGATCATAGAACCATGGAATGGCTTGGATTGGAAGGGATCTTAAGATCACCCAGTTCCAAACCCTGCCACGGACAGGGACACCTTCCACTGGAGCAGCTTGCTCCAAGCCCCTGTGTCCAACCTGGCCTTGAACACTGCCAGGGATGGGGCAGCCACAGCTTCTCTGGGCACCCTGTGCCACCACCTCAGCACCCTCACAGGGAAGAGCTTCTTCCCTTAGATCTATCCTGAACTTCCCTTGGTTTAGTTTAAACACATTACCACTGATGTAGTTTACCTTTATGCAGTAGAAGTTGCTCAAAAAAGTAAACAGCTTCAAAAAACAAACAGCTTCATAACAGAAACAATCTCCATAATGTCTGACCTTTCAGAGACTTCCAGTCTCCGAGTCCAGTCTTCCTCTACAAGAACAGGAAATCCAGTTCTGGCACATCAGGGGAGCTCAGTCCACAAAGCAATGCCAAGTTATTTGAATATTTTTATACAAGCTTTTTATAAACCACACTTTTTTCTCCTTCTGAGTTTCAAAACAAGCATCCAAAGCAACATCAAGGCAGTGCTGGTTTAAAAGATGCCAGGGGAAAAGAATGAATACTCACATTCATTCTGTTCATTCTCACTGTACTACATTGCTGCATGGGTGAGCACATAGTACAAAAATACAGTTAATTTTTGTGACTTGTTAAGGCTGATGATGGAGGAAGCTAAAGAAAAACATGTTTCCCATTACTCATCCCACAGGATGCAAGTTGGTGGCAGATAACAGAACTGCGCTGCTACCTGTCAGTTGTTACTGAACAGAAGAGCTAAACCATTAAATGCTAAGGCAGAGATGCTCTTCATCTGAAAGAGCTGAACTTATTTCATGTACTAATGCTACCAGAGTGATTATAAAACAGCTCTAACGCTAAGGCAGGTTTGTTCTGGGCACTGTTCCTACAGAGTCTGTGTAAGACAAATATTGTCAAAGTGTTACATATTTAAGATTTTCTTTTGTGTAGAAGATATAGACATACACACGCATTTAGTACATGCACATGTACATATATATGATTTCTACCATGCAGATGTTGGCAGACAAGCATTAGGAACATGACAAGGCCAGGTACTAGACGTTTAAGTTTTCTCTGCAGAGCCCAATGCCAGCTGTGTAGAAATGGGGATTTCCACTCCAAAAAGCATCCAAGCTTTGCTGTAACAGTTGCTGGGCAATGAAGAGCTTGTGCAGTTTTCTTGGGAAGAAAGCTTAATCCCTGTTTACTAGGGAGCGAGCAGATGTGTGGCTGACTCACAGATGCTCCAAGTCAAACGCTCATTCACCACTGAAGTCTGCAAATAAAATGAAGTTGGAATACTGAAAGGAAGAATTGTGATATTAAAGGAGACCTGAAGATAAACAGGGAACTGAGGTGGTGATCTGCAGACCACACGTTATCCAGGACCATGCTCCTGATGGAACCATTGCCCGATACAGCCTGTATCTAAAGATCCAGTGGATCAAGCAGCAACAGAATCCCTGATGAACATGAAAACATCAGGAGCCTGCTGCACACAGATGATAAACAGCAGCACTAGCATGCAGAAAGATGAGCTGTAGCAGAGCTGGGTTAGCAGTAGCCTCAGAGGACACAACAAATCAATCTCTCCTAGCATAGGAAAGCCGGAGGATTACGATGACTTTCTACATGCACACATGCACCATGGAACTGAGTAACAGAGAGGAAAAACAAGTCTATACTAAAGGACAGTAGAAACAGATGTAAAACCACAAGAAGGCTAACACAGCCACTGACTAGCAGCTAAGAATGGGTTCCTAACCTGTAATAGCCTACAGTAAAGACAAAATCCTAACTCCTTTAGAGGCAGCATTCAGTAATAGTTACGAAAGGACTGACAACGTGATGCCCATACCAGGGACCAGACTCAGCAACCCAAGATGGCCTAAATGCTGTGTTTCTAAAATTGTTACCAGTTCACTGAAGGTTTTTCTGGACATCTCAGAAAAATACTTAAATAAAACTTCCAGAGCTCTGCAGCTGTAAAAGATCAAACACTTACAATAACGTTAGGCTTGGGAAGACAGGCCTCCTTTCCAGACGCACAGAGTACCCTGCTGCACCCACTGAGCCCTGGGACAAACAGCCCTGGGTGGCTGCTCAGAATCAGCCTTTCACCAGCTCCATTTGGTCTCTAGCTTACTGCTGGAATCTTTTATTATCAGGAAGGAGCTGCATTCTCTCTCAATAACAAGCTCCTAAATACCAATTTTCTCCTTCTCCTGAAAGAGGAACATATTGGGAAAGCTAAAATCTCAGAGATCACATTCAGATTTTTGGAAAAGCTTTTAAGCAAGCCGACGCCGAGACAGCCTCAACACAGAGCCCAGACAAGAAGCACGGATGAGATGCCACCCTCCTTCCCACGCCCCCCACACATGATGCTCCCATGGGGATGAATCACCTCCCTGTGCTCGTTCAGGCAGCTGAGGGGGCCCCACGTGAACACACCTGCATCACAACCACACCGGCTGCCAGTGACACAGCAGCCAAAACCACGTGAAAATTCCAAGGAAGCTGTGGCTGCCCCATCCCTGGCAGTGTTCAAGGCCAGATTGGACACAGGGGCTTGGAGCAAGCTGCTCTAGTGGGGGGTGTCCCTGTCCGTGGCAGGGGTTGGAACTGGATGAGCTTTAAGGTCCTTTCCAACATAAACCAGTCTGGGATTTTATTATCTTAGCAACTACAGGATATTGCTTTTTAGGGTGGTGACTGCTGCTTACCCTTTGGCCGCAACCCAAGTTTACAGCCAAATCAATTCAGCTCTTCCAACAGCAGCTTCCCAACTCCAACACTGTTTTACCCAGTGCAGTCAGGACGACGCTCACAGCTTTGGGAATTTGGCTGTATTATTGCCAGTGTTCTGCAATGTTAGCAGAACCACAGTTTAGTTCCAAGACAGAAGGTTTTGCCTGATCCAAAAGAGCAGAAGAAACAAGGGTGTTGAAGGAGAATTTCTATAAGCTACTGATATCATATAGCATCTATAATCTAAACAGGTTGTTCTCCCCAGAGACATCATCCTCCAGACAGGTCTTTATAATAGGATCAAGTAAAGTGATTTCAGAAGATATATCTGTATCTGTGCTGCTGTGCCATATAACCAGGAAGCTGTTTCCTGACAGTTTAGCAAGAACACCAACTCCACCTTCCAATTAAGCATTAATGACCCAGAATATGTGTGTTTGTAATGAACACATCCAGTTTTGGAGTGTCTGTTGCCTCACATTTCTGCCATGAGCCAAGATGATCCACCATTTAATTACAGGGAATTGCTACTTGTTGTGTTTCATCTAAACCTCTTTTTAAAATGCTGAAAAGGAATGAAACATCACACAGACACATCCAAGGCGTTAGCCTAGGATGGAAGTCGCAGGATTTTGACACATTCACTGTGAGAACACCTAATAGATGCAAATTTCTTCCCATTTATTTAGAAAATTGCCCAATGGCAACAAGAGCAAGGTTAAAAATATCCCCTTAAACCTGAAATTTGCCTTGTGAAAGCCTGAGATGCTGCTTTCCCTACAGATTTGCAGCTCACCCCACCACTGCTGGGCTGCAACCTCTCCAGGACACTGACCAACGTATCAAACACTTCACAGTTATAGGCAGTTTGTGTTTAAGACACAATACCTTGCAAGTATTTCTGTATTTTCTACAGGAAAAGCATGTGACTTAACACAACTCTAGGGCATAAATTACTCCAGATTTTTTGATAGAAGGTCATTGCTTTATTGCATCCCAGGAGATCAGAGAAATGTGTTAAATCTTTTTATGCTGCAAACATCTGACCTTCCGAACTGAGTATCTGACATGCTTACACAGGAAAGAGCAGACCAGGGCAGCAGTGGGGCAAGAGTGCCTCAAGAACTATATATTCAGCCTTGGTTTAACAAGCAGCAGTTATTACCAGTTGGCTCAAATGCAGCATAATGGGATACTGTGTTGAAAGATTTCTGTTAACTGTAGTGACTGTGCTCCTTGCCTGATTTTTAATGCTCACAGATCTTCTCCTGGAGGTCAAAAACCCTCCTGAAGACAGCCAATCTGGAAACTTAGTAATAAAAATCTGCTCTTTGCCACAGAACTTCCCAAATTTGAGCCAGCATCCTGACAGGTTTGTGAATGACTGCATCAGGTAGAGACTACACTCTGAAACCCATCCTTCCAAATAATGCTGCAGTGACCAAGGATACAAGTCTGTTTGTGATGATTTCACAAGACGCATACACATTTGCAGAAGTGATCTCAGGAACAGAGATTTGGATTTAGTTTTCTCCCATTTCCCTAAAACGCTGCTGAACACCCATTTCTTCATATTACATATTAGGAAACACCAAAAAAAGACAAGTGATGCTTGTGAAGCTAAGCTGATTCACACACGTTTCTTTGGTTGCCTGATGACGCCTGTGTCTATGAAGGCTGATTCCGTATGTCAGCAGAATCAGACTTAACCCACAACCATAAAATCCAATTCTTATTATTCCAAGTTTGTACCAAACCATCCAACCTAAAACTGTCCTGGGATTGACTGCAAGGAGTACAAGAGAGCACACGTTAGTCCAGCGATGTCTTAAGCACCATGGGAACATCGAGGGGTACAGTCTGTCCTCCACTACCCTTCCCACTACTGCTACACTCTCAATTTTTACAGTTGATTTCAACAGATGTCACAGTACATCTTCTGCTCAAGACACAGGCTCTTCTGGAGGAGATGCAGCACAGTTCCCCAAGGCAAACAACATAAGTACCTGAGCGAAACCAGTATCACTTCCAACCCAACACAGATGGGAATCTCTCCTGAGAAGCAAACAGGCAAGCATTTCCTATCACTGGGCTAATGGCAGTACCACTTCACAAGTCCCAAACAGCAAATAAAGAAAAATTAAGGTTTTAAACCATTTGTACCATATAAAACAGCCATTATTTCTAATCACCGTGAACTGCTGTACAAGTTGCAGCTATTACAAAACCCTAATTTTCCTTAAAGAAAACCACATCAGTCTCTCTGCTAGGGAATCATCACCAACATCCAACAAACAGCACACAAGAGGTCCTCTGAGGAAAGTCAGACCTCCTGCAGCTTGCAAGAGTAAAGCTGCAGCCACACAGACCTGCTTTATTTACTACACCATTTCTCTGTGTAGGTCTCCAATATGATACAAGCAGAGACACAGCTTGTTCCGGATCAAGAGCTTGACACTGCTGGAACAAGGCACAGAAATCATCTGGCCTTTCTACATCTCTTTGAGAACTAATTCCTAATGATGTTCAACTCAATTAGCTACAGTCAGCACCAGTTAACTTCCAGAGGGCCAGTCTTGGTCCAAGGGATCAGGACACAGGCAGGCAGCTTCAGCCCATTCCTGCTTCTGGAGCAGATGCTGGCTGATGTCTGAGCCAGACCTAGCGCTCTGTATGCCTCAAGATTCCCATGCAGAGAGAGACACAGAATAAATTATTACAGAAACAACCATTATTTCTAATCCGCATTAACTACTTTTCCTATAAGCTTCAATCACTGTTACCCACTGTCTCTTCCTTACCACTGAGCAAATTAAGGGAGCAGAGGAATCCACCTGAAACAGCAGCAAGCAATTGGTGAGAGCTGGATTGTGAAGTGTCTAAATTATTTAAAATATTACTAGAAGATTAAAGATTTTGCCTCTCTCCTACCTCAGGAAAGCCATTCATTTCTCTGTAAAAGCATACATACACAAATCCAGTCACATGAGTCTAATAAAAGAGATTAAGCTCCAAATTACACTGCAGGAGATGGTTTCAGGCCAGAAGTAGTCACAGGAGCTTCCTCTCCCCATTCTCAGGTTCAAGCACCTTTTAAAAATGCTGACAACAGAACAGCATCCGTGTCCCACTATTAGACTCACTTGTTATACCTAGAGATATCACACACCTCCACTCTCCTACCTACTAGTCCTTGTTTATACAGACAAGGATCACAATAGCTTCAATGTCACACGCAAAGCAGATGCTGCTGCCTGCTCACCCTTGTGAGAGCTGTTGCTATCCCACATGCAAGCTGGAGGGAACAGGCAGTTCAGCTGTTAATTGACATTGACAGCCTCCCAAACCAAAGCTATTAAAAACCCACAGATTTCTCCTGGGTTAACTGCAAAGGGTGAGATGAAGAGAAAAGGTGCAAGGAAGAAAGGAGACTACACATCTGACGCAGGGACAGAAGAAAAGGTCTGCCCAAGAGCCAGACCTCAAAACATGGGGTTTTTTTCTCAATTAATCAGCATTTTGGAGGTGAGTCTCTAGTAGACCTGCTCATCTGTGACACCAAATTTCTCCCCACTGCTCTGCACCACACCACTGCACCATCTGTCCTTGTGTCCACCAGGCAAACCATAACAGAAAGGAAACCAATAAGAAAACCTATTCCCTCAAGACCTCAATCACCAAACTGTTTGGCCAAGACAGCAGGTATCAGCCTGAAGCAGGCATTAAACAAATGTGTGACTTGCCCAAGCTGATAGCAGTAAAGCGTTCCTGAGCATACTGCAAGGAGAGCAACCTTAACTGCACCTTGCAGCACTGGCAGACAGACACCTGAAAACAAAGGGGATATGCAGGGCAGTACATGGAGTGATTTGACAGACAAAACTGTTCCTTCACATTTTAAGGCCTTTCTGGCCACTTGCTGATGTTATGTAAGCAATCATCAATAAAGGATTCTTTCATTTTTTAAATAAATACGGAATAAAACCATTGCACAAGGCAATCCAGACCCACATCACAACATGGTGCTTGGCTGGTGCCCACAGGGCAGAGGAGGCCCTACAAGCCTGCCCCATATCACACAGCACCGAGGGGTCACCAGGGCCTCAAAGCATCCTTAGGGGACTTCAAAATCCTGCCACAACCCCCCATGGGAACAGGGAGCACCTCAGCCTCATGGAGGCCCCTCATGGAACCCCACAGCACCAAGGGGTCACCCCACCCTCTACACAACATCCTTAGAGGATCCTGCCACATAACCCACAGAGAGAAGGGCCACCGCAGCCTCACAGCACCCCTCAGGCATCCTAAAATCCTGCCCTGCTCACCACAGGGCCTGAGGGACACAGCAGCCTTAGGGAACCCTAAATCCTGGCAGCAAAAGCTCACTGGGGCTTCACAGCACTCTTAGGGGACCCCACGATCCAACCCCACACCGCCTCATGATGCTCCCAAGGAAGCCCTAGAAGCTCACCCCACAGCACTGAGGGGTTACTACAGCCTCACAGCACCCCTGGGATACCCTCAAATCCTGCCCTGCATCCCCCCGAGCCACTGTAACCTCACAGAACCCTAACTCCTGACTCACATCCGCAAGACAGCGCTCACCCTGGCCTCGCAGCGCTCCTGAGGGAACCCTACAGCCCTGTCCCGGCTGCCACATCACCAAGAAGCCACCTCAAACCCCGCAGCACCCCAGAGAGACCCGGCCCCACAGCACTCTCAGGGCTCCCCCACATCCCTACAGGGCTGGGTCACCACAGCCTCACAGCACCCTCAGGGGACGCCACATCCCTACGGGGGTGAGTCACCACAGCCCCACAGCACCCTCAGGGGACCCCATACACCCCTCCAGGGCTGAACGACCACCCCGGCACGGGAGCAGCCAGAAGCCACCGAACCACCCCGGTGCCCAGGGAGCAGCAGAAGCGGAGGAGGGGGAATAGCGGAGGGGCCAGGCAGGGCGGGACGAGCAGGATCCGTCCCCGTTCTCTCCCCCCCCTTGGCCTAGCGGCCGAACGTCAGCTGGTAGCGGTGCTGGGATTGGTCGGTTGAGCCGTGCGCGGGGTGCGGTGGGAGGAGTCGAGGTTCTCCTCACGGCGGGCGGGCGCGCGTTGAGGGACTGCGGCGCCTCCGGGGATGGGGCCGGGGCCGGGGCCGGGGCCGGGGAGGGGGAGGGGGAGCCGGGTGTTACCCCCGGCCTGGGAGCGGGACGGGCCCGGCGTTAGCCCGGAGGGAAGGTGCGGCTTGAGGGGCCGGGCGTGCGGCGGGCTAAGCCCTGCGATGTGAGGGTTGAGTGGGATTAGGCTTCCGGGCAGTCTCCGGCCAGCAGAAGGGCCGGCAGCGGCAGGGGTCGGCCAGGGCTTGGAGAGCCCTCACTTCTCTGGGCCTTAGCATGGAGTCCTGAAGAGCACTGCCTGAGCAGGCTTGCAGTGCTTTGTGGAGAAAGGCTCCAGAAGGAAGTGCATCAGTAGAGCAGCTATTTCAGATGGGGTGCTGTGGCCTCCTCCAGTAGTACATCCAATGGCTTGCTTTGTTTTCTGCTTGTTTCCATTCAACAGCGTCTGGTTTGTACCATTTGTACCAATGGCATGGGTTTGTGCTACAAATTACAGGTATGTGAGAGCCTGAAAGACACATAATGAGACCTTGCACCTACCACTCTGGTCCGTCAGCACATTTCAGAGGCTGGAGTTAACCTAATACTTCGGTAAAAAGGCTTGGGGCTTATAAAGCTTATAAAGCCTTCACCCATGATGTGGGTGTCTTGTGCTCATCACAGCTCTTGCTTTTATATGGAGCTGGTAAAGCCTGGTCCAGTTTGAGTGCTTACAGCAGCCAGGCTCTGGATATAGATCTTTATGGGGGCCGACTCCTGTTGTTTGTTTGCAACACTGCTTCACTCTTAAGAGGACCACATCATATTGGATAAACTGCCTGATGCTCAGAGTTTTCAGAGCCATGTTCCCCTGTGTAATGTTCTGCGGGAAAATGAAATTCCAATTACGGTCTGGTCCTGACTGAGGGAAGAAGGCAGCAAAAACTTGGACTCCAAAGCAGGGGTCAATACTGGCTCCAAAGCTGACCTCAACAGCCTGGAAATCAATTGAGAGAGCAACCTTTAATGCATTAGCAACCTGTCGCATCGGCTTCCTGCGCAGGGCTTTGGCAACATAATAAAATATTAATACTGACTTTAATTGCTGGTTTGCTGCCTTGAGCAGGTAGCAATGTTAGCTAGAACCCAGGGGAGCACCAAGTGCGTGGAAAACTGGGGAGGCATTTTAACATAGGCAAGAGTGATGGATTGCTCAGTGCATGAGTACAGGACCTGGTAGATAAAGAAGTGTGGTCGATAGCTGAACGGGCAGATGTGAAAGATGCACAAATTTGGTTTCACACAGTGAAACTGTGTTCTTCCTGCTTTCTCAGCAGCTGAGCAATTTCTCCATCTGCATCCCTTCCTGGACAGACATCACTGCAAGGGGAAAACACCTCTGAAAAGCCATTGTTAAATAGCCAAAGAACCCCTCAGCTTTGGGCAGGAAACCGCCAGGTGGTTCTTGCTCAGGGGGGATTTGCTTCCCAACCTCTGTTATGGGTGAAACTGGCTGTGAGAGTCACAGGTGAAAACCTGCATCTGCTGAAACAGTGATTTCATCATGGAATCCCAGCCTGGTTTGTGTTGGAAGGGACCTTAAAGCTCATCCAGTTCCAGCCCCCTGCCATGGGCAGGGACACCTTCCACTGGAGCAACTTGCTCCAAGCCCCTGTGTCCAACCTGGCCTTGAGCACTGCCAGGGATGGGGCAGCCACAGCTTCTCTGGGCACCCTGTGCCAGTGCCTCAGCACCCTCACAGGGAAGAGCTTCTGCCTAAGAGCTTATCTCAATCTCCCCTCTGGCAGGTTAAAGCCATTCCCCTTGGCCTATCCTTACAGGCCCTTGTCCAAAACCCCTTTACCAGTCCCTTTCCCCTCAGGCACTGGAAGCTGCTCTAACTTCTCCAGAAGATAAGAACTTTTCTTCTATTTCCATGCTGCAGAAGTTTTCCTCTGAGCAGGTAAAGGTGCTGGGCATGAAGGAGCCATCTGCCACTGCACCCCCACCAGTAAGCTTAGGCTGACACCATGTTGGTGATTCTCACAGCTCTGAGCTTCCCATATCCTTCTGCCCTGTGGCCTTGAAGGAGTCTCCTGCAGAAAAAAATGCAGGAAATGGGACCTCTGAATTTGCAGGGAAGTGGTTGAGGGGATGGCTGGGGGGGGGGGAATGGTCATGCTCCCCACATTTTTTTACCTATTCAAAGGGGTGGGGAAAACAAAGAAAGGTTCACTCAAACCAGTTGCAAGGGTGCCCTGGTTCCTCTTGGGATCTGGAACCAAGGGGGAGCCCAGCCCAGCCCACCCCACTCAGACCTGAACTCCAGCCACCACTTGTTCTCCTGGTGACAGGGCTGCATCTCAGAGAGCTTTGGGCACAAAGCTCAAACCTACAGCCAGCCCCAGAGCTCAGCCCTGCATCCAGTCCTTCACTGGGAGTAGGAATGAGGGATGAGAGTGGGGAAGGGCTTCACTATTGAACCCACCTATGGTCTGGAGTGAAACCTCCAGCTCCCAGCAGACACAACATTGCCTGCAAGCTGGCCCCACACCACAGGTGGGTTTGGGAAGGCAGGTTGGGCAGGAATCATGCCTTCACTCTCTCCACTAACCTCCGTGTGAACCCACTGGATTGCAGCTGCTGAAAGGAGCAGGGAGGCTGGAGGATAACTGGAAAATGGATCACAATTCCTAACAAACTGTATGAAGTTAACCCTGTACTGCCTGGATCAACCCAAACAGAGGTGGCAGCCAAAATTATGTCTGTAAATTCCATAAACAGCTTGGGAAGCATCAAGTAAAACATCTCAAGAAGTGAAAACAGTGGTTGGGTTTCAGGGCTTCTGGGTTTTCCTTGGTCCTTTTTTCAGTGAAAACCGCGGTATTCATAAAACGAGTGTCCAAACCAGCAGCAGCGGTGAAAGCACAAAGCAGGGCTGGCAGGGTCGTCCTCCTCCCTCTGCCGTCCGCTTCCCTGCGGCTCCCCCTTCAGCCCGGCAGCCCCAAGCTCCGGGGCTCCCCCCGCTGCTGACCCCCGCACGGTCTCGGCCCACCGCGACCGGAACCGCAGGGCGGGTGGCAGCGGGACCCCGGGCAGGCCCGGGACAGGAGCTAAGGGCAGCCCCGCTAGACGGGCCCGGGACTCCTTTGGCTCGGTCCCGACGCAGCAGCCGGGCCGGTGCCAGCCCCGCGGCGGCTGCCGGGGGGTACGGGGGGTGCCGGGGGGTGCCGGGACGCAGAGCTCGGGGCGAGGTTTGGGGTAGGGGGGAGGCACTGTCTCCGGGTGACCAAGGCCCCCGCGGCCCCCCATTGGCGGGAGGGACGGGCGAGTTGATTTGTTATTGGCCAAGCGTTATCGGAGAAGGGCCAATAGGAATAAAGCTCTGTTGCCGTGAGAGCGGTGTGTGGCAACCGCGTGAAGAACACAGAGGGTCATGCGGCGCGGTGAGGCGTGACGGAGTGAAGCGGCTCCTGATTGGTTAAGCCGCTCAGAGGTTAGCCAATCCCATTGGAGAGCGCGGGGCGGGGTGGCGGTTGGCCGGGCGCGAGGCAAACGGCCGCCCGTCGCCTCAGGCGGCCCGCCATGGCCGCGAGCTGCCGGTAGCCGCTGCAGCCGCTGTCCCGGGGGGTCGCCCATGGAGGTGAGGGGCGAGACATGGGCCGCGGGCCGGGGAGAGGCTGGGCTGTGCGGCTCTTGCTGTCAGAAACCCAGCGGGCACGGTTAGAGCCGGGCCGGGGCGCGGGTGACCCAGCGGGGCTGAGGGAGGCTTCCCTCACTGCGCCGCCGCCGTGTGTCCGCCGCCGCGACCGGGCTCGGTGCCGCGGTGCTCTCCTCTGTGGGGCGGCCCGGGCCTGCCTGTGGTGAGGGGTGCTGTGAAATAGCTCGGAAGTGTCGGGAATGTAATTCCCAGTGGCCTGAAAGGCTTCCTTGGGGGGGAAAGGAGTGTGAAGGGTTTGGTGGGTTTGGGGGTGTCACGAATCCAGACCAGCTCACTGTGCTGTGTGTTCCCTCATACCCTGACATCACAAATCGTGTGGGTGCCAGGTGTCCTTACTGAACAACGAGAAAATGTGGCACAGTGAGCGTAGTTCTGACTTTGAGTGTTCGCATACGTGTAAAACGTGGCTGAAAACAACTCTGAGTGCATCCGAGTGACTGCAGCGTAGATGAGAAGGAAGATCAGTGCTGTAGAGCTACATTAGGTGTAAAGTGTGTTTTCATCCTCAGCTGTGGAAGAGCATCTTTTTTAGGGCCAAGTGCTTATTCAGAATACTTTCGGAACACTAGTCCTATGAAACTTGAACCTTTTCTGGCTTTATTAAGCATTTTCAGTGAGCTGCTATGGTAATATTTAAAGTATTATACAAATCACTTTTTTATCTGGGAGCTAAAGGATTTGTTGGCCAGTCAGTTTTATTTTAGCTTTAAATTTTCTTCATGCACCTCACCTTGTGAAGGAGGGAAGAAAAGGCACCTAGCTTCTGTTCTGTGTTCATTCCTTGCTCCCACTGGTGATGGAGAGAGGGGTGGTTCTTAGGTGGAAGTTGGTTCTCCCATGGTTGCAGAACAGGGCAGATTTCCACTGTAGCTCCTGGTATGTGTGGTACAGCAAAAATCTAGCTCCTGAAGTCTGAAAATGCGCATCCAGGGTGGAATCAGCACAGCAATGAAAGGACAAGAGGTGTCTGGTGATGCACAGAATGGCTCCTCTGCTGTTGCTGGTGAAAGGATGGTAATTCTGCTCCTCTGAGCTGGCTCAGGAGCCTCCCAGCACCTGAATGGTGTGAACAGCTCAGGTGTTACCAGAGGCTGGTTTCCTTCTAACCTGCACCTTTTGCCTCCAAACCCCAGGTGAATTTCCGTGGTTTGCTGGGGTATTTTAAGGGTAAATATGAAAATGTTCCAGTGTCAATATGTAGAATAGTTCCTTGAAAACTCAGATGGAGCAGAATCCACAGGTAAAGGAAAATGTTAAAGAAGCTCCTGTTGGTATAAAATCTGCAGCTCTCAGGTCTGTGCAAAATTATGTCCTCCTACCACTTCTTTTTCTTGTTTTCTATAGCCTAAAATTGCGTTCCGAGGTGGCAGTCGCTGCTGGAGTAGTGCCGAAGCTGGCGGGAGGCTGACTGATGTGTTCAGTAATGTAATGACAGGCTCTGCCTCGCAGTATGGTTGCTACAAATCACAGGTTCCATTGCTTATAAATGAATCCTTTTATATCTGTGTAAGAGTTTGTGTTGCTTGTAAACAAAATGGTCCAAAACCCATTTCTAATGCAGTTGCTCCACAAAGTAGTATATTTTATATCTTTAACATTTAACCCTGTAGAAACACCAGGATTTTTTTCACTTAAAAGCTGAGAAGGCATGTTGTATTTAAACCAAACAAGCTCCTTTTCACGTAACTGGGCAGAAAATCTTTCCTCTAGAAAAGTTATTGGCTATAGGTTTTCTGTAGTGACTGGGAGGAGGGGAAGTCTCCTGATTCCTGTCAGTGGTCATCTGCTAGAAACTGCTGCAGGCTTTTCAGGCAAGGAATTCTCACTCCTGTGTGTATATGTGTTGGTCAGCAGGCACCAGCAGGAGTTACTTGCAGCCTTGTGTCGCATTATGTGGCTAGCTTGCTCCTCGTGCTGTGGTTACTCTGAGGGTGAACTCCACATAGAATGATGAAATGATAATTTGATGTGTTTAATATTAAAATCTACACTTTTATTGTATATAAAATGCAGAATGAAGAAAATGTAGAGCTACCTCAGACGTACAGTTCTTCCCTTTCCACGTCAGAGTACTCCGTGCCTGTGGACTCTTCCCTTTTATATGTACCGTGGTCTACATATGGAGATGATACTAAGCAGCCTGCTGCTGCTCAGAGTAATGTGAAGTCCAGGTAGTCATCTTTGACAGAGTGAGAATGTGTGTGTTGATGGAGTAGCTGGATTGTTTTGGGTTTTTTTGGTTCACTTTAACTTATGGAATATTTTCAATGAAGTCATGGTTTTAATGCAATTTGTTTTCAGGATTCAGCCTGAAAGGAATGATTATGGCAGTGAAGCAGATTTATATGGCCTTGTGTCTAACATCTTGGATGAGCAAGAGAAATCGCAGCCATATTGTGCTGAGGGGTGAGTGTGTTGCCACGCAAGCACTGTTGGCATTCTTCTCCCTAAAAGCTACCCTCACTGATCTCAGTCTGTGCTCTCTTAGTCATCTTTGCATCTGCTGTTGGCAAGTCCTCATGCTCATCAAGGTTTCCTTTCTTTGCTCATAATCTTCCAATATTTCTCTTGGGATACTTGAAAGCTTTTCTCTAGGTACTCAAATTACGTGGTAACTTCTGGCTTTCTGGTATTTACGGAACTTTTTAATTGACATTTTTAAAGTAAGTCCTTCATAAGCATCGTGGAAATGCTTATTCAAATAAATCTCCTGAAATATATGCCTTGGCCTACTTATTTTAATATTTTTTTAGATCAAGATTGAATCCAGATTTTAGGTTTCTTTCTTAATTCATTTCAATTCACAGAAGGAATACACAAAACACAAAATCCTATTCTTTGATGCCTCCCTGAGCTGGCAGGAGAGAAGAATTCCATGCATGCAAAATGAATGTTTCTTGATGTTAGTGCTACATAAACAATATTTACATACCTAAATGTCAGGTTTATTATGCCTGCATTCTAACACCAGAAGAAACTATTAGATAGTCACAATTACTTGTCACAGAAGAATTCAGCTCCAGCATCCCTGAGATAATTGGAGGGCTCACTCTCTTGCTTGAATCTGAGTGTTCTAGGTGTAAGAGGCAAGAAACCCAGTTCTTAAGCCAGACACCACTCCTCCTTTCTGTCCTCCCAGACAATTCAAATGACTTCTGTACATGTGCTGAGTTCTGTAACTGGAGTGAGGGAAAACAGAGTCAGTCTTGCTCGAGTGCTTTATAAATCCCTTTGCTTCAGACAGTTAAGGTTGGATTTCTGTTTCCAGTACTGCCAGGTTTGGCAGTGACTGCAATGACTTCCAGGCACAATTGCATTTTTTCCTTAAGCTGTTTACAGTTTTCCTGGACAGTGACTGATTGTCTTGTGTTAATGATGGTAATTAGGGGAAGGAAAGGAAATGTGTTTATCCTTGATGTACCTGCAGGAAGCAGTGTAAGGCAGTGTAAGCCACAGGCAAGTCTGGAGCAATAAGATGATACAGAGAAGCATTTTATCTGGGCTGCTAGGACACAGCTTTGAGAGGTTGTGGTAGTTTGGGAAGTACAACTATCTTGTTGCTTAACCAGGAGTATTTTGGTGGAGACAGATAATAAATCTCTTGACAGGATTTGCTGTAATTTAGTGTGTACACATCACTTGCAGCTCAAAGGCATCATACATAGCTCCTAAGTTATATGGATGGGTAGAGGGAAGGCAGAATCCTTTTTCTCATCTAGTTAAGAGTAACTCTGAACATGACAGTAGTGGATAGAAGCTGGAGTAAGATATTTTTGAATCAACTGCAAGAAAGTATTTAGGGGAGAATTGAGTTCTTAAGCCTTTTCCTGCAGTTGGAAATGGGAGAGGAGCACCACAGATAAGACTAACAATATGTTTCTTGTTTTCCAAGGAGTTGCCCTTCCAACTTGAAGTCAATATGGCCCATGAACGTAACCGGAATCGTGGACCACCATGACTTATTGCCAGAAACTAAAAGACCAGTTGTTGGAGCTGCCTCACAACAGGGGTTTTATAGTAGTGAATCTGTATCTGCTGCTGAAAAACAGTACTTGAAAAGTGGTACCCTTGTGTCACAGCAGAAGGCAGAGGAATGTTACCGTGGGTTTCCCGGCCTGGACCCTGAGGAGCAGAGTCTGTACCCTCCCAGGAGCGATCATGCCAACTGTTGCAACATGCAGACTAATGAGAACATGAAGACAACACCCTTATATCAGAACTATCCATACATAAAAAACGCCTTTATGCCCCCAGCTGGGTATTCAGAAGTAATCAAAGACTCAGGAGCTGATGCTTATCCTTACGGAAGGGAGAAGGCATGTCCCAAAGGAGCAGACACGCTGTTGCACCAAAAGCGGGCAGAAATGTTCCTTCCACAGTTTCACAGATATAATGAAAACACAGATTATAGTAGGTACCCTGAATATTCTCATGCTAGTAAAGCAAAGCCTAACAAGAGCAACAATTGTAGCTTCCAAGAAAATAAAAAGTTAGTAAATGGAACCACTGAGGCACCACCTCTGGACACAGAACCCTATACTAAGTTATTTCAAGTTAAATCAGGAACTCAGAAAAAAATAGAAGATACCATTTTAGATCAGCAAAACTTTACATTTCCCAAGGCTGCAGGACTTCTACCAGAAAAACAATTCGCAAATGAAGCTTCATTCTGCACTGATTCGGGACAAAAATTTGAATATGGACTAAAATCTTTCACAGCTTGTCCAGGGAATAGTGATTGTGCAAATGGTGTGGAAAAGCAGCAGTTTTCCAAGTCTGATCTTCAGAATTCTGGATACTGTAAATCACTTCCATTGTTACCAAACGCAGCAAACCCTTCAGCAGGGACCATTGTGAGGCCACCTTGGATGAATATTCCAACAAAAACAGCTGCTTCTGCCCCATTTCAGAATCCTTTGCTGAAACTGAATAATCATTTACCTGCTTTTCCAAAAAGTTCCGGTCAGTCTAATGATTTTTTACAGTTGCCATCTTCAAATTTCCCTTTAAATAGCAATTTATTTCACAAGTACTTTCAAGATAACCCTTCATTTCTTTCAAGTCTTGATTTTGGTTATAACACTGCAGAACGAGCTCGGTCTGCTGCTTGCATGGAGGCACTGGTTAGGAGTGGAGAAGAGAATCTCATCGAGTATTTAAGTGAAAAGAAATTCAAGCAGCCAAATGGATTCTGTGACAATTATGCAGCTCAGCAGTTTGGGATCATTGAAAACATGAACAAACACCGTTTCCAGTTGAAGCCACGGAGTGAGTGTTGCGATCTGGAAGGACAGAAACGTGCAGATGGGCTGTTGCAGAATGTGTACCAGGATTTCATGGAGTCTCAGGCACAGTTTCATCTCGGGCAGGGGAGTGGAGACAGTAAGGCCATAAATCCCCTGATGTGCCTGCAGGCTCCAAGCTTTTCCAGCAATTGCGTGATGGGTGACTTCAGACGGAATCAGCAGCTGGGCTCAGGTGCCTTCCCCTTCAGATCAGGTCGCCTCTTCGGCCATTCCATTGTCCCTCTGATGGAGTCTCCTGACTTGTTCTCCCGTGATGATTTAAAACGTTTCTACCCTTATTTTAACGATAAGGTGTATGGTGAGAGTCCTTTCTCTGGGTTTGTGCCAGCATTTGGATTTCAGAAGCAAGTTAAAAGCCGTAGTGGGCCTGCCAGCGAGCTTCATGTTAGACTGGAAGAATGTTATGAGCAGTGGAGAGCTTTGGAGAAAGAAAGAAAGAAGGTAAGAAATAAGAATTAATATGCCATATCACATGTTTGATGTTGATCTCATCCAGCTCAGTCCAGTTAGAGATCACGGGTAATTCTCACTGTTATGAGTTTAAATGTTTAATGGGACTTCAGAGTTTAAAGGCTTTGTTTCCCTGTCTATTTGGGACTGAAAACAAAAGTTTTGAAGGTCTGTAGCCTGTTTTGGGAGCATAACTAACATTGTATAGAATGTTGTACTTAAAGCAGGAATGCAGGGACTTCTTCAGTCTCAGAGTTGGGGTGTGTATGACTAACAAAGCCATGTTACACCTTGTTTGTAACACAGTAAGTACAGTGCATCTGGAAACTTTGAAAGCAAATCCAGTAGTTGTATTTTGAATTGGAATAAACTTTAATCCTTTCAAGAATTAATTGAATTTCTTAGACCCTCGCCTTTTAGTTCTTTATATGAGGAGTTCTCACCTCCTGTTTCCCTGAAGTTTTAAACCTAAGATATGTTTGAAGGGGCTCTTTTTCCCTCCCCCAGAAACTGAAGCTGAAGAAAGGGTAATACTAAAACACTTGAACTAAAGTTTCATGTAGCTGCATATGAAGCCCTACTTAGAGCAATTGCCCTTCTTGGTCATCAGGGGAAGTGCTTCATGTTACCCTTGTTGCATGTAAAAGCTGACTTATGTCCCCAGTTCAGCTCGGTTTGAATTTCAATGCCAGCTGGAGCTATGAGAGAAGCGGGAGCAAAGGCACCTGCAAATAGTGGGGCTAGGCATTTGGCTGAGGATTGCTCTGAGGAGGCTCTGTTGTGCTGGTCCACCAAAAAAACCCATCATTGTGAGGGGCTGTAACACAGGAGGGGAGTTGCCAGAGTGTTTCCTGACAAAGGCTGGCTGTTAAATATAGGAGTCAGGGAGAGTCTGACTTCAGGAGGAGAGCCTGGGGTCTAGGCTTGGGTGGGAAAGTGCAAAAGAGTTGCCACATGTGGCAGGGGGACGTGGTGGGGATGATTAGGCAGCAGCTTTATGTGGACCACCACAAAACAGTCTAAGAAATGCAATTTTAAACTCGATTCAGCTAGCTGTGTGTTGTTGCAGGTATTCCAGAGCCACAGAGCAATGGAGTGAGAGAGACTGGCATCTGAAATCTGGCAGTCAGGACTCAAAGTCATTTTCTGATGGCTAAATAAAATATGATTTCATTTTAACAATTTAACAAGGAACAAGCTTTCTGTAGCTTGACTAATATACCAAAATTAGGTTAATTGCTGACTTAACCAATTTGCTTTTAATTTTGTGGGCGAGGTCCACATCTGTATGCTCCATCTTTTCTTGCCTGGTAATTCTGACTTTCCTCCATTTTATTTAGTACAGGCTGTACAGAGTGTGAGAAGACATAGCACTTCTGAAACACCTTTTTGGGGCATCATTACTTTAGTTGAACTGCTTTCAGTAAAGCAGTTGTTCACTTGTAACAGGTGATTGTCTTACCAAATGGTTAAATCCCAAATGCCTGAATCCTCCTTAGCTACCAAAAAGGAACAGAAAATCCAACCCCTAAGGGAAGAAATTGTCTATCTGATATTTTTTTCTTGGTTCTGTAAAAAAGCACAATTACAGCTTACATTCTTAGGGAGTTATTCTTTTGTTTTCCTGCAGACTGAATCAGCTCTTGCTAAGAATTTCCAAGGGAAAAAGGTTTCCAGTGCTAACAACACTCCACTTCCAAGACTGACATCAAACCCATCAAGAGTTGATCGCTTAATTGTGGATCAGCTTCGTGAACGAGCCAGAGTGAGTTGTAGGATTCAAACTAAAAACACCTATTGAACTGATCAGACAGAACTTAAAGTACAGCATAAGATAAGTGAGATGATCAGAGCAGCTTTTCCCAAAATAGCTTTCTTCTTAAATGCTGTGCAGGGAATATTTCAGCAGTCCCTGCTAGAATACCTGCAGCTCCAGGTTCACTGCTGCTGTTGCCAGGGAACCCGCAGAGTGGCTGCAGCTCACGTTTACAGCCCTACATGCCAGGAGGTTGCAGCTTCTAGTACAGGAGCATGCATGAGATGCCACAATCCAGTCAGCTAACCAAACTGCTTGCACAGCTCTACGCTGTGCATTTTGAGCTCTTCTGTTTTGAGTAGCTCAGCAGAGAAATGGTCACCCTAGATTTGTAGACACTGTGTTACACTAGGTATTTGTGATGGAAAAAGCAGTTTAATTAATGTTTATAATACTTTGATATATATATTTGCTTGAGAGTCTTGTATTATTTTTTTTAATGCTGAATGGTTATTTGATGCAACTTCAGCCTGAATTTCTACATTACTAGTTTGCTGCTCAAGCCGAACAGCTATAACCTGTAGGGCAGACACGGCCAATGTATTTGGAGCTGTCTGCGGCTCTGTGGCCAAATGACAGTGCCAGTGCACAGTATCATGCTGCTCTGTGAGGCAGCAGCCTGCACATAATTCTGCAAGGGAGGCCGAAGGGAGGAAGCAAGCAGGAGCTGAGCTGCCAGCAAAACAGCAAGGGTCTGATCTGCCTCTTCTGAGGCTGAGAAGCCAGAGCCAGAATGCTCATGCTGCAGGAGGAGGAGACACGTGGGCTGAAAGCGCAGTCCTGGAGCCTGCCCCTGTGAGGGGATGTAGGATTCAAGGCAGCAGCTGTTGTGCTGAGGAATGCTAGTTCTTGGAGGAACCAGTACTGCTGAGCTTGGCTGCTCCCGAGCAACACTGGTAGGGGCCATGTTCCCTACCAATCTCACAGAGGTGAAATACACGGGGGAGCCCTGCCTGCTTGCTGCCTGCTGAAATCTCTTCTGTGCAATTGCTTGGCTTTGGTCGTACAGCTGAGTAGAGAGTACGGTGAAAGGCTTACTGATAGGCTTAGCGTGCACTCTTTAAACTACTGCTTCATTAACCCCAAAAAGAGCAGTGTTACAAAGTTTCCGCTTTCAGAATTCTTGCCTGTCCTTGTCCTGGTACTTTAAAACTGCATCTGAAAAAGGACTTAATCGTATCTGGCCATTTGAGGAACCAAACTTCAGGGCATAGAACCTCAAACCATTGCTGGGTAGCAAGTGAAAAGTAGTTTTAAGAATGTTCAAAAGCACAGAGAGGCAGTCAAACGTGGAGTCTAACAGCAAAACAGTTAGTGGCAGCCAAAGAGAAACTGCTAGAGGTTCAAGTGGAAGCTGAGCTGGCTGAATCTTCATAGTATGGAGCATCTAATTAAACCCTCTTGGTGGCCACACACTTACTTTGGTTTTCTCATTTGAGACTTCAACTTGCGGTTGCTTTCACTTCCAGAGCAAAGCCTAGCTGATGGAGAGGTGACAGTAGCTTCCTTCGCTATGTCATCAGTAGCTATTACAACCACTTAATAGTCAAAGAACAAGCTTTAAACCAGGATCTTATCTTTATAGATTGTATCTCATCTCTCTCATGTCTGGGGAGATGCAAATCCAAGCTCCATTGTAATTGGAGAATGTCTCACACAGTGATGGATGCTGAGTCTGGACATTCAGCTTGTCCTGTCAAAGCTCTTTTATTCTCAACTAGCAAAGGAGTTTTACCAGAGAGAGGAAATCAGAGCTTATTTCTAGTAGTGAGAGTATGTATGGGCTGGGGAGTACATTATGTAGTTCCTGTTTCAAATACAGTTTTGTGAAAACAGTCATCAGAGTTGGGCCTGAAATGTCAGTCCTTACCCCATGGTGCATGCTTGCTTCCAGACTGCAGGGTCTGTGGCTGAGAGCCTCCAGCAGTCAGCCTCAGCATCACTGGTGGCTTGATGCTTTTCCCAATGAAGGACCTGAATTACTTGGCAAGCCCCATGGCAGCCAAAAGGGATGGATCAGTTGTGCTTTTTAAGAGGAGGGCAGGTTCAGTTAATTCCTCTGAGTTGTGAGTGGAAGGAATGGTCTCTTTGGAGTGCAGGATAAACTTCTGGAAGACCTGAGAGGATGGGAAAGCAAGCATTTGAGCTTTGCTGACTGCTGTAGATTTTGCTTTTAATTGCCTGGCACTTCTCCCAGGCTTAGTATAAAGAATGTAGGCATTTAACTGTCAGTTGTGGATGCCACTGGATCAGGTTGAGGTACCTGAAAGCCTGGTCTTCAGAACCTAAGTCCTTTTGTGGCTGTGGATGTGCTAGTAAGCAAGGCTGGAAAATTATGTCAGGTTCATCTTACTTTGCTTCACTTGCTTATGCAATCCCACTGTGCCACTCCTTAAAATCTGGCTTTTTCTTCAGGAACAAATCTAGGGATTTTAAACAATCTTACCTGCTTTAGCTTCCTATCCAAGTGACTGATTCCTCAGCTGTTTGTGTGAAGTTCTCTCTGCCCTTTTATAAACTCTCAGTTTCTTTACCAATGTGAAATGTCACTTTTTGATTGTACTGGTTGTTGTTCACAGTAACTTGTTCATTTTATTCCTGCCTGTGTTTCCCCACCCCACTGGCTTTTGCCAGACCTCAGGTTGATCAGGACAGGGCTGGCAGTGGGAGCTTGCTCCTGCTGGAGCACTCTAAAGAACTTAGCAAGGAGTGGTTGCTCTGTTCTGCTGTTGTGGATGCTGTTACCAAAGTAACTGTCTTGGCCAACAGCCTGCTCTGAGGATACTTGGGGCACATTGGGCAAATTGTCCTGCTTCAAACACCTTTCTAGCCACCCTTTCTTAGGTTTCCAAGCCTCCATGCCAGTTATTTTTCTAGAGAAGTCTACTGTTGTTCTCCTGCAAGAAAACATCATGAACTTTGCTTTGCACTGTGCTCTCAGACCCTGTGTTTCTTCTTTTTTAACCTGTGGATGACCATTGCCCAAGGAACATTACAATTTGGAATTTTTAGTTATATCTCTTTCTGCAGACTAGCAACCAGGTTCCTCAGTGGTCTGTGAATCATCATTTAGGAATGGCTTATCAATGGGAAATACATAATAATGTTACTGTTTTAAGATAAACCAGTGCAGACTTTGAATTGATTAAACAAAACTGAAGTATTTCTGAATGCTGGTGCTCAATATTCTCTAAAAGAGCTCCTTCAGTGTTGGATATCCATTCTGAAAGTCAGCCAACAGATGAGGTTCCACAGCAGCTTTAGCAAATCCAAACCAAGACTGGAACAGCACAAAGAGATCATCTGGGCAAACACTGGCTGCCCTTTGTGCGATTGGTTTTCACCCAGGTAACTGCAGCAGTACTGAGAGAAGGGGGGATCACAGTGGTCTTCAGTCAGAGGAGTGCACATTGTCAACAAACCACCGTCATGTGTTTGCCTCAAAGTTGTATATATCTATTATTAACTAGTAAGCTGCATGTGCTAATATTTGGCTATTTTAGCTTTGCTGTTGTGCTGTGCACACCCAGGTATTCTACAGCTTCAGGTCTGGAGAAGAAACTAGGTAAGAATTTAAAACCACTTCAGCTGTAACTTTATGAACTGTTTTCAAAAGAAAATAATGGTTATCATTAATCTTTCTAATCCTAGCTAATTTTCTTGTAAGTCTAGATGAGTATAGTTTGAACTCCTGTAACATGTAAAAATGTTCATTAGGTTGTGACTTTACTGGGAAAAATGGAGCGCCTTCGCAGTTCTCCCCTTCATGCTAACATTTCCACTGCTCTTGATAAACATCTGGAGGTAATTCATGTAGTGCAGTCACGTAGAAAAGATGAAATTGTAAATGCTTCCAATCGACAGAGGCAAGGAGCTCCCAGATGCCAGGATGACAGAGGTATAACTATGCTTACATACTTTTATAAGGTAGCTGAAAAGTTCTACACATATTGCAAGTGTATAAAAAGTTAAGTATGAGGGTTATTTGATAAACTTGCGATTTATTTTTCAGTGTCTACAGCTTGATGGGGTTTAGATGATGGTTTTGAGAGGATGCTAAAACTGGGGTGTAGTGATCATCGAGTTAAATCAGTTTGGAGTGCATTTATTCAACTAATAAATCAGCAAGAGATGAGAAGGTAGTGGGGTTTTCTTTGTAATGCAGTTTGGGATTGGGGATGGGCATAGAATCATAGAACCACAGAATGGTTTGGGTTGGGAGGGACCTAAAGCTCATCCAGTTCCAAACCCCTACCACAGCAGGGACACTTCCCATAGACCAGGTTGCTCAAAGCTATTATGATATTCAGTTATTGCCACTTTCTTCTCCCTGTCCCTCATGTACCTGTTTGTACCCCTCTCACCCTGTCTTTATGTATGTGTAGAACTTTCTTGGTAGCTCCATCCTGAATCTTTGCAGTGAGACCAAGCTGGCCTTGCATTATAAATGCATTTCCTCTTCAAGCATGTTATGTCATAGGCAGGCATAAAATACAAATTGTACTTTCAATGGATACACAAAAATATACTCATCAGAATGTTTTTGTACAATATAGCAGGGTTTTTTTTCACCTGTTCACCATCATTCTTACTTCTCTTTACCTCAGTTGAAGATGATTTGACTTGTTTAGTAAACAGATTTAGTTTTCAGGATCTTTCAGGAGGATACAGATGTTTCATGTAATTTTCTGAGGGAAGAAAAGACCCTTTTAATGTCTCTAACCCTCTGGCACTGTATTCAGCCAAAGACTTTAAAACAACTCTTCTTTATTACTGTGGGATTTTTCCTTCTTCCCTTGTAATGACCTGAATGGCAACCACATCTCCCAGCTTTAACAGGCACATTTGTGTGAGGGTCACTTGTTTCTTAGCTTTTTCTAGGCAATCCAGATGACACCATTCCTGTGGTCAATTCCTCATTCCACAAAGCCTGGTATGGAAATTGGAATTTTGAAAATACAGGACCTGATAATCACATCTTTCCACTTTATTCTGTCCTTTATTTCTCTGGAGTTACCCTTCTAGACACTACCTTCTAAAATGCTTTGGGTGGCTGACACTTGTGTTGGAGAAGGGGCTTTTCATGGTGATTCTTCACAGTCACCTGAATTAGTTTTCTATACCACTCCTTCCAGCTGCTTTAGCAGTGTTCACTGTAGAGGAATGGGGTGGTCACTGGCAGATGAAAGGAGTGTGTCTCAGAATGGGTTTTGCAGAAGGCAGCCCAGGGAGTGAGAGCAGGATGAGCTACTGAAGAGGGATGGTGTGGTAATAAGGGTAGGTCTCTAAATTCTGCCCTTTTCTGAGGCGAACCCCCAGGAGGGCCATGCTTTCACCTGGAACTGTGACCCCAAGAACATGAGTTGAAGGTAGGTGCCAGGTTTGTGCAGTAAAAGGAAACTGCAGTCGTGCTTGCTGAGCATGAGCAGACTTTGACTTAAAGTCTCCCACTGCTTCCAAATTCCGTGGAAGCGTTTGACCATGGGGTCAAGGGCACATGTGCTTTCTGTGCAGCACAGCACCACCCAGTGTGACCCAGCTGATGGGAGCGAGTGTGCCCCTGCCCATGCAAACTCTGGCTGAAACCTCCAGTGCCTAGAAGAGGGCATTGAATTTGTTTCTTCACAGAGCCTGCAATTAAAATCAAAGCATTATCTATGCATGAAGCCATTGCTGTTGAATAAATGGACCACTGCACCACCTTAATCTTTGCTTTAAAGTGGTGGGGGTTGGCACATGTTTGCAGAACATGATCTGTAGGCTTCAGTAAAATGCTGTAAATGGGCTATTCCTTCACATGCCTAAATAATTTCTTGGGTAAGATGGGCAAAGGATCCACTATGTGGGTATGGAGGGGTTGCTGTGAAGGTTCACAATGAGCTCAGGCAGGAAGGGGTGGGCAGTGCCTTTAGTACACGTGTACATGGAACACTTTCAAAGGCAGAGCTGACCATGAGGCTTTAGGTGCTACTGAAGAGTAGGCAACAAAGCGAGTACCTAAATTCTGTAGACCTCCTTGTATGAGGGCACAAAAATCAGTGCTTTCTCAGATTCAACTCTTACAGAGAGACAGGCAAAACCAGACACTAAAAAAGGCCTGAAAGTTTTACTCTCTTTAGCAGTGCCAGCATGAATCAAACCCAAACAGTGCTTGCTGCTGTCCTGTCTGAGAAAGATTAAACTGCCATTTCCTCCTTGCAGATGTGTTTGCTCTGGCTTTGGCAATTAAAGAAATGAGTGTAGCGACACGTAAAGCCCGTACGACTCTGTGGTGTGCACTCCAGATGACCTTACCCAAATCTGCAGCTGGAAAACCGGACCTGGAGAAAACACTTCGGGAGCTGGAGCAGCCTGAGGAGAAAGCCTGTGAAAACCCAGATGGCAGCAGCATCCCGAGTCAGAGGGCTGATGTGAGCAAGCGCTAAGGAACACTGCACCCAGAAATACAGTCCACAGGGTGTACGTGTGAGAGATGCTACACTCGTTCTTTTTAATTATTTGTAAAGTTTTGAACTAATATTCCTATTTAAAGCTGTATCTTGACAAGAAGTTGAATTTGCATTAAGGGCTCTCGGGTTCTACTTCAAACTGTTCACATGGCAGCGTCAGAATATTGTAAAGCCAAACTGGTGAATGTTAACTTAAAAACTAATCAGATTTCTTAATTAACAGCCAGGGCATTATTTAACTTCTGCAGGTGACCCCTGGTGTACAATACTTCTGATAACTTCTTTTAGTTTTGCTTTAGGAAATAGGTTTTAAAATAATGATTCTTAAAGACTGTAGTCTAACAGGGCGTCTGGTCAGTGTCAGATGAGATTGTGATGTAAAAATGGTTTCCTTATCGAACTAAAACCTGGAAACAGGAGGACAAAAATGCAAAGAATACCCAATATTCATGTAAAATTAAATATTTAAAATAGAAATATTTATGAATTTGAGATTTTAGATCTAAGTTGGTGAAAGGAGATGCACCGGATTCTACTAAATTACTGGTATGACAAAATTGCTGTTGTGAAACCATGCAATTTAGTAAATGTGTTCAAAATCATTTGGGCATGCTCTCGGGGAATAAACAAAAGAAACCTCCGTTTTAAAGTATTTAAACCTAATCAAAAGACAACATGCACACAGGATTATCCTTTTAAAAGCTGTGCAGCAGCTGAAAAATAATGAGCACTGTTTTTAATACCTTCACTTGAAAATTGGAAGAGGCATCACAACATTCTGAGACGTAGGTTTTCCCAAAGTTACTCTTTTCACTAGTTTGGTTTGAAATTGGATTGTTATATTTTAGACTTCTTATCTGACCTCTGTGTTTTTGACAGCTCTGAGTACTTGTTTATCTGTGTATCTTAACCTGTACAGAGCACAAGTAACTTATTCACCACTACAAAATGCTGGTATTATGTGGCTCAGGAGATACATGGGGTTTTAACACTTGTAGCATCGCACTTATAATGTGTGGATTAAATTTGTTCAGCTGTCCTTGCCTGGATACCCTGCTATTTTACATGTCTCTGTTCTTCTTACTTCTGGAAATCCTGATACGCAAAAAGGTGCGACTGCACCACATAAATTGTCACAGGATGATGGGAGAAAGAAATCAACTGGAGATGCAGCAGGAACCAGAGTCACTTTTGATCACCAAATGACCAAAAGCACTGCCAGAGCAAGCAGCTTATCGGGGCCGGAGAGCAAAGCCCACCTTCCTGCCACACATCACTGCATGAAGCTTGGTTTGGTTCACCCTAGGATATGTTGATGTTAAAAGCAGCACTGCACTGACTTCAGTCTGTCTGGTAAGAAATAAATTAGCTTTGGTTGAAGAGCATTTGTTCTGTGATTGTCTTCACAGCCTCAGCTCCTAGAACTTGAGCCATTAATAGGGACTGTAATTTTCAGTTAATTACTGAAGTGCGTCCAGAGGTATACAGCAATAGTGATACTGAAATTATTCTGGGGTAGAGAGAAGTGACTGTAACATAGGACAAACCAGGGGGGAATTGTATCAGTGCAGGGAAGCCAAAGTGGTGGATTTTCCCTGCAAGTATCTCACTAGTTACAAGCTCTGTATTGCCAGAGGAACCTGATGCAATGATTTCAGTGTCTGCACTAGAAATCCGAGGAGCCTGTCTGGGGCATTCCTGCTCTATGCATTTCTTGGTATTGATGCCAATACACACTCCTGAACGTCCTGAGCATCAGTCAAGCATCAGCCTTCAGCTCTCTTGAGGCACTGAGTCAGCAGTGAAAACCATGGGCTCTAGCAGCTCCATGGCAGAGCTGCTGCCTGCAGCTGAGACCCTTCAGGGGCAGCCAGTTCACGTGCTTTGGTGTTTGCACAAGACTGCAGCACTCTCCTCAGTTTCCAGCAGCAGAAGCTTGTGGAGCTGTGTAGTGGGTGCTGCTGCACGGTTGTGGTGCTCTTGCTCTGCCCAAGGCTGTGGGCTGGGCACTGTGGGGCTGGGCCTTCCCTTGTTGCTCTTTCCCTGTCCCTAGAAGGGCTTTTCTGACCAGTGGCATGCAATCTTAGGGAGCCAGACACAACAAACCACTGCCAACCTGCACTTGTCTGTGGGTGCAGGGTGAAAGGGGGACCAGAGGGGAATCTGCTTGTTTGAAAGAGCTGCCACAGCATGCTTGTGACTGCACCCTTCCCGGATCTGTACAGACCTTATCACTTGTACACCTTTTGACATGCATGACACAGCTGTTCGTTCTTGTTTGGCTCCTGAGCTCTGCAGTGGGTCGAGGGCGGCAGTTCTTGTTATGAGGGGGTGAAGGCAGCTCTTTCTTCTGAAGGTTTACAACCGGAGGGCTCCAGCTTTGGAAATGGTGTGACTCCAGGAGAAGCAGCACTGGGGCAGCCCTCAGAAACACTGCTGCTGGGTGAGGGACAGTGAGGACACAGGACAGGCCAGATGGGAGCCCCAAACCACACAACCACCAACCGTGACTTTCATTCTAACAGAGGAACCCAGTTCTTGGCCAACCAGTTTTATTATTCAAGTCCAAAGATAAAGCAGTTAGATACACTTGCAGCAGCGAGTTAAACAGGAGGCACGGCCACTGAGGCAGACTGGTGCTGAAAGCAGGCGATGGGGCTAGCAACTGCCAGGAGCACATGGCACCCAGAGAAGGAAGCTCTGGGCATGCCAGTTCCTCCCGCACCCCGAGAACACTGCAGCTCTTTCACACTCAGTTACAGCAGTTAGTGTTCTCCTCTCCAGAGGTGGATGACACCAGCACAGAAAAGGCTGGAAACAGCAGGTACCAAGCCCTTTGGGGCAAGAGCAGTGTTCAGCCCTGGCAGTAACTGTGCCTGGCAAAAGCCACCAGCCTGTAAACCCAGTGCATCCAACTCACAGCCACTCAGCACTGCGTCACGCTCAACCACTCACCCTGGCAATGGCCGGAGCAGTGGCAGGGAGCACCATTTTCCAGCTACTGGCATCAAGTCTGAAGTAGCAGAAGGAACTGACCAATTTGCTACCACTGCACCAAAGCCTTTACCTGACCAAAAACCTGTGGGTGATGCCATCCCATAGCTGCAACTTGCCTGAATTTCACCTCATTCCCTTTCTTTCGCTGCAGAACAGCACTTGCCCTCACCGAGGTGAGCTCCAACCCTGCTCTCTCAGCACAGGCACAGTGTGACCTAGTGCTGTTCTTGGCAGCAGAAATACATGTATTTGCAAATACGTTTTTCAAGGCTACTGTAAATAAACTCACATTTGCCTTGTAGCAGCAGATCCTTGATTACACATCAGAAAGAGGCTCTGCTCTGTTTTCAAATCCTAACTGTTGCTGCAAACCAAGGCTGGCAGGAGGACGCAGTTTGGAAGCCCTCTCCTACATTGTGTTTTGCTTTGCTTGAAGTGGTAACAAGGACAAATCAATTTAAAACCACAGACATCATCACTTCACCGTTCTTTGGTACAGACACTGGCCACAAGAACTGACTGGGTCACTGACACCACAGGCACATGGCACACTTCGAGTTTAGGAGGTGCTTGAAATTTCTCTTCTGCTAACTAAAACAAAGAAAAAAAACCCCAAACGCTTCCAAAGAGCCACTCGCCAGCACGTGTCCAGAATTTCTGCTTTTTAAACACACACCATATTCATAAGTATTCTTATCCCCTCGAGAGTCCGACTGCAGAACTGCAGCTACCGCTTTCGCTCGCCTTTCTGTGTCCTTTTCTTCTCCTTTTCCTTCCGCTCCTGCTTGGCCAGCTTGTCCTTCTCTCGCTGGACTTTATCTTGCTCTTTTTTCTTCTGGAACTCATCCCGCAGCAGCTCCCGTTCCAGCTTCCTGGCATTCACCACATCCTCCACGTTGGTGTTTCGGAACAGCGCTGGGGGCGTGTTAAGGGCAGACAAGGCTCTGGCTGAAGCCATGCAGCTTCCGCTCTGCAGCCCTATTTTTGGGGCTTTAAACTAGACAAAGCTTTAGCACATGAGGTGGTTTATTCTACCTCCCCCCTTCACCTTCTGGCTCCCTCTTCTGCTTCCTCACCAAGCAGGCAAGGAATTTCAGAATGAGGAACAGAGAAGGAAAAAGGAATCTGCTTGTTTTTCATAGAATCCCAGGCTGGTTTGGGTTGGAAGGGAGCTTAGAGGTCATCCAGCTCCAACCCCCTGCCACAGGCAGGGTCACCCTCCACTAGAGCAGCTTGCTCCAAACCCCATCCAACCTATTCTTCTTTTCCAAATAGGAAAGTCATGCAGAGTCAATGCACACTGCCTAGGAAAGGATTTGTTAGTAGAAAAATCAAGTCACTACAGATTCTTAAAACCGGTATGTAGTTTTGTTTCTGATGCACTTCTAGTAATTCCCAATGTGACTTCCCTCTCTGGACATCAGCTAACATTAAGCTCATGTTCATAGGAGAATTATTCTTACTCATAAGCATGTTCTGTGAAGCTGCAAAGAGGGCAGAAGAGGGAAGGCAGGGACAGAGGAGAGAAAGAGACTGACAGGGCCAGTCTTGGCTGTGCAGAGGGCACACGTGAAACTCTAACTCTCATTATGAGCAAGGTCAGGCTACATGAGAAGAAAAATAATCACCAGACTTAGAAGGTGGCCCTAAAGCAATGGGGAGAATCAATAGGGATAAGGAAAGATGGGAAATGGGAACTCACCATGCAAGCTGCCTTCCTTCCATAAAGCCTGGGTCACCCAGAATTCAAAGGATACATTTTTCTGACCCCAGGTTTACTGCTGTCGCAGTCGATCCGTCCTGTTCATCCTCACCAGTGAGATGATTAAGGAAATATGGACATCAGTAATGACCTTGTGCCTCTGGACAGTCACACTTGACTCCAAACATGCCAAATAACCCTTCTGTCAAGTCACAAGGAAGCAGCTGAACACTCACAGACACAGACCCCACATGTTCAGCTCCCTCCTGCTGCTCAAGCACCAGGTACCATTCCTTCCCGTTTCCTATTCAACTTCGCTCTGTAAGGAAGAACTTGTTCTTCAGCATTACAAGTGAACTTTAAACTCTCCCACTTTATACCACTCTAAAAAGGATTTTTTCAGCAGATTTCTCATTACAAAGCAATAGATTAATTCAATTCATTAACTACCATGTACAGAGTTACCAGGAGGCGATTCCCCCCTCTTCTGCAACATACCTGGACTGGAGGAACCTTACCCAGACAAGCATCCTCAAAGGAGCATCTGCTCACAGCACTCCACAAACAAGGAGCTTCCTTGCTTTTCTCCATGGAAGTTATTTTATCATGGAGAAGGAAGATTGAAAAGTTTCCCCAATTTTCCCAATAAAGACTGTTTTCCTTTAGGAAATCTCTAATAACCATTATCCTTCAACGCACCGAGTCTCAGCTGGGTCAGGAAAAGGATATTCCTCCTCATCTGTCACATTGGCATACTGGGCCAGGAGAGCAGCTTTCCTTTGCTTCTCCTCCTGGGAGACCTCTTTGGGCTTCACCACAATCTTGGCCTGCTTCTCCATCATGCTGGCGATGGCTTGGATCTCATCTGGCAAGGAGTCAGAGCATCAGACACGGCACGATGTGCCACGTGCGCACATAGCTACCTTCTACCACTGAAGTGTTCAGCTTGTTAATAGCTTCTCCTCAGGATTCTGTTATTCTAAGTAGATATTGACTCCATTGGGGATTTATCCTTTCATGGAACCACAGTGAAATAATTAAATCCTTGCACTTCTAACAAGGTAGACACACACTGCTGCCTTCTTCCTGCGACAAGTAAAAAACCAGCCCTGCAGGTAACCGACAGTATAAGCAGGAGGAGTCCAGCAGGAGCTCTAGCAATTCCAATCACTTGTCCCCAAAAGAGGGCTTTATTGAATGCACAGAACGGTGTAACTTGTCCCTGTCCCCAGGCAAAAGGCAAGGTCAGGCCAAGGACAGACTGCTGCATGTGTGGTTCAGCTGCCTTGTCTATACAGAGGAGTTGAGCGAGACTGGTGAAACACTGAGGTTTAGACAAGTGCTATAGAAACACAGGCCTCATGAAGCTGGTGAAGGACCTGGAGTGTGATGGGGAGCGGCTGAGGGACCTGGGGGGTTTAGGCTGGAGAAGGCTCAGGGGGGACCTGATCGCTGCCTACAAGTGCCTGACAGGAGGATGGAGCCAGGAGGGGCTGGGCTCTGCTCCCAAGGAACAAGGGATGGGACAAGAGGAAACAGGCTCAAGCTGCACCAGGGCAGGTTTAGATGGAGCTGAGGAACAATTCCCTCCCCAAAGGGTGCTCAGGCATTGGAACAGGTTGCCCAGGGCAGGGCTGCAGTCACCATCCCTGGAAGAGTTCACAGCATGTACATGAGGCCCTCAGTGCCACGGGTTAGTGGTGGCCTTGGCAGTGCTGGGGAACAACTGGACTTGATGATCTTAAAGGTCTTTTCCAGCCTGTTAGATTCTGGGATTCCATGATAAGGGCTCACTGGGAGCACTCCTCTAGAAGGACATCAGTCAGTGACAATATTCTGCTTGCAACCAGAACCAACCAAAAAATGCAAAGCAAACAAAAAGCAGGATTTAGCCAGAAGGGATGCGACACGGTCACAGGCTACGGGCAGTTGGAGGATTACTAACTGATCCATGCAGCGTGCTTAAATCAGCTAAATCTTGCCAGCATATGAGTTTATTGTACTCCAGAGCTCTGCCCACTGACCAGAACAAGCCTCCCATGATGACCTTCCTTCACTCCTGAGCCGACAGCTGAAGTCAAAAGATGGATTCAGAGAGGGCACAAAGAAACAGTGGGGCTATAGATGTGACTGGGAGAGGAGCAGCATTAGTACAGCAACAGCAGCCTCACAGAGCATCCCCCACAAGCATTTATGGGGGATTTAGAAGATTGTGAAAGAGGAGATGTCCTGATGTGTACTGGGGTGAGCAGCAGCAGAGGGGACAGCCCAGCTCTCCATGGGTGCATGTGGATAAAGCCACTGGCTCTCCAAACTGCCACAGACTGAAGCAGCCCAGGCTTTATACACCATCACAACTGCAGCTCCCAGCAGAGTGCAGTGAGCACTGACCAGAGGGAAAGCCCTGGCTGTTTTATGAAGGGAAACTGAAAAAGTTCTACGGGAATTAAAAAAAAAAACAAAAAAACGAAAACGCAACAAGGAGCTTTTCATGTGCAGGATTCTGAACTCAAAGAGCAGCAGGATGCCAGAGACAGCCACAAGTGAAACTACTCATTTCCCAGTTCAAGTCAAAACAGTAAATAAGCAGTAATGACAATGAGAAGCAAAGCACACACGGTAGCAGCAGTGGTTTTAACTCCTGGCAGGACGAGCACACAGTTCTCATCTTGGCAAGGCCCTGCAAAGCACTCACACCACGAGGAAGGGCACACTGAGCAGCGATACTACCTGCTTTTTTCTCTGTGGCATCAACAACCTGAGATTCAGACCACTTCTCCACCACTTCCCTGCAAGCATCGTGTAAGAGATCTTCTTCCTAGGGAGGGAAAAGAGACTTCTCAGGCTTGGAACAAAGCTTTAAACAAGCATGAGCCAGGTATGAAAAGTACCGGCTGCAAAGAACCTGAACGCCCTGCAGTAAGCTCAAATCACAGCTTTTCACATACCATCTCCTTGTTAAATGCAGACACAGGGCTTGGGTTAACCTGGGACGACACAAGTAATGCCATGCACTTACTTATTTTAAACAGCTCAGGACTAGAGAGCACCCTGACATGGTACACACACCCCCAGTGAGCTCCTTGTCCCATGATACAGCTCTAACAACACCCATTGGTTTCCTAGCACTGGCTCTCAAGGTGTAACAGCCCCACAGACACCAAGGAAAGGCCATCAGGGTGTCTCCACTCTAGAAATGCACTGCCCAGCATCGTCCCTCTTCTGAGCAAGGCTGCAGAGAAGCTACTCAAAGGCCACTCCAAACCAATCTCACTAAGGCAAATAAACTGGACTGGATAAAACAGGGGTACAGAGCTGAAACTGCTCTGGTTGTACTGACAGACCATCCCCTCCCACCAGCAGGGACAACCTTGGGCCTGCCCCGAGCACGTTCTAGAGGGGGCAGTGGGTGCCTTCACAGTTGTTCACCACTGAGGAAGACCTGAAAAACCACCTTCAAGTTCCAGGACAAACCATCACCGAGGACACTGCCCATTGAGCAGAGCAAAGCTCACCTGCATGGGGGACAGCAACAACAGAGTTCTCCACAACTGGAGGCCAGACAAGGAGATGAAAGCAGACACAAAAGCCTCCACCTTTTGCTCCAATATGTGCAAGGCCCCAAGCCTACAGCAGTTAAGCACAGCTCAGGGCTGAACACCCACCAGAAGGTGCCCAGGCTGGGGAGGAGATGCTACAAGGACCAATGCGGGGTATTTGAGGCTGTGAGAGGCACAGGAACAGTAGAAGGACCAAGGGCTTGTGATTCCCAACCTTAGGATCTATCTTAAGAAGTCAGCATGCCTTCAACAAAAGCAGATCCTGGATGATGCCTTATCTGCTCGGCTCAGGTACAAGAAACACCTTGAGATAAAGACACTGTGGAAACCTTACAGCTCCCAAAGGAGATGAAGACCGAGGAGAAATCCCCAGGCTTCAAGGGGGCGATGCCCGCCTGTCTCCTCGGTTCTCCGCACCAGACCTCCCCGGGCACGGCGAGGCCGCGGCTGCCCCTCAACTCCTCGAGGGGACCCGGCCCCTCGCTCCGGGGTGAGCGGAACCCCCCGTCCCGTCCCGTCCCGCCGCTCACCAGGCAGGCGGCCAGGACCCCGCGCAGCGCCTCCAGCCGCTCCTCGTCGCTCTCCTCCTCTCGGAGCAGCCCCTGGATGTAGGCACCGTACACGGCCCGGTCGAGGCCCAGCGCCTCCAGCCGCGCCGCCAGCCAGGCCGCGAACCCCCCCGTCGCTGCCGCCTCCTCCCTACCGGGCGCCGCCATCTTGGACCAGCGCCACCACCACCACCGCGCATGCGGGACGGCGGCCGCGCAGGACAAACCTATGGCGTTGCAGCTCCGCGGCGTTATCCCTGTGCGGCCGCCGTTGGGAACGGGGCGGGCCCGAGTTTAAACGGCGGCGGCGGGTCCCGGGCCAGGCACCATGGCGGGTCCCGGGGCGCCCCGGCCCCTCCGCGGGAAGTCCTTCTACCTGGACCTGCCGAGCGGGCGCGCTGCCCGGGAGCTGGCCGTGGCCATCAGGCGCCTCGGCGGGGTGAGGCGGCGGTGGGCCCGGCGGTGGGGTTGGGGTTGGAACGTGGGCTCCCGGCTCCGGTCCCGGCGCGCCCTCGGCCCTCTCTGCACCCCGCTGGCTCCTCCTGGGCCCGGCTCCTGACTCCCCCGGGTGGTCTGGTCCTGAGGGGCGGGGGAGCTGCCTGGGCCATGGTTCAGACGGGGGTAACGGGGTGCCTGGCAGAGGGAGCACCTTCTGATAGATGCCAGCGGTGTGCCTGACCGTGGGGCAGCAGCCAGGCGTTGGTAACCGGTTGTGCAGCGATGGGGGTGCTTTCCAGTAGGTGCTAACTGGTCGTGTGGCGATGGGAGCACCGTCCAGGCAGTGGTTACGGCCTCGTGGGCTGTGGGACACAAGCTGGGAGCTGGCTGTGTGCTGTGGGAGCATCTCCCAATAGGTGCTAACCGGGGTCCTGTGGCATGGGGCTGCAGTGGGGTCAGTGCATTGTGAGTATCCCAAGCCTTGTGTTTCCACATCTTCCTCCAGCTTTTGGCTCCTGTGCAAAGGCTTCTCTGTGTTTCGGCTTCCTCATTCCCTATCGCCCTGTTCTATGTGGAGCTGCTTGTCTCAGCAATTCCCTTCCTACCGTGTCCTGCTCTCCTGAGAAGAGAATGGCTAATGGCAGTGGATGTGCTCCTGAGAACAGAGCTCTGCCCGCTCGTGTGTGATGTCAGGGCCTTTTCCTCAGCTTTTCCTCTGAAACCATTGCTTGAGGAGCAGAGAGTGGGGGACGGGCTCAATCGGAAGGTTCTGCTGATGGTTTGCACATGTGCTCTCTGAGGGTCTCCTCTCCTTCTGGGAGACGGCATCAAAGAATGGGAAAAGCAGCTCCTTATAGAGATGGGTACTTTCAGCAGCCCATGAGCAGTGTGTGGGGTTAAGCTAAAGGGGACAGCTCTTGTTTAGCAGGTCTCTTGCAGCTTGGAGTTGGACAGTCTCAGAGCTGCTCTGTTCTGTCTCTTGCTGCAGGTGACCGAAAGCTTCCTTAGCAAAGAAGTCAGCTACGTGGTTTCCAGCAACAAAGAAGCCAAACGAGGCAGAGCCAGAACTCGGCCTGAGAAGCCCAGCAACGAAGCTTCAGAAGATGCAAAAGCCACGGGCCCAGTGCCTTCTTCCTCCAAAGGGAACCATCCCAGACCTCACCAGAAGCCCTCAGACACTGTAAGACCTATAAGTGTCTATAAAGTGTATAGAAGTGTCTATGAAGGTTTAGGCAACGTCAGAGTTTAGCGCAAGAGATGGAAGGGGTAGAACCTGAGACCAGTGTTGGAATATAAAGTTGTTCCTGCTCTGAGCAACTGTGTTGGGTCTTTAGTTTGGGTTGTGGTTTTTTTTCTCCCCCTGGTCTGATGATTCGTATTCGTACCCATGTTCCTTGTATCTGCACATCGTTGTCAGCTCAAATGTGCACATCACAGCTGTGAGCTAGTAAACAAGGGTATCTGCTCAAATGGCAGAGGAAATAGAGGGCTTGGCTGCCTTCCCACCAGCATATGCAATCATCCTGATGCAGACGTGTGTCTGGAAAAGCCAGGAACATGTAGACAAGCTAAAACTGTCGCAGGGTCTGGTGCATGCTCACAGACACAGGTAGGACAAGGCTGTTGTAACCTGGGAGGTCTGCAACAGGGGATTTCTCCTGGGTCCTGTTCTGGGCTTTCTGGTTGTTAGTGCTTGTGGCCAAAGCTCAAACGTCCTGTGCTGACCACTGGTATCTGCTGCAAGCTGTGACTGTGAGGAGAGCCTGCTACCCCAGTCTAGGTCGTGGGCATCTGTCAGCTGGACCTGGACCACGTGCAGGTGGGAAGCCTGAGCTGATGTTGGCTTTCACTCCCTCAAAGTGTTTGTTCCCTTGTCCTTGCTCACAGCACAACCCACTTGTCTTACAAAGAACTTAACCTGCATGCTGAAATCATTGGCTTGTAAATAAGACTTGGTTCCCAGGAAGGGCTAGCAAGGCTGCTCCTAACCCCTGCCAGCACACTAGGATGTGGCTGGCATTCCAGGCTAAGCTGCTGCTTCCTCTTGGCTGGCTCTGGAGTACTCACTGCTGTTCAGTCAATGGCTGTTTGGTGTAGACCTAAGAGGTGCCTCTGCTGTTTGTGCTCCCTGGAAATGCTGAGTCCTGCTGCCTTTGAGATAAAGTCTTGGCCAGACTCTCCTTAGCAGAGGGCAGGTATCACTAGAAATCATTCCTGCTGGACAGCCGCACTGCCCTCGGCTTACTGCTGCCTGGTAGCTCTTTGCTTTAACACAGTACTTGGCTTCTTTCCCTGTAGGTCCTGATCAGCAGGGGAAAGGAACTGCTGCAGAAGGCCATGAAGAATCAGGTGAGCTGTGTGTGGATGGGCTTTAGCTGAGTAGGTTCAAAGTGCTGCTGAGCAGTGCAGAACCAGTGCCAGCCACTTCTCCAGAGCCCCTGCCCTATTGAAGGGAGCAGATTCTGGGGCTGGTAGAGGTACAAAGCAGTTCCTTGTGGCCTGCAGAATATTGTGCAGTGCTCCTGGTTGCTGTTCTCCACAGAGCCATGTCTTCCGTCCATGTTAGTACTTCTAAAGCCTGTCCCAGTGATCTGGGTGCTCCATACAAGAGAATGGTTAATACAAGACCCATTATCTGATGACTTTTTAGCCTAGAAAGAGCTAAAGCCATATAGCTGGGGCAAAAGGCTCCCTGAGGTCCTTTCACTGAAATCATGAATCTTGGTGCTCACTTGGAAGCTCATGTTATAGCAGGGATTAAAAATTTGACTTAGGTGCTACTATTAATTTGGGATAGATAAAGCATGAGTTTGAACCTTTTCTGCTGATTTTTAATAACAGCTACACAATGGTCTGTCAATTGGGCAACAGGAAAATCTCTAAAGTAGATTTAGAGCTGCTTGTGCTCCCACAGGCATCTCTGCTTTGAACTGTACCTTGCCAAACCTCTCTGTACAGGACACCTGCAGTGGCAGCAGTATCCTCGCCAGCGCTCGCCTGTGGAGAGTCCAGATCCTGCACGTGGATGGTATCCTTCTCTGCAGGCTGAAATTAGCTGCTGGTATAATGAGTGATTTTGGAGGCAGGTGGAGCAGAAGTGATGTAGGGAGTGTGGTACAGAAGGAATTGCAAGCAATATCTGGTACGTGACTGATGCCATCCTGACCATGGCGGCCTAGGTCTGCCCTCCAAAAACCAAATGAACTTACGTGTATAGAGCATGCTCATGGTCTAGTGGAAGGTGTCCCAGCCCATGGCAGTGCATTGATCTTAAGGTCCTTTCCAACCCAAGCCATTCTATGATTCATTCTATGCTACCATCACGTTTACAATAGCCAATGCTGTAATATACTGAAGCTGTAGTATTAGAAAATGTTAATGGCTTGGTCAGTGCATTAATTTGTTCCAAAAAGACCACTGTTACTAATTGACCTGGAAGTACAGATCATGCTAATGGCAGGATTTGGTCATTTTTAATTAGGAAGTGCTAATGTTCCTGGTTCTGTGCTAGAAGGCACTTCCCATCTCGGTGATGAATGGGGAGGGGGTGATGGGAAAGACAGATGGTAAAACTCTGATTCTAATAATAGGCCTAGAGTAAAAGGTTCCTGAGTGTCTAATGACAGTGACATACTGCTGTGGCTGAGCCTGTCTGGGTGTGTGATGGAGGCAGCCACTGCTTGTATATTCCTGAGCAGCCAGCTCTACTGAACCACAGTGGTGCTGCAAATGTCAGGGTCTGATCTGTGTGCTGCACAACTCCTAACAGTGCCTCAAGTCCACAGGGGCTTAAAGCCAGCCTCCAGCTCTGCTAAAGAGCAAACCAGGATGCCATCCCTGAGAGCACTCCTCTTTGGCTGCTCCTTGGGCAGATGAACCATGTGGTGGTGATGCTGCCAGGTGATGACTGGTTCAGGAGCTGTGTGCTTTTGTCTGGTGTGGATCAGGAGTTAAACTTGGGCTGCAGACAGAAGGGGAACAAGCTTCTCTGGTTGAGCTATGGTTCTTTGACATCTCACCTGCACAGATATGTTGTCATACACTCAACAGCTGCTGCGTGTGGTCTCCGAGGCAAGGAAGCAGTGCCAGAAGACAGAGGTAACTGACAACTCCAGCCAGTTTGAGGTACTCTGGATCCCTTGGTAGCTCTAAGCAATTCTCCTAGCTCCTCTAGTGCTGACAGGCTAGAAAGCAGGGTCATCTCCTAGTTCTTCATCCAACACTAGGCAATCTGATGCTTCTGTTTATTGATGGAGATTGCAAAAGTGGGGGTGAAACCAGATAAGAATGAGGCAGCCATGGGTTATCAACATCATGTGTAGCACAGCAAATGCTCATTTTGACTTATATAAGGGGCTAGGGGTAAAACAAAGCTCATATGTGGCTGGTACACTGGCTTTCTGAAGCTTTCTGAACCACTTTTTAATGTGCTGGAGAGGTCAAGGAGAAGGTAGAGCATTAAGATCAGAGTGGCAGCCTGTGTATTGTATCTAAACTAAATCTAGGTAACTTGGGAGGCAAAATATCAGGGAAAGGCGATACAGTCTCTGATGCAGGGCCTCTGAACTGGTGGGTGAGACTCCTGTAATCGCACTTTGCTGCTCTGGGGTCAGTGGCTGCAGTTCTGCCTGTGCTGGCTCCCATGCTAAATATCTCAATCTCTCCTTCAGGTGAAATGCCTTGCAACCGGATTGAAAACGTGCAAAGGTAGGCATGGAAGTTGTGTTCCAGTTTACACTCGGATGCAGAGCTGCTTGAAGAAGCCTCTCTTGGAATTTGAAAATCCATCTGAAGCTTCAGTAATCCAAAATACGCCAAACTGTTAAGGCAGTTTCTCTTGAATGGGTTTTGCAGCTCCTTCTCTGAGTCTAGCTGCAGCATCCTTATACAGCCGAGGATGTATAAGGATGTGCAAGCCTTTTATTTCAGGGAGTGCTTTTAAAATGCCGTAAACCATTTGCTCCCAGAATCCCAAGACACCTGAGAGCTCTGCTGCTGGCACTCCACATTGAACCCACTGGCTCAAATGATGTTTCAAAGAATAATGCATCCTACAGAGGAGAGCATGTTCCTCGCATCCCACTCACTTCTGTTAGGCTGAAACATACTGCTGAGACACCAGTCTAGGGATAACACTTCCAAAGGAGGAGGGAAAGGGGGGAAAAACAGGTTCTCATCTGCAATTAGACAAGAGAGCCAGTTGTGGTTCTGAGGTTGGCACCAGTAGGGTAAGTTACTTGGTGACTTGTTTGACTTCACTCATTAGAGAGTGAACAGTCAGTAATAGAGCAGACTCCAACCAGGATTGTGTTTGTCACACTTGGAAGATTATTTTCCAGGTTAGGAAGGGGAAAGGTGGTAAAAAAAGGCTTGAAGAGCTGTTGGATGAAGGCAGATTGTCTGTGGCACACTCCAAACCCCATGTGGGGACTTGTGGTGACAGCTGAGCTGTTTGTCACCGTTCAGCACTCTGCCATGAGCTCAGGACCCTCACACCACTCTGAGTTGCATCTAGGGCCCTAAATGGGGCCTTGCTCTCAGAAGTGCTAAGCATTTGGCAGCATTTACATGGAAAAATTGATCCTGCACTTAAATAGCTACTTTAGTGACATAACAGCACATTTGATGCGAGCTCAGGTGGAGGCTCGAGGAACTAAGTGGTGAGGGCAGGGGGACTCAGCCTTTCTGGAGGGTGAGCTTCACATTTCGTTGGAGAAAATAGCACTGAGTGCCAGGCTCACAGGAAAACAAGACACCTCGCCCTTCAGAGGCATAAGGCAGGCACGAGAGGCTTGGTTTCAGGGTCAGGCAGATGCCCTGTGGGAATACCTTGGTGTGTGTTTGGTTCTTAACCAGGTCTGTACTCGGATTTCCAGGCCGAGTGTCATGTTATCACTTTTGAGTTGAACATAACCTGTGAAGGAGAACTGGTAGCTTCTTCTCCCAGCCTGGCCCTGAAAGCCTTTTCCCTGAATGCACTGCTGAGGCTTTCTTCTGCTCCCTTAATATATCTTATGCCTCTCTAGGAAGCATAGCTGCTGTTCACCCTCCTCAGGGACCAAGCAGAGGCCAGATATTGCCCTTTAGCAGTGTTCTCATGCCAGGCTTGGCTATGCAGCATGTTGATTTGTCTCCAGCAGCTCTTACTGCTTTGACTTAACTGCCCTGGCCTGAGCTGTTCTGAACTCCAGGCTGTTGTGTAAATGTAAATAGGGAAGGGTTGATGCAGAGCTCTGGGCTTGTGCAACTGCTGCTGCAGTATGGTTCTCATAAACTCGTGTCTCATGCTTGGTGGCATGTTTTACATTGAGGATGCATGGCAGGTTTTAGAATTCAAGCCAGAGTTAGAGGCTTGGGGTGAGGCCACTCGCTGATAAGACTGGGGAGACATGAAAGATGCAAGGAACTTAGCAGGGTGTTCTTTTAAATTGGAAACAGCCCACAGTTGGGCTGCCTCTGGAGTTTCATCACCCTACTGAGAACTCTAGAGGTGAGGGCTGCTGTAGATTACCTCAAAGGCTGTTTTGGCTGTGCTTTAGCCATCACTTGGCATTCACAATGGCAGAAGTACCGGTGAGCTTGGCTCTGCAGCCCAGTTTTGTTGGGGAATGAATGAATGAATGAATGAATGAGTAGGGAATTTGGCCAGAGCAACTTCTAACCAGCTCGCTTTCTAACAGGAAAATTGAAGCCCCCTTTTCTGAAGGTTGAAGACCAGAGCAGGTAAATGAGGTCTTTCTAAATATCCCACCTTAAAACCTCAGGAGCTCCAGGAGGGAATCCTTTACTGGTTTTATTTGCAGTGAATATTCTTCCAAGCAGGCAGAGCATTGGCTACCTCGAAGACCCTGTTGCGCACTGGGAAGTTGACCCTCTCCTAGAGGGAGGCAAATAGAGTTTAGAGAAACAATCTGGGTGGCTCATGTGTCGGGGGGGGGGAAGGTGTTAAACGAGACTTGACAACAGTTTGCTTCCTTGCTCAGATTCCATTTGTGATCCTCAGCAGGTCACTTAACCTGCTCGAGCTCTCTGAAATGAAGGAGTTTGAAACACGAGGTCGGGGCTGTAACTTGATTACAGCATTCAGCACAAGGGGATCTGATCTATGTGGTGTTCCCAACAACTCTGTAACTCTAACGGTATCCTGACTGCCAATGAATTATTCTGAAGGCAACATTTAAGGCAGCTGCAGTGTCAAATATTAGGTTTTACGTGCTGCATGCAACAAAGCATGAAGAGGGTGATGTGGGTTGAGAACCAAAGCCTTTCCATGCTGCTGTGTAGCTGGAAGCGCTGCCTGCTGCTGATGTGCCTTGGAGGTAAAGGTGGGTTTGTAGGTGAGCAGGCAAGCCCACCCCCTGTCCAAAAGATGCCCCCATCAGTGCTGTTACTGGGGATCAGGTTTAGTACTTCCAGTGAGGAGTGGGAAATCTCTGGAACAGCCAAGTGAAAGTACAGCAATGGGCAGTGTCTCAGCATGCATGGGGCAGCACCTTGAGCCCCTCTGAGGGAGGACAGCTCTAACCAGGCTAGCACTGCCAGGAGTCTGATGTCTTGATCTGCTGGTTTTAGGCAATTCCGGCCCTTCCATCACCAGTTCAAAAGCTTTCCTGACCTGAACTTCCTGGCTCCCAAAAGCTCCAGCCCATTTGAGCCTCTGAGAAGCCTCTCCAGTTCTTGCAGAGCCAGGTATGTTGTAGCTCCTTTTGTGCTAGTTTTTAACCCAGCTCTCCTGGTGACTGCTGCCCTGCTGGTTCCTGGCATCCAGAGACCCACTTGCCTTCTGGATGTGGACAAAAGGAGCCCTGTTCCTGGTGGCTGGAAGCTGTGGCTCGAGCTGTAGCTCAGAGGCAGTATTGGGTGCCTGCTGAGGCTGTCAGTGAGGGCAGGGAAGATCTTTGCTGTTACCTTGCAGGGCTGTGGAAGCCTGTCCAATAGGCAGCAAGGGGGAGAAGAGCCCCCAGTCCACACCAGTCACTGTGCCAAAGAAAAAGAGGGGATTCTGTGAGTGCTGCCAAGAGACCTTTGAGGAGCTACAGAAGGTAAAGGTTCCCCTGGGACCTGGTTCCCCGACAAAGTTAAGGGGCCCACTCAGCAGCTTCATGAATCGTGTCATGCCCATTATCACCATGATCCCTTTTGGAAGGAAGACAGGCTGCTGTATGCACAGCCCTTATGGCTGATCTAGGAGGATCAGCCTTATAGATGAAAGCCATAGTGTATCTGTGCTCTGACTTCCTGCTCTGGGCAAACAATGGGAGTATTGTAGCACGCATGAGGAGGAGAGTCTCAAGGACCATCCCATTGCCTCACCTGTAAGGTGGGAACCCTATTCCATGGCAGTCAGGGGGCATGGGCTGGTTGAAAAGGTGGGAAGAGGGTTTTTTTATCTCCTGGAAGGTAGCTGTGGCTTTCAGAGCCCAGCCTTTGGTGATAGACAGTACGTACTTGGAGCCTGCATTTGCACTAGCTGCTAGGGAAAGCTATAGGCTGCTGTTAGATACAGACACAACCTCCTCATCACCAGGTGTCTATGGGGGAACAGAATACTCCCTGTAAGCAAGCAGGGGTAATAGCATTGCCTGGGTTTCCCAAATTTGCTTCCAAATGGCTCTATCTGGTGGAAAGGCTGCGGGAAGTGGCTGTTACAGCACGTTTCTCTCCTGGGAATGGCTAAGGGTCTCTTCTACCTTCCAGCATCTCCAGAGCCCCCAGCACAAGCGCTTTGCTCTGGACCCCTCGCAGTACACCCCAGTGGACCGTGTCATCGCGCAGCTCAGCTGCAGCTTTGTGGAGCACTCAGCCAAGTAAGTCTGTATGAATCTGGGAACTCTGGAGCTGGAAGGCAGCGTGGTGCAGCTTGGCACGCTCACAGGAACGGGGCCTGAGCCTCCATGCTGCTGTGGAACTGGTCCCGAACTCATGTCCTGTGCCAGGGAATCAGCCACTAGGGAATCAGCCACCAGGGAGAGTGGTTGCTGACTGCAGGGACCAACCTGGCACCTGCCAGGCCGAGTTTGGATGAGCCATGGGAGATACCCTGCGGCTTCAGGGAGCTCCCATGGCCTTCTAGTGCCTTTTAAACTAGCAAGGGCAGCTGAGCCCATTTCTTCTGTCCCTGTGTCAGATGCAAACCCCACTGCTCTGTAGCACTCCTGTGCCCAGCCCCTGGGGTGGTGAGAAGGCTGAGAGCCCCCTTGTGCTGCCCATCTCTGCCAGCAGCAGTGTCACTGCTGAGCCTCACCAGGCTATGATTTCTTAGTGCCTCCTGAGCGAGGGCTTCCAACATGCTGCAATGCAGAAAAAGCCTCCTCTCCCCAGGGGAGGGTGTTCTAGGCCTAGGGAGAGTGAGCATTAACTGATGGTTCTTCTCAGGGTGCTTCGGTCCTGCCTGACAGATGAACGCTTAGTGCCTCAAGCACAAGTTACTGGAGAAATGGAGATGCTGACAGCAGAGCTGGGAAAGGAAAGGGAGCAGCCTGAGCAGGAGCTGTTCATTGATACAGAGCATGATCACAGCCTGAAGACCAAGGGAGGTTCTCCTTGTCTGCCCAGGGACAGGCTCAGTAACCCCAGTGAAGGAGGGGAGTTCAAGACCTGCTCTGTTGGAGCAGGGCTCGCCAGAAGGGTCTGTGCTGCTCATGGCACCCTGGAGGAGGTTGTGCTAGGGGATACAGATTTGGGCTTGGCTTCTGACCTGAGCTGGAGGGCTTGCATAGAGGACCCTCATGTCAGAGAGACAACGGCTTCCTCGTCTGAACCTCATGGACAGCAAGTGCTTGGGCCTGCCAGCCACCTTCCACAAGCACTGCCTGCCTCCAGGAAACGCCAGCTCTGCAGACAGAGCACCCAGGGGGCAAAGAAGCCCAGGCTGGAGCTGTGGGGTGGTAGTGGCCTCTCTCCATGTGAGCAGACAAGCCCAGGGGATGGGGGCACGGGTGGGCAGGGTGCAGGACAGGCGGCTGAGCCAGGCTTGCCTGGTGTAGTGGAGGCTGGCAGCTTGCCCCTAAGCACAGAGCTCTCCAGCAGACCTTGTAGCTCCGTTTGTTTGGACCTGGGCCTGTGCAGGGACCCTGGGGACCCTGCATCACACCTTGAAGCTGCCTCTGGGGGTTTTGATCCCGCAGAGGCTGCTGCAGCCCGCGCTGTTGGTGAGTGTGGCTGGAGCAGGGTGAACGTGAGCTCCAAAGGGGAGCAGCTCCGAGGGGAGAATGAAATCACACCCAGAAATGTGCTCAGCCCTGATGTGGAGAGCACAAGGAGCCAGACCGGCTGCCCCTTGCCTTCTCCAAAACTGCTTGGGGCCAAAGCTGGCTGTTGTTGCTCACTCGGTGTCAGAGCAGCAGAGAAAAGAGCACCGGACCTCCCGGGCCATGGCGAAGAGCAGGGTCCATGCCCTGGCCTCCTTCAGCCTCCTCCATGGAACGCTCCGGCTGAGCATGTCTTCAGCAGCAGTTCTCTGCAGTCAGACTGGGATGTGGCCCTGCTCTCCACGCTAACGGGTGTCCAGGGGGGCAGGATTCACCCTGCGGACCGGGATTTGCTCCAGAGGGCTCATGTCAATGTGAGGGACAGTGGGTATGAGTCTCAGCTCTGCTCAGTCCTGAAGCAGAAGTCAGAGCTTGCCTGGGCAGGCAAAGAGGACAAGAACTGCCGGAACTGCAGCGCTGACACCAAGGGGGGCTCTTTCCCCATATTTGAGACCTGTTTTGGCAGCTGGACCAGCTAAAACCACCTCCTGGCTGGTCTCTGCGCCCTTGGTGGGAGCTGGAAAGTGGCTGGAAAGGGATTTAACAAGGATCAGGAGGTACTGCTGTGAGCCAGAGTGAGGTGGTCTCCAGGCACCACAGACAGCCTGGGCAGCTCTTCAGGTGGGAACTGATGGGTGATGTGATGGTTTCAATGGGCAGCTTCAAGCTGGTCTTCTCGGAAAGTATCTCTTCATCAGGCACATGGTCTTTGCCCTTCCAGATTGAGGGTAGGTCCTGTTCTTCCTCTCATCTGGTCCTTGGAGGTGCAAGCAGAGGACAAGAGGGCCGTGGGGGTGAGATGAGTTCTTGCCGGGCTCTGGGGTGTTGGTGCATGTCTGTAACTGGTACTGAATTCCGTGGGGATTTCTGTTTTTCTACCAGACTTTTAACCTTTGAAATAAAACAGCAGCTGAGCTCTTGCTCTGCTCCATGGGGTCAAACTTACCTGGTGGCCCAAGCACGGCTACCTCAGTGCCCAGCGCCAGAGGCTGGGTGATGCTGGAAAGGACATCTGGGGGACCATGGCCATCAGGTGTGGACCAGCACTGGCTCTGGTCCTGTAGCATCCCCCATCCATGGTGTACCCTGGGCCATGTGCTCAGCAGGCTCGGGGAAGCTCTTGTACCCAGCACAGGGGTGTCTGTGTGTGGAATGGCTCCCAGTAAAGAGCAATGGGGAGAAACTGGAGAGCAGCTGGGAAGAGGCTCTTGACCTCAGAGCAGGGCTGGCTCCTCTTGCCAAGAGGAGGTTTTGGGGTACCTAAAAGCAGCCTAGGACTTGGGCTTTGTCTTTTGTGGGGCTCTGGAGCCTGTGCCTGCTGATGGCTTTGGTCACCAGTGGGGTTGAGCATCACCCTCCCGTGGTGCTGTACCCCCCCCCCCCCCCCATTACTGCAGTAAACAGGAGTTGATTGGGGCTTTTCTTGCCCCCAGATTGTTCTGTTACCCTCAGGTGTGGAACATGGCCTTGCAGCATCCCCTTAAAATGAGGGCAACCCAAGAGGAGGGGTCCTTGTTCTGGTATTTCCTGAGGGTTATGGCTGGGGGCGACCCGACAGCACCTTCTGGGTGACAGCACCCCCCCATGGGTGATGGTCCAGCATTGACCAGCAATGTGTGCCAGCACCCGCAGTTCAGCATCCTGCCCCAGGACCCATGGGTCCCACAGCCAACACTGGCACCAATTGGGGACCCAGGGCCACTGAGGGTCTCCACACCAGCAGGGGGGGGGGCTCGGTACTCGATGGGGGCTTCAGTCCCACTGGGGGGGCTCTGCAAAGGGCTGGGGGTCTTGGTGCTGGCTGGGGACTCAGTTACCAATTGGGGGCCTGGTACCGGGGTGGAAGCTCCAGTTCCTGGAAGGGCTCCAGTGCTGGAGGGGGACCCTGGAGCCGGGTGGGGGCTCCAGTGCCAGGGACCGGTTATAGAGCCATGAACCAGCTGGGGGCTTGGGGAGGGGGGGGCGACGCAAGGTCCTGTGCTGGTGCCTGATGTACGGGAGGGGGGGGTCCAGCACCGACTGGGGGTACCCGGTACCCATGGGGCTGTGCTGCACCGGGGGGGTCGGGTACCGGCTGCTGCGCTCCAGTCCCGGCGGGGGGCTGGATGCTGGGGGCACCCACACGGGGGGGGGGGGGGGGGGGGGGGGGGCCGGGGCTCCGGTGCTGCAAAGCCGGGGGGGTGCCAGGGGCGCTGCGGCAGCCGGGGTTGGGGGGGGGGGGGGGGGGGAAGGACGGTACCGGGCGGGGCGGGGCGGGCCCGGGGCGGGCGCTGCCGGTGCCGCTGCCGGCAGCCGGTGGCGGGCCCGGTGCCGTGTGCTGCGGCCGCGCTCGGATTATGAAGGAGCCATGAGCCCGCTGCGGGGCTGGCTGCTCGCCCTGCTCCTCTCGGTCGCCCCGCGGGCAGGTAGGTCCCGGTCCCCGCATCCGGCATCCTCCCTCCGGCCTCGGCATCGCTCCGGTCCCAGCCCCGGTCCCGGCCCCGCCGCCGCCGCTGCGGTTTTTTCGCTGCATCGACACATTTTTCCGCAGCGCCGCCCCGCAGCGCCCCGGGAGGGGCCGGGCCCGAACCCCCCCCCCCCCCCCCCCCCGCCCCGGCTCCCGCAGCCACCGGCCCCGCACCTGCAACCCCGGACCCCGCTGCCGGGCCCCCGCTTGTCCCCCGAGCCGGGACGTGTCCCCGAGCCGGCCCCGTGTCCCCTGCGGAGCTGTCCCCATCGCCGCCCCCGCCGCGGCCCCCGCCGGAGGTGTCCCCAGAGCAGCCCCCGTGTCCCCACAGCGGCTCCCTGTCCCCCGGGTGCCCGCCCCTCAGCAGATGTCCCCACAGCGGCTCTCGGTGTCCCCTTGGGATGTGCCCCCACAGCGGCTCTCGGTGTCCCCTTGGGATGTGCCCCCATAGCAGATCTCTGGTGTCCCCTTGGTGTCCCCTATGGAGGTGTCCCTGCACCAGCCCTCCCGTCCCTTCAGTGTCCCCTCTGCGGGTGCCTCCATCGAGGCCCTCCACATCCCCTCAGGAGGTGTCCCCCCACAAGTCCCCCCTGTGTCCCCTGCATGAGGTGTCCCCCCACCAGCCTCCATCTCCCCCTGGGATGTGTCCCTATGGACACCTGGACACCTTCAGAGGTGTCCCCATCCCGGCCCTCCCTGTCCCCTGGACGTCCCCTCCAGGATGTGCTGCTGTGCCCTGACCCCCCCTTCCTCCAGGTGCAATGGGTCCCTGCCCCCCCCCCCCCCCCAAATCCCTGCTTGCTGTGTCACTTCAGCAGCCACCCGTGCCCCCTGGGTGTCCCCTCCAGGACATCTGAGGCTCCCTGAGCTTCTCCTCCCAGATGTGTGCCCATAATTGGTCCCCCACTCTCCTGGGCACCCCCCCAGCCCATCCTTCTGGGATGCGCCCATACCTGGGTGCCCCCACACACATCCTCCAGCCTGGGACATGCCCCCACGACCCCCTCTATGTCCCCTGAGCATCCCACCGGGATATGGGCGTCCCTTTCAGGATGCAGCGCCAGCCTTGGGTCACCCCCTGACCCCGTCCCATCCCTCCTCATCCCCAGCCCTCCCTGTCCCCAGCCCTCAGCGGTGCCCCCAGCCCTCTCTGGGGCCACCCCAACGTGTCCCCTGGCCGCAGGTCCCGCCGCGCAGGCCCCCTCGCTGCAGCGGAGGCTCCCCCGGTCCGGATGGCAGGACGGGAGGGTCGCCTCCCAGATCACCCACCCCAGCAGGCTGGTGGGGCACAGCTCGGGAGGAGAGGTCCAGAGGCATCAGCTGGACACCAGGGTCAGGAATGAGCCTGGAGGAGGAGGAGGAGGCCCTGTAAGTGAACCACAACCCCCCTCCATCCGCTCCCTCTGGGGTCCCCGGCTGGGTGGGCAGGTCCCCGGGGAGCTGCTGTCACCAACCCGGCTGCACCCCAGCATGTGCATGGGCCCCAGCATCCGAAACCGGAGCCTTCGTCCCCTTGGACTCCGCACCACTGCCTTCCCCTACCCCTGCACGGATGTGTGCCATGAAATCCCATTAAACCTGGATACCGGCGCGTGCGGGCACTGGGAGAGATGAAATGGGAGCGGGCAGGAATCCTGCAGCGTGAACGGGCTCATGGCTCCGGGAAGGACGAGCGAGGCCACCCGGTGCTGACCCCCAACCGCAGCCGTTCCCCCCCGCCCCGGGCTTGCTGCGGCCGGTGTCCACCCCCCCGGTGCTGTCGGTGTTTCGGTGCCGGCATCCGCGTCCCATCGGAGCCCATCGGGTTCGGTGCTCTCAAGGCGGCGGCGGCGCGCATCGATCCCCGCATCCCTGCCGGATAAAAGGGGGAACCTTGAGGAGCCGCCGCCGCAGTCGCGCTTTAAACCCGGAGTTGGGGGAAGCCACCGGAGGCCGGGAGGACGCCACCGGCGGCACCGGAGGAGGTGTTGAAGCGGGGTTGTGGGGACCCCCGGGGCCGGCTCCCTGGGGAGCCTCTGTGGCCTCCTGCCCGACCGCATGGGCACGGTCTTGGCTTGGGACATCCCCCCCGCTCCCTGCGGTGCTGTGCGGCGGCGAATGTGTCCTTGTGCCCGTGTCACCGCCCCCAGCGAGGGGAGGGGGCACCCCGGGAACGGTTTGGGTTCTCCTTGGCCGCCATTTCCCCTCGGTACCGGCGCTCCCGAGGGATGCGCTGCCGGCGGCGGACCCTCACCCGTGCGCCGAGTTTGCCGGGTCTCGGGCGGGAGCCGCAGAGCGCAGCCCTGGTGCTGCCGGCAGGAATTAGGTCAGGAATGACGGGACCGCAGGGCGGACGAAGCGGTGCGGGGATGCTCCAGGATGCACCGAGGAGGTGGCGGTGGGGCGCGGGTGCCCTCCCTGCGCTGCAGGAGGGATGATTTGGGGGGCAAAACTGCAACGTTTTCCTTTATGTTGGGTTGGGGGGAGGGTTAAAAGTAAAAGCGCCCCTATACAGGCTGCGGGTCTGGGGGTTGATGGTGGTTTAATTGGGGGGGGGTGACGGCTCCATCTCTCTCGCAGGGGCTGCATCTGGCGCGGGTGAGCTTCGTGGTGCGTGCCTTCGGCTCAGCCTTCACCCTCGACCTCCAGCTGAACCAGTGAGCAGCCCCGGGGGTCCCAGTGGGGTGGGGGGCACCTGGGTGCTGAGTCGGGGGGGGAGAGGGATCCGGGGGTGCGAGCACCCTCCCAACCTCTGGGGGTCCCACACGGGTGTGGTGCCACGTGTATGGGGGGTGAGTGAGCGATGAGGGTGCTGCAGGCAGGGCCCTGCTGCTGCTGTCTCTGTCCCTTCAGCCTCTTCCTCCTCTTCCTCCTCTTCCTCCCCACCGCCTCGGCCTCTCACCCCCTTCCTGCTCCCGGCAGCCACCTCCTCGCCTCCCGCTACGTGGAGCGGCACGTTGGGGCGGGCAGCAACGGCAGCCACAGCACGGTAAGCTGCGTGCCGTGTTACACTGTGCCATGCCATGCCATGCCATGCTGTGCCATGCTCTATTACACTGTGCCATGCTGTGCTGTGCTCTATCACCCTGTGCCATGCTGTGCCATGCTCTATCACCCTGTGCCATGCTGTGCCGTGCTCTATCACACTGTGCCATGCTGTGCCATGCTCTATTACACTGTGCCATGCTGTGCTGTGCTCTATCACCCTGTGCCATGCTGTGCCATGCTCTATTACACTGTGCCATGCTGTGCCGTGCTCTATCACACTGTGCCATGCTATCACCCTGTGCCATGCTGTGCCATGCTCTATTACACTGCGCCATGCTGTGCTGTGCTCTATCACCCTGTGCCATGCTGTGCCATGCTCTATTACACTGTGCCATGCTGTGCTGTGCTCTATCACCCTGTGCCATGCTGTGCCATGCTCTATTACACTGTGCCATGCTGTGCCGTGCTCTATCACACTGTGCCATGCCATGCTGTGCCATGCTGTGCCATGCTCTATTACACTGTGCCATGCTCTATTACACTGTGCCATGCTGTGCTGTGCTCTATCACCCTGTGCCATGCTGTGCCATGCTGTGCTGTGCTCTATTACACTGTGCCATGCTGTGCCGTGCTCTATCACACTGTGCCATGCTCTATCACCCTGTGCCATGCTGTGCCGTGCTCTATCACTGTGTCAAGCCCTTCTGTGCCAGTTCTGAGGTCATGGTGGCTCACTCATAAACCCATCAGGAGCCCACCAGCAGCTCAGCATCTCCAGCCGGGTGGCCTTAGGCAGCCCCCCCTTGCCCCTGGGGTGCCCCATGCATTGGGGTGCTGTTTCAGTGGGTGATGGGCAGTTGCACTTCACATGGGTGCTGGTGGCGGGTGATGCCCAGGGCACCATGCACACCCTAAGGGTGGCAGGCAGTGAACCCGTGAGCCGCCAGCCAGGGGGGGTGCCGGTGAAGGGGTCAGCACCCCGCACAGCACCGGCAGGATGGGACCAGGGCAGGGTCCGTCTGGCTCAGCCCCCCCCTCTCTGCTCGGGCAGGGCGCAGGGGAGCACTGCTACTACCAGGGCCGGCTCCGGGGGCAGCCCCACTCCTTCGCAGCTCTCTCCAGCTGCCAGGGTCTGAGGTGAGTGCTCCCCAGCCCTCGGTGTGTGGGGCAGGGGCTGCTGCACCCCCTGCACCCCGTTACCCCCCCAATGCTCTTTGCAGCGGGGTCTTCTCGGACGGCAGAGCCACCTTCCTGATCGAGCCCCAGGCGGGCGTCGAGCACGGGCAGGTGAGTGCCCCAGGACCCGCCATGGGCCTGCTCCGGCTCCCACACTGCAGCATCAGGGCCCTGGCTGCAGGCTGGGGGCACCCATGGGGGGCCGTGACGCTCGTCTCCCCATGGCAGGGCCTTCGACCGCACGTGGTCCAGCGCATCCCCAACTGCTCCCAACCGGGTGAGCCTTCCTGTGGCGCTGGTGCCTGTCCCCATGGAGCGGTGCTGGTGGCGCCGGGTCTCGTGTCCCACCGGCTCTGTCCCTTCCCTCCAGGCTGCCTCTTCCCCGTGTGGAGCCAGCGCGTCGCGGGCGGGTTACCCAAGCTACGGCGGCGGCGGCAGGTTGGGGGGGGGACAAGGATGCTCGGTCCTTGGTCTCTGGGTGCTGGCTTGGCCTCAGCACGGCCCTGCCATGGGTGCAGCCGGGCTGGTTTGTGGGTGCTGGGGATGTGTTGGCAGGATGGTGCCGCTGCTGCAGGCTCAGGGATGCTCGGGGGGGGGGGGACTCTGCCAATACCAGGGGGGTTCCCCGCTCCATGCATCCCAATGGGCAGCCACAAAAGGGATCCCGAAGCCCCATTGCCGGGGCTGGGCGGGTGGATCTGCCGGATCTCAGCCACGGGCTCCCACCGGCAGGTCCGCCGAGCCCAGCACACGGTCCACAGCGAGACCAAGTACATCGAGCTGGCCGTGGTGAACGACCACCAGCTGGTGAGTGCTGGTGGGGCTGGTGGGGTCGGGGTGCCTCCCCCCCCCCCAGCCATCCTATCCCCTGCTGTTTCCCCCCCCTTAGTTCTTACAGCTCCGCAAGTCCGTGGTTCTCACCAGCAACTTCGCCAAGTCCGTGGTCAACCTGGCTGACATGGTGAGAGCCCCTTTGGCCTGGGGGAGCCCTGGCACACAGAGGTTGGGGGGGTTTGGGGTCCCCAGGGTGTTTGTCCCCATCACCCGGTGGGTTTGTTCCCCAAGGAGCTCATCCCCAGGGTGTTCGTCCCTGGTGCCTGATGGGTTTGTCCCTGAGGGCGATGCCCCCTGCATTGTCCCCACCGGGTTGGTCCCCAGCACCTGATGGCTTTGTCCCAGGGAGCGGTTTCACCCCCAGCACTGGTGTGTGCCCCCCCCTTGTCCCCACAGATCTACAAGGAGCAGCTCAACACCCGCATCGTGCTGGTGGCCATGGAGACGTGGGCCTCGGAGGACCGGATCCGCATGGGGGAAGACTCCTTGGAGACGCTGACGGAGTTCGTGAAGTACCGGCGGGAGGGCCCGGCCGAGCACAGCGACACCGTCCACCTCTTCTCGTGAGCGCCGCATCCCCGCCGCCGCCGGGAGCCGCTGGCCCCGGTGCCCACCATCCTCTTCCTCGCAGGGGCCGGACCTTCCAGAGCAGCCGCAGCGGCACCGCTTTTGTGGGGGGCATCTGCTCGCCCGCCCGTGCCGGGGGGGTCAATGAGGTGGGTGCGGTGGGACCCCCATGGAAGCAGGGTGGGGATGGGGGGGGGATCGTCCCGGTGACCCCCACCCCGGTCCCTCCCGTGTGCAGTACGGCAACGTGGCGGCCATGGCGGTGACGCTGGCGCAGACGCTGGGGCAGAACGTGGGCATGATGTGGAACAAGCACCGCACGGCCGCAGGTACCGGCACCCCCCCCCCCCGGTGGCTCCATGGGGACAATGGGGAGGGGGACCCCCAAGTGCCACCAAGGCGGTGCAGGGCAGCAGCACCCCCCCAGCCCCTCTGCTCTCCTCCAGGCGACTGCCGGTGTCCGGACTCGTGGCTGGGCTGCATCATGGAGGACACAGGGTGGGTGCCCCTTGGGGGGGGCATTGCCGAAGGTCCTGCCCTGCTCCGGGGGCCCAGCCTGGTGCTGCCCCCCCGGTGGCACTGGGGGGTGACGGTGCCCCCGGCCCCACAGGTACTACCTCCCGCGGAAGTTCTCCCGCTGCAGCATCGATGAGTACAACCAGTTCCTGCAGGACGGCGGCGGGAGCTGCCTCTTCAACAAGCCCCTGAAGGTAACGGCCCCCCCCGGGCCCCCTCATGCTGGGGGGAACCATGTCCTGGGGGTCCCCGGGGCTCCTGCTGGGTCCCAGGTAACAGCAGCAGCATCGAACCCGGTGTCCCCAGCGGGGGATGTTCTGGGGGTCCTGCTATTCCCTGGGGACGATGCCCTTCTGGGGGGCTCGGGGGCACCCCCAGCATCTCCTGTGTCTGTTGTGTCCCCCAACTCGGTCCTGGCAGCTCCTGGACCCCCCAGAGTGCGGCAATGGCTTCGTGGAGGCGGGCGAGGAGTGCGACTGCGGCTCGCTGGCGGTGAGCGGGGCCGGGGCTGCCGGTGTTACCTGGTGATGTGGTGTGACGTGTCGTGACATGTGACGTGATGTGACATGTCATGACGTGGTGTGACACGTCGTGACGTGGTGTGACACATTGTGACATAGTGTGACACGTTGTGACGTGGTGTGACATGTCATGACGCGGTGTGACACGTCGTGACATGGTGTGACACGTCGTGACATAGTGTGACATGTCGTGACATGGTGTGACATGTCGTGATGTGACACGTCATGACGTGGTGTGACACGTCGTGATGTGGTGTGACAAGTCGTGACGTGGTGTGACACATCGTGATGTGGTGTGACACGTCGTGACGTGTGACACGTCGTGACGTCATGTGACATGTCATGACATGGTGTGACACGTCGTGACGTGGTGTGACATGTCATGACACGGTGTGACACGTCGTGACGTGGTGTGACACGTCGTGACATAGTGTGACATGTCGTGACATGGTGTGACATGTCGTGACATGGTGTGACATGTCATGACATGGTGTGACACGTCATGACGTGGTGTGACACGTTGTGATGTGGTGTGACATGTCGTGACGTGGTGTGACACGTCGTGATGTGGTGTGACAAGTCGTGATGTGGTGTGACACGTCGTGATGTGGTGTGACATGTCATGATGTGGTGTGACACGTCGTGACGTCGTGTGACACGTCGTGACGTCATATGACATGTCATGACATGGTGTGACACGTCGTGACGTCATGTGACATGTCATGACATGGTGTGACATGTCGTGACGCGGTGTGACGCACCGGTGGCTGTCCCGGCAGGAGTGCGCCAGGAGTGGGGGGAACTGCTGCAAGAAGTGCACGCTGACCCACGACGCCATGTGCAGCGATGGGCTCTGCTGCAAGGGCTGCAAGGTGAGGGGCAGGGGCAGGGGCAAGGGGATGATCCAGGATCCCGCAGGGACGGATCCGATCCGGTGGGCTCCTGATGTGGTGGCTTCATCCCGGGTGCAGTACGAGCCGCGCGGAGTGTCCTGCCGGGAGGCTGTCAATGAGTGCGACATCCCCGAGACCTGCACCGGGGACTCCAGCCAGGTGAGCTGGAGCAGGAGGCGCGGTGGCACGCGTGGGGCCGTGGGGCATCACCCCTCCTCTTCTGTGTCCCCCGACAGTGCCCCCCCAACCTCCACAAGCTGGATGGCTACTTCTGTGAGAACGAGCAGGTGAGCCCGGTGGGACAGGGCCGTGGGGCTCAGCAATGTCCCTGCGGGGGGCCACGGTCCCTATGGGGTTTGGGAACATCCCGGTGGGCTCCAGCATCCTGGTGCTGGCGCATGTTGGGGATGGCAGCAGCACTGAGCCCCACACACGTGCAGGATGCGGGCTTTGGGTACCAGGGTCCCCAGGGTGGGTGAACCCTCACTGGATCCCGAGTCCCAGCAGTATTCCAGGAGCCGCAGCCCATTCCTACGTGCGCCCCCACAGTGATGGGATGAGCAAACCCTCCCTGCACCTCAAACACCCTCCCCTGCACACACGCGGCTCCCGGTCCCTGTGCCTGGCACTGGGGGGGGGGGGTCCTTGTCCTTGCACCACCTCCATGGCCATGTCCGCAGGGGCGATGCTATGGCGGGCGCTGCAAGACCAGAGACCGGCAGTGCAACGCGCTGTGGGGCCGCGGTGAGTGTCAGCCCCGGTGGGGGGGGGGGCTTTGCCACGGTGGAACCGGGGGGGGGGCAGGCAGGTGACACCCCCTTCCCCCAGGCTCAGCCGAGCGCTTCTGCTATGAGAAGCTCAACGTGGAGGGGACCGAGAGGGGCAACTGCGGGCGCGAGGGCCTGGGCTGGCTGCAGTGCAACAAGCAGTGAGTGACCCCCCCCCACCCCACCCCGGCCCCGTGTCCCCTCCCGGGTGCCCCCCCCCCGGCCGCTGACACGGTGGGGGCCTGGCAGGGACGTGCTCTGCGGCTTCCTGCTCTGCGCCAACATCTCGGGGCCCCCCCGGCTCGGGGAGCTCAGCGGAGAGGTCGCCACCACCACCTTCTTCCACCAGAACCGCTACGTGGACTGCAGGTGGGTGTCCCCATGGACGGGAGGGAGCCCCCATGGCCACGGGGTGCCCCCATGGATGGGATGGAGCCCCCATGGCAGGGAGGGGGCCCTCATGGACGGGAGGGAGCCCCCATGGCCGAGAGGGAGCCCCCATGGACGGGAGGGAGCCCCCATGGCAGGGACAGAGACCCCATGGATGGGACGGAGCCCCCATGGCCAGGAGGGAGCCCCCATGGCAGGGAGGGAGCCCCCATGGCCGCGGGGTGCCCCCATGGCAGGGAGGGAGCCCCCATGGCCAGGAAGGAGCCTCCATGGCCGGGAGGGAGCCCCCATGGCCGGGAGGGAGCCCCCATGGCCAGGAAGGAGCCTCCATGGCCGGGAGGGAGCCCCCATGGACGGGAGGGAGCCCCCATGGCTGGGAGGGAGCCCCCATGGCCGGGAGGGAGCCCCAGTGGCCGGGACGGAGCCCCCATGGCCGCGGGGTGCCCCCATGGAAGGGAAGGAGCCCCCCCGGGTCACCGGCTCCCCCCGTGCCGGCGCAGGGGGGGCCACGTGCAGCTGGTGGACGGCTCGGACCTGAGCTACGTGGAGGACGGGACCCCGTGCGGGCCCGGGATGCTGTGTCTCGACCGCAAATGCCTTCCAGCCACAGCCTTTAACTTCAGCTCCTGCCCCGGGAGCTGGGATGGGAAGATCTGCTACGACCACGGGGTGAGGGACACGGGGGGGGGGGGGGGGGGGGGGGGGGGGGGGGGGGGGGGGGGGGGGGTGTCACAAGGCGGTGGGGCCGGGGGGGGGGGTGACGCCGTCCCCTCGCAGGTCTGCAGCAATGAGGGCAAGTGCATCTGCCGGGCGGAGTGGACGGGGAAGGACTGCAGCGTCTACGACCCCATCCCCGAGCCGAAGCCGACGGGGGAGACGGAGCGCTACAAGGGTCCGTGTGCCCCATGGTGGGCTCCCCACGTCCCGCTGCGACCCCAGACACCCCCTCCCTCCCCCGGGGGCCCAAGGGGGTCTCCCTCACCCTGGTGCTGCAGCTCAGCTGGGCACAACTGGGTTCTGCCCCATCCCAGCCCCCCCCCCCCCATCACTGGGGCTGTCCCCCCACTGATGCGTGTCCCTGTCCCCTCCTCCCTGTCACAGGTCCCAGTGGCACCAATATCATTATCGGCTCCATCGCGGGGGCCGTGCTGGTGGCTGCCATCGTCCTAGGGGGGACAGGCTGGGGATTTAAGTAAGCAGCCGCCGCATGGCTCGTCCCCTCTGCGGCCCTCACCGGCCACATCCCTCCTGCGTCCTGGGGACACCCCCGAGCTGGGCATCACCCACAGCGTGGGTCCCTGGGGGCTCCCTCACCTCCCTGTCCCTGCCTGGTCCCCTGCCCGCATGTGGCACTGGGGGGGTGTCGGTGTCACCCATGGCGCTGCTGCCCCCATGCCTGTTCTCCTGCCTGCACACGTCTGCTGCCTGTGGGACCTGGGACCCTGGTTGGGGGGGGGGGACACGGCCACCCGCACACCCAGGGCTGGCACTAACGCTCCTCTCCTCTCCTCTCCCCCCCGCCGCCCCCCAAGGAACATCCGCCGCGGAAGGTACGACCCGGCGCAGCAGGGAGTGTAACCGTGCCCCCCCCTCGTCTCCTCCTCGTCACCGTCACTGTCACCGTCGCCTGACGGCGTGGGAGCCCCCCCCGGCCGGGCCCGTCTGTCCGTGTCGCTGTGTGTCCGGCCGTGCTGTCTCCATCTCTGTGCCCCCCGCAGCTGAAAAGAGACAGGGGTTGAAGGAGGGAAGGGGGGGGGTCACACACTGGCAGCAGCCCCCCCCCCCCAACACCAGTTGCTGGCTCTTTTCAGCTCAGTGTCCCCCCCCCATGTGTCCCCCCCATGTCACAGCCCCGCACTAAACGCACCCCCACTTCTGTGTTGCAGGTCCGGGGGGGCCTGAGCAGAGCGGCTCCGCCCCCCTCCCCCCCCCCCCCCCCCCGCCCAGCGCCTCATTAACAGCAATTAAACGGGGAGCCCGTGGAGGAGAGCGGGGGGGGGGACACCCGGGACCACCCCCCCCGTCCCCCACCGCACCGCCACGAATGTACCGGCCCCCCCCCCCCGGGCTGGTGGCACCGGGATTAATGTACCTGCAGGGGCAACCAGGGACATCCCCCCCCCCCCCCGCCCCACATTCCCTCCTCTGCCCCCCATCAGCAGCTTCCCGGGCCCCCCAAAGGTCAGGCCCAGTGCCCCCCAGTACCAATGTATCCAGGCCTGGAAGTTGTGTCCCCCCAGCCCAGATGCCAGGTCTGGGTCTGTGGGGGTGAGGACTGCACCCCCAGATGTGTGTGTGTGTCCCCATGTGGGGATTTGTCCCCCCAATGTCATGGCTGCACCCACCCAGCCATTGAAACCCCGATGTCCCCCGCGGTGGGGACAAGCATCCCTCTAGGGCAGGGACCCCCCTCCACGTCCCCAGCTCAGGCAGATGAACCCCAAACTGGTGGCACTGGGGATGGAGGGAGGGTCGGTGACAGCAGAGGGGGGGCCTGGATTATAGGGTGAGCCCCAGGCTGGTGGCACACAGGGGTCCTTGGTGGGTGGCACGTGTGTCCCCCTGCCCCATGGCAGGCGGTTGCACAGCACCTGCTGGGTGTCCCTGACCCCCTGGGAGGGGGGTGGGATGCGTCACCCCATCCCCATGGCACACGTCACCCTGCATGGGGTGGCTCTGGAGGGCCACCCAACCCACAGCACCACAGAGCACTGGTCCCTTCAAGCCCTGGTGATGCTCAGCATGGGGGGACACCTCTAGGGACAATGAGTGTGTGTGTATGGGGACACGGCTGGTGGCACTCAGGAAGGGGATAATGGGGGACAACACCCCATGCCCATAGCAGTGGGGGTGTCCCCCTGTGTCCTCCCTTGGCCAGTGTCCCTGCCCACCATAGGGCCCCTTGCCACTAAGGCAGGAGGTGACCAAGGGTGTCCCCAAGCCCAGCTATGGTCGATGCACATGGTGGTCCCTGTGTTGTGTGACAGCCCCGCTCAGCACCCATGGGTGCCTTGGCTGCGGTGGCAGAAGATAGAGGACAGGGCACTGCCACGGCAGGGTGCTGGCAGTGGGAGAGAATGGTAGCTCCTTGTGGGATGGGCTTTGGGGACACAGGGACACAGGCACAGGGAGGGGGAAACTGAAGCAACCCCCATCTCCATCACTGTCACCACAATGTCCCCACTGTCACGGCCACCGTGCCAGGGTGGTCCCCGTGGCGAGGGGACGCCTCTATTTCAGTTCTCACTGGGTTTGGGGACATTAATACACACACACATATATATATATATATAAATATGGGGGGTTCTTAACGATTTTAACGCTGTGAGGCCGAGCGGTGCCACCGCGGAGGTGCCAGCGGCTCGGACAGGGGCTTCACCCGGTGCTTCCAGAGCCAAGAGATCAACCCCCCCCTCCAGCCCCACATTCCCAGCAGGGGCCACGCACAGCGGGGTGGTGACACCACCACCCCCCCCCAGCCCCCACATCCCATCCCGAGCTCCTGCTTTGCACGTGCTGCGGAGCCGGAGCCGCCGCGTGTTCCCAACGCGGTGCCCGGCTCCGGCCCCGGCCCCGGCAGCCTCCTGCGATGCCACAACTTATTTACAATAAAGGGTTGGAAAAGGATGGGGTTGTGCTTGGCACCGGCGCCGTGAGCGGGAGGGATGGGGCCGGGGGGGGGCTGAGCCCCCCCCCACATCTCCTCAGGAGGATGCTCCGGGACGTGGTCCCCTCCGCTTCATCCCACCAATACCCCACACACCCCACCCTGGCCCATCCGCAAGGGATGGCTCCATCCCAACCATAACATCAAAAGTCAGGGTCCCATCTTACGGACCCAACGGCACATGGTTGAGTGCCACCAAGCTCCCTCCCTCCAAGCTCTCACCCGGCTGGGGACCCTGTCCCCCATCCCACCACAGAGATGCTCAGCCTTATGTCAGGGCTCAGCATGAGGACACTGCTCCATCCCTGTCCCACCATGGGCACCCCTCGCTGTCCCAGCATGGGACTGGTCCCTTGCCCACCTCCGGGACACACAAGCCGCTCACTGCCCCATTGCAGGGCCACGGGAGCAGGTCCCTGTCCCCTCCCAGGGCCACCCTCAGGCTGGCTCTGCAGTGGGGTGAGCAACCCCTGGCAGACGGGGACCCGGGGATGGGTCCCCAGCTCCCCGAAGGGCCCGTGAGGATGGAGCATGATCCCCGGGGGAGGCTGCGCCGGCAGAGCCCGCACTCTCGGACCGCTCAGCGCAGCCACCACGAGAGGGCTCCCCCAGCCCAGCCCATGCCCGGCCGGCGCAGGAGATGCTCGCACATCCCTGAGATGCTCCAGGGCCACTCGGGTCCCCGCGAGCCCCAGCTTCGAGCCTGAGGTCCTCTGACGGCAAAAAGGGTGGCAGGTGGGGGGCACCACACGAGCGTTGCTACCAGCACCCTCAGCCCAGCATCCCCATGCCCACGGAGGGTCACTTCCCTGCAGAATCCTTTCTCTGCCAGCCAGGGACACGGGGTGGGATGCAGGACAACACACGCTGTCACCAAGCCACTGGCAAGGGGTGGCCCTGCAGAGCACCCCTACACAGGGAGCATGAAAACACTTGTTCAGCACCTTACCATAGAACCGTGGAACGGTTTGGGCTGAAGGGACCTTAAAGCTCATCCCATTTTAACAAGCAGGGACACCTCCCACTACAGCAGGCTGCTCCAAGCCCGTGTCCAACCTGGCCTTGAGCTCTGCCGGCGATGGGAATGTTCTCCTCCATCACTCCTTATGGCAAGATGCTGAGCACCAGGGCCCGTGCACACAATGCAGGGTGCTGGGCGAGGAGGATGAGGACACTCACTGCTGGCTCTGCCCCACTTGGGGTGCCCGGGAGCACCCTGGGGTGCTGCCTCCCTCAGGAGCAAACCCAGCCCCAGACAGGAGCCTCTCTACTGGTTCCAGAAGGATCAAGCCCATCTTATCAAAGCAATCACTGTCATCTGCTCGCCCTGTCCCCCCCGGCTGCAGCCTCACTAGAAGTGCTGCAGGATGGGCAAGGGAGCCTCTGGCTGTGGCAGGGAGTGTGGGGGGAGCAGGCAGCTGAGCTGGGGGGGGTCTGCATGAGGAGCATCCCCCCTGCCCCTCAGCCGCAGTGCCTGCTCCTGCCAGGGCCAGGCTTGGAGCCAGCAGGGCCCTTTCTCCCCCCAGCACCATGAGCCCCTCAAGGGTTTTAGCCACAGACTTGCAGCAGGCACAACGGAGCTGCAGCTATTTTGGGCTCGTGTCTGGATACCAGCGCGATGAGTGAGCCAGAAATATGCCAGATGCACAGACTGGGCCTGAATCTGAAGCTATTCAGGGCCTTCAGGGTCAGGAGGGCAAACCCCACGCCTTGCAGTCAGCCCAGCTCTGGTCTGCACCCCGCAGGGTCACACAGCACCTATGCTGGCTCAGGGCAGGGTCCTGCTCACCAGGATGCCACGGTGGGGTTGGACATGCCCCGGCACAAAGGAGATGCTCCTTGACCAACATCCCATCGCAGGCAGCAGGGTGCAGCTCCCAGAGGTGCTCAACGCCCCAGGCAGCTGCTTCTCTCCATCACAGGTGTCTCCAGCTCCATCACATCACCCAGCTCCTCCACCCTGAGCTGCCCCAAACCAGAGCACAGGCTGGCTGGATGCTGCAGCATTCCTGCCTGTCCTCAAGCAGTTTTATATCAGCCTCCAGTCCTTGGGTCCTCACACGTGCTAAAGGTGAACCACACCACCCAAGGGAGCAGCCACAGCCTCCCACTGCATGCTGGTGTTAAGATGCTCCAACAATGATGCTGTGAGGCTGGCATCGGCTTTGTGGCTCCTCCAAGGTCACTCGCCGAGCTCTCCCCCTAATCCCAGTGGGATACATCCCCACATAACACAGCAAACCTGAAAGGAACTGCAGGAGCAACCCCGTGGGCAGGTCTGGGGGGTGCATCTCTTGTCACTTACCAGGGCTCAGCTCCAAGACCCGTATCTGCCCCTCTTTTTGCTGCAGACAGAGCGGGTCCTGCCAACCTCGACCCCCAGCAATGAAAATCAATCCCTCATTACCAGCAGAACCAAAGAGAGAAGCAAGCAGCTCCCGCACAGCCGCCTCGCTGCGTGCGCTGCGCAGCGGGAAGCCCTTGAACCTGAAGCATCTCCACTCCTTTGGCTGCCGAAGCCGATGATGGACCATCTGGCTGTGATTTTTCAACTGGAATCAAAGGAGGCTCTTTGCCTCCTCAAGGCCCCCCCCATGGTGGTGGCAGAGGCCGCAGCCTGGGTGAGCAGAGGGAGGCTCTGAGTTTCCACCTTGCCCATGAGCACTGCACAATGGGAAGCTCGCCTGGGAGAGAAGCCCACGGGCTGGAGGCGCGTGAAGCAGCTTTCTGGGAAGGGAAGGAGTTCTGCTGGCCCAGAAGAGAGCCACTGGCCTGAAAACGTGACTCAAGGCTTTGGGGTGCCTTAACCTCAGCCTTGCCACCGCCAGCTCCAGCGGGGAAAAGGAGGGAAACCCAATCCCTATGAGACAAATCAATTCCCAAATGCCCTTCCAGAAGCAGCCTCCTGTCCCAGGACACTGCCTGCATCGCCTTGTAGGTCTTTTCCAGCCCAAAGCCTGTGTCATTCCTTGCTGCTGCTTTTCACGAGCAGCCCCGGAACGCCCGAGTTCCCATTCCTGCCGCCAGCAGCTTTAACCCCTCGAGGCAGAGGCGAACCCGACGGCTGCTGCCCCTGGGACTGCCCGGGCAGGATTGGTGCGGGCTGTGTCACAGCTCAGCAGTTCAAATCCAGGTCAGCAGAGCTGAACTGAGAAGCCCCAGTGGGCCCATTTCACCTTGGCAGTGCAGCGAGAGCAGAGGCAGGCGCGGAGGCTCCGTTCCATCACTGCAGCACAGGGGGACCTGTCCCTGCTGGGACTGCAAGCACGATGTGAAGCCCTCCTGAGCTTCTGCTAAACTACAGGGGCTGGGGATCGGAGCCTGTGGAGTGAATGTGGCATCTGACAAAAAAAGGGGCTGTTTTCCTGGTTCTCCTAAGCTTTCCTTCCTACTTCTTCTGGAGAATTTCGATTCAAAGCTACGAAACAGCAATTTGTCAAATTAGCTTTGAAGCCTCTCAAGATCTCAGCTCTCCTCTGCGGGGGATCTGCAGTACCATGGCCACCAGGTCAGAGCACTTTACGTAACTATCTCCTTACCCCTACACCAGCTACTGCTGGTTTTATCTCCTGTCCTTACTGGACATCACAATGTGCATGCAAATAGGAAATGCATAAAGGCCTAACATCGCAGGGAATCAGAACTTATTTTGTCATTATCCAACAGCGCTGCTGCAAGCAGCCAGTCAGCAAGAAAAGGCAATAGGTGATAAGGAACCAGATTTTGGAGCCATCAGTTACACCAGTTTCACTTCACAGCCTGGTGGCATCTTCCTGAGTTCATTCCCTTCTGTGGCAGCCCAGTAATGAACTGCTCTCCTTTCCCTAGTGCATGGGGGAGAAATCCTGTGTGACAGAGGGATCTAATAGATGTGCTGGCAAAGGAAACTTCAGGGCAGCTTGAGTCTTTGTGGGAACACCATCTTCTGGGTGACCAAGGTGTAAAGCTTTCCCACCTCCCTCTGTCTCCCTACATCATTCTAACATTGAGCTATTTTTTTACCCACACATTGCCAGCCTGCTCTGAAGCATCTCAGGGCTTTCACAACACATGCAGCAGCAAAGACCTCCCTCAGATGGGATTGCCAGGGGGCCACAAAGGTGCTGCGAGGGCTGGAGCAGCTCTGCTCTGGAGCCAGGCTGAGAGAGCTGGGCTGGGGCAGCCTGGAGAAGAGAAGGCTCCTGAAGGGGAGACCTGAGAGCAGCTCCAGTGCCTGAAGGGGCTGCAGGAAAGCTGGAGAGGGGCTTGGGACAAGGGATGTAGGGACAGGCCAAGGGGAATGGCTTTAACCTGCCAGAGGGGAGACTGAGATGAGCTCTTAGGCAGAAGCTCTTCCCTGTGAGGGTGCTGAGGCAGTGGCACAGGGTGCCCAGAGAAGCTGTGGCTGCCCCATCCCTGGCAGTGTTCAAGGCCAGGTTGGACACAGGGGCTTGCAGCAAGCTGCTCCAGTGGAAGGTGAACTGAAAAGTTCTGCTCTCGGAGGGGGAATACTGCACACCAGGTGATGCCAGGCCCTTAGCACTGAGAACAGCAGTTCCTGCCTCCAAACCTTCACAGAACACCTCTCACTTCCAGGCTCCTGCACATTCCATTGGAGTATTTGGTATTGGGGGGGGGGGGGGGAACAGATAAAAACATAAAAATACCAAAAATTTAAACCAAGCTATCCTGATCTCTTGGTCTGCAGACCAGGTTCGCACTGGCAATGGCCTATTCTGCCTCCTGCATTCCCACCATCCCATCACCTACAGCACTGCTCTTGGGTGCTTCACCTGGCTTGTGAGAATAACCCATCTTACCTGGCCAAGTTCGCTATGCAGCACCATAACACGGCAGGGACCGATGCCCACAACATTTACATTCAACTCTGAATCATGCACCTCATCAGCAAATGGACCAGATGGATCCAGCCCTGATTTGCAGAGACCCTCACTGCACATTTCCACAGTGGCATGGGCTGGTATGAGCAAAGTTAGCTCTTTTCTCATGGTGAGTATGGAAAACACACTCCCAGGGGCATCTCCATGTTAATCTCTCACACGGGGGGGGAACAAGCCCTCAGATGCAGCTCGCAGCTGATGTGATCAAAGTGACTTCTCAAAGACCTTTGCAAACGTTCACAAGTTTCTTACGGACTGTGGTTGACAAATCAGCCACCTTTTGTGCTTCCTGCTTTGCAGGTCACATAAAGGGCTCTGGCAGGGCTGCAAGGTCAGTGACTCTCAGCTCAGTGGAAACCGGCTCCTTCCAGAGGGCTGCACCTCTTATGGAGGCTACAGAGCTTATAGAACATCCAACGTGCCCACAGACAGGCACCAGCCTCCCAACAAGGCACAAACTTCCCTTTGTAACTTCCTGTTTTCAAAGTGTTTTGCACCACAGTTAATACAAACACCCCCAAGGATGTCTAGGATGCATTAAGTCTCAATGTTTTGTATATGACATGAGAATACGCACTCACTATTGTTAACACCGGCCACTCAATACCATAATACCAGCTTCAGAGGAATGGAAAAGAAATATTGCTATCAGCAGTAGAAAGTGAGAGAGAAATTCTGCCTCGGAGCTTAGAGCCATCACACTTAAATTCAGGTATTGTGAATTGTGGAACGTGAAGATGAAAGAAACCCCTTCTTCTCTGCACAAGAAGTCAGGGCCATAAGAGCCAGGTAGTGGATACACACCTACATCCTGACATCTGCTAGTATCAGTGTGTTACCAAGACCGTTTTCCACGCAGAACAGGCTTTTAAACAAGTTTCCTGAGAGTGGATTTTCAGGTGATTTCAGGTTTATGGAAAACAGATAAAAAATCCCTGGCAAACAACTCGCAAATGGGAATATTGATTTCCTAAGGATAAGAAGCACTCAGGGGTAAAAGGAAAAGTAATTCCCTCAAGTCACAGCATGTCCTTGAATAAAAGCAAGATGAAAGCAGAGAAGTTGGCACGATGCTTTCCAATCCTCACAGCAAAGCTGAAATACACCACTGCTTTCTTCCTGACACCAGAAATTCCATTCAACACCACGCTGGGATCCCACCATCCAACTGAACACCAAGACTAACCTGGCAGAATGCGTTACAGGTCTGCATCACCCCGGGCTGCGGCCATCCCTGAAGGAGAGTGGGTTTGCAGCTCCTGCTGCTCACCCAGGCTTTGTGTCCACACAGAGGAAACCCAGGCCAGGAGGCAGCAGAAGTCACAAACTCTGTCCCAGGCACCTCTGTTCTGCTCGTGGGGAAGCAGCAGGCTCAGGTCCACAATCTGGAGACAGGTCCCTTGCCAAAGAGTAACCAGAACATCCTGTTCCACAGAAAAAGAAAAGGGAGAAGGGCAGCAAAATCTGAAGTGTACAGAAACCTCTCCACACCACCAATGAGCACGGCTCCGAGGTTTGAAATCCCCCTTGTAAGGCATTTGTCCTCAGCCCTCAACACGGAATTTACACAACACTAATGTCACACTGCACAAAACAAAATGTCATTTTCCAAGCAATAATGAAGTGATATTTGAAGTCTCCTCTGATACAGAGAAAATGAATGGCAAGGCCTGAAGGAGCAGAAAGAAGCCCCAGAGCTCCTTTCCACGCTGCTGTCGAAAGGTGAGTTGCACCATTAACAGCAAACCCTGATGTACATCATGCAATTAGATCCATCTTTCAGGAACTGTTTCATGGTAAGTGCACAAGGTGCAGAGCACAGTAGATCCCATTCAGAGGAATTAGGCACGCCACAAACACCCCAAGAGCAACCAGGCAATAAACAGGTCCTTTGGAAAGTAACCTCAGAGCTGGGAAGTTATGTGCCCGGTATCAAGAATTCATCATGAAGAGTGCAGTTGAGACAAAACTGCAGCTAACTACAGGAAGGAAAATGAAATGCTAACAATATTAAACACCTCATCTACGCTTCCAACAGGAAAATGACTCTGCAGAGAGGATCCAATTTATACTTTCAACTCCAGGTTGTATTATCCTCGCTTTATAGCTGAGAAAAAGGTGGATGTGTCAGCTGGCCTGCCCAGCGACACAGAGGATCAGTTGGGATCACGTCAAGGGGCATGGTGCTGCTGGAAAGGGCCTCAAGCACCCAGGGCAGCCACACAGGGCTGGCAGATGTGGTACAGGACCCCTGGGAGATGGGCAGCAGCTGGAGGCTATGCACAAGACCCAGGGGGTTCTCAGATACATCTGCAAGGAGCAAGTGAAGCAGGCCTGGGGTGACTGCACACAATCCCAGCTTTGACCTCTGGGTGCCTGTCTCTGAGCACAAGATCAAATCCAGCCATCACATGATGGCTTCTATTACATGATTCCCCAAGAAACAGACTGCAAGAAAAGAGCTGCAACAGCACCCTTCCTTTTTTTAGTTATAGCCAAATGCCTGAAGCGTTTCAGAATTTCTTGCTGCAAATTCCCTGTTAAATGAAGGCTTCTGCACTTTAAAACACTTAAGCACATGCTTAGCTGGATGCCTGTAGCTGGCTGCATTGACTCATGCAGAGATAATCACATGCTTAAAGATAAGGCGAAGTTAAGTGTCCTTCTGGAGCAGCAGAGGCACACAGAGCACGACCCCAGGTCCCACTGCACCTCCTCAGTTATCCGTGCACTTGAACCCGTGCTGGATGGCTCACGCTGGTGTTACCCTGCCTGGGCAGGGAGCTGGTGACTGTGTCTCGGCTGCTCCCTGCTCCATGAGGGTTTCCCAGGAAACTGCAGGATGCTCAGGTAACCTGACAGTGAGAAAGCACACACAGTTATTAGTCTGGATCCCCCCCTTGGTTGCCACGACCGGTTTCTGCCCTTACAGCCCTGGACACAAGGAGCTCTGTGACACAGGCAGCACTGTCCTCCTCTACACGGCTGCTTTTAACTCTGAACAAACAGCTTTTCATTGCAAGCCCCCCACCCCACCAAATCCATCTCCCTTCAGCCTTCTCACAGCTGAAACCACGTAATGCCTCCCTCAGACCCACTCCCACTTTTGAGGGCAAAGTGCAGCCAGGGCAAGGCATGGGACACTGACAAAAGCCCTCTTCTGTGCCGGCAACACAGCCAGGCATTCAGCTGGCAGTTCGGAAGGGAGCAGGGCAGCCAGCTCCGTATGTTCTTTGGCAAACTGCAGCTAAATTAGGGCAGCTAATGCTGCACAGTTCACTGGACAGGATCAGCATGCTCAGTCATATGCATAAGCCCAGATTTCCATGTTTTCGAAGACCTTTTCAAGGTCTGACTTCCAAAGTTTACAGATCTGTCTTTTTCTGCGTGCGAGTGCTGCTGTCACTGAAGAGCAGTTCACGTGCAGCACGGTTCAGTCATGTTCTGCCTGACTCCACGATGCTAAACAAGGTCAAATACAGAAAACCTCCAAGTTGTGGCTCTAAGACGCCCCATTAAAACAACCCTCTCCCTCCTTCACATATTCAGAACACATTCTAGGGCTGGAAAAAAGAAGCCATCTCACTCAGACTGGAGGAATCCACTGGATTTAATAGATTGGTTTTTCCAAACTGCATCCAAAACCAGAGAATGACAACACAAACCCAAGTTATGTTCAGGATGTCTTCTCCCAAAGTCTCTGCCGAACGTTTCTTTCGGAATGGCCTACATTAAGCCAAAGCAAAAGAGCATTTTAAAGTAATGCAGGTATCGTTTCTTCAAAAGGAAAAATCAAGCCTGATGCTCTGAAACTGAATACAGTCACGAACATGAACAGCGCTGGAACAGACATCCTCTACTAAGAGCAAACACTCAGTTTCAAAGAAAATGTGCACTTTATACACAATTCAAATGAAAACAAAAAACCAGGAACAGAAACAGCTCCATTACTTTGCATTTTCGGAATGAATTCAGTGCTGGGGTTGGAATATTCTACCCACTTTGCTCACTAAGGGGAGTATTTACTGCTGGGGACAGAAGCTCACAGCACTGACCCAAGGCGGCAGCTTGAAGCAGGGAATAGTTTGGACCATGAACTGGGGAAGAAGCTGTCACAAACCCGTTTTATTGGAAGCCATTGCTAAGAAATGGCTGCAGTTTGTGTAGAGAGCAGCAAGAGGAAAGGATTTTCACTCCTTGCCACTGAACTGGTGAAAGGCTGCTCTGAAACCACCACAAGCAACATCCCGCTCTTGGGAAGCTGAAAAGAACCACCCCAGTGTCTGGGATAATGAGCGCATTGTAGCCACCATCCCTGTTTATCTCCAGGCTCCAAATGTCTTTCCCTAGTACTTTCAGACAACGTGTTTTTCCAGCCAGCTTCCCCATCACACTCAGAGCTTTCTGCTGGCAAAGCCTCTCTGCCCATCTTCAGGCTGTGTGCTTCTCTTCAGCCTCCTCATTAACTAGAGCAGCACTACTAACAAACCCCACGCTGCTGGTCCCTGCTCACAAGCCCACTTCTGCTGCTCCAAACTGCTGTGTACTTCCTGTGTTACCTACTCCTGCTTCCAGACATCACCCTGACACTTCACTGCATAAAACTCGGAGGGTGCTCCCTTCCTGGAGCAGTGGCCAGGAGTCAAAGCCAAACGAAAAGGCAGAAAGGAAACTCACTTCCCACTGCTGGAGATGAACTGGGGAGGCTCCCACTGACCCACACTCAGAGCTGGGCTCTCTGCCTGGGCTGCCTGGTGTCCCAGAGTGAAAACAGCAAAATCAAGTCAGCAAAACACCTATTGTCAGCAAGTGCTTGGGTAGAGGACAACCGCAAGCATGTGCTCATATCCCCTTAGCTTAAATTTACCATGAAGCCTATGCTTAGATGTTCTATGGGACAGGAATGGAGTGTGGGTTCACCCGTGTCCACAGAGCCTTCCTTGTCAATCCTGTCCCTGGCCAGGCTGTAACGAGGGCACTAAGGACTGAGGGAGCCTCGAAACAGAACAGTCCTGCTTGAGACAGCCTCTAAAATATATTCAAACGCATGAAAACCTAACAAAAGCCCAGCGTGGAGCGAGGTCCTGAATACATTATAAACAGTAGCAAAAAAGCATACACATTTATCAGCATCTCCCAACCATTAATGCGTGTCCTTGCCAAAAAGACAGCCCCGAAGGCAGCACATTCCGCATTCTCCTTTTCTAATTCAAAATTCAAGATTAATGCCAAAACCTCCAAATGCCAAATCTGACTGGTCTCTCAAGCAGAAATCTGAACTCTAGATATTGCTCTGTCTGAACTGAATTCCTCGGACATAATGGAAGAAGAGGGGTCTGGAATAAGGCAGTATCATTGATATTCGGAAAGGGCTTTGTAAAAACTCTTCCAGACAGCTCATGTGGCCTGGCTCGGGGGGAGGAAGGTTGTTCCTCCAGGGAATGCACAGAGAAACAAACTCACCCTGACTCCATCCAAGCAGATTACTTTGGAAACGACAGAAATCTTATCCAAAAGGTATGGTAACAACTTCATGCCCTGGGGGAGCGGTTGTCTGTAACAACAGACCTCAAACCCATCTCTATCCATAGATATCACAGAACTACATGGGATTACTGAATCCAGTAATTTCTACGTACTTTTGGGGGGTGTTTTGCAGGAGTTGGAAGTCTCTCTTCCCTCCTGGTGCAGGAAGCTCGCAGGGAGGTTTGAGCCCTCTCTGCGTGAGGGTTGGCACTGGTACTTGGACTGCAAGGACTCAATCACACATCTCTCCTAGGAAACCAACCCTGGAGCGCACAGTAGCTGTAAGTATGGCATTTCCATTTCCTAAGTAGCACATCATTTGGGTAAAAACAAGAGTCAAGAGCACCATTAACAGATGTTTTCCCAACCTCCCTGCTGCACCCGTGGGCTGCCTGGGTAAGTGGAGACTCTGCTGGGCTGTCTGCATGTTCAAGGCACTTCTGGAACGCAGCATAGTTAAGGTTTAGGTTTAAAACAAGGAAGAACAACGACAAAAACTGTGGACCACAGTAATAAAACTAGCAAAATGCTACCAGCTACCCATTGCTTGCTCCTTGGCAATATAAAAAAGTGTAACATCAGAGATCCAGTGTACAAGTACAAAAAAATTGTGCATAATAAATGTACTATAATACTGTACATACAGCATAAACCGTTCACTGAGAATGATTTAAATATAAGTATTTGCCTCCTGACTTGGAAGACAGAAGAATAAAGTTCTATAATCCTAGAATATGCGTTTAACCCCTTTGTGAGAGGTTGAATCACGAGCCAACGGCATCCCTGAAATTAAACACAGTCAAATAGTTACTTAATGGAAGCCATTATTCAAGGGGTTGCTGGTTATGATAAACTAGGAGAAAAACCACAGTATCTAAACTCAGCCAACATTAAATCCAGACAGAGCTCTTCCCATCTCCTGACTTGCTACTGGCACTGCTTTTGTTTGAGCCCGCTTTGGATTTCTTTTCTCTGGAACTGCTGGGGTTGTTTTGGTTGTTATAAGCCTGGATCGCGAGGTCCAGGCGCTCCTGAGCCACTTTGATTTCCCTCTGCAGGTTTTCCAGGTCGGCAGGGATGTTTTCTTCATTGCTTCCATACTGCTGCTCCTGAGCTATGTTGGCTTTGTTCTGTTTGTAGGCCATTTTGGCATTGGTCAGTTCAGTGTATTGCATTTGCTCTGGCTTGACTGCAATGTTATAGCCAGGAGGAGCAGATGGTGTATTCCAAGTAAAAGGGTAGTTATAGGTACCAGAGTCTTCCAGCTCTTTCCTCTTGTTGTTCAATGTGTCCCGGATGGTGCCAAATCCCAAATGGAGCATCTCCCAGACATTCAAAAGTAAACACATGCAGCTCACCCCGTACATTATTAGCAGGAAAATGGTCTTTTCCGTTGGCCTGGAAATGAAACAATCGATCTTGTGCGGGCACGGCGTCCTGCTGCACACAAACACGGGGCTCACCTCGAAGCCATACAGGAAATACTGACCCACCAGGAAGCCAATTTCAAACGTGGTCCTCGCCAGCAGCTGTAGGACATAAATTCTCATGAGCCCATCCTCCCGGATGCGCCGCCTGCCGTCGTGCTTGGCTTTGCCCGGCGCCTGCTGCTCTTTGTTCTCCCGTTCACTTTCCAGCTCAATCTCTGGGTACATCATGGGGTCCTCCTCGTGGTCCTCCTCAGTTTCCTCTAAGCCACGGTGTTGTTTCCAGCGCATAGAAAAGCTTTTGCTTCTGATTCTTCTGTCGGCTTCGCTGTGTTCCACCATCCGGGCGATCTTATGGATTGCGTAGCCCAAGTACATGACAGATGGAGTGGCAACGAGGATGATCTGGAAGACCCAAAACCTCACGTGTGAAAGAGGAGCAAAAGCATCGTAACAAACGTTCTCGCAGCCAGGCTGCTCCGTGTTGCACACAAACTTGCTCTGTTCATCGTAATAAATGGATTCTCCTCCCACAGCAGTCAGGACAATCCGAAACACAATCAGCACTGACAGCCAGATTTTGCCAACAAAGGTAGAGTGATTGTGGATCTCCTCTAACAGACGGGTCAGAAAACTCCAACTCATGGTGGTCAAGTAATTTTATCTAAAAAACAAATAAACCCCCCCAAATATTTAGAAGTTTATCAGCGTGAGCCTAAGCAGTGCAAACATTCAACCAAGAGAGGCAGAACCCTCTAGAGCTGTACAACCACCGCGTCTGGAGCATCACCTGTTATCGGGAACCTCCAGCTGCCAGAATCTGCTTGAAGATCCTACGCCTCCTCCACAGGCCTTTGAGAAGTCTGCTATGACAAGAAAAGGAGCAGTTAACTGCCATTTCACAAAGCAAATGGGCTCCCAAAGCTAATCCTGAGCTGAAGAGAAAGTCAAATGCTAATAAAAACATTTACACTTAAGGTTGAAGTCTCCAAAACACAGCGGATGGGGAGTTAAGCTCTGAAACTCTCTGGGTCCTGTTGGCTCCGTCCCACTGCTTTAGAAAGATTTATTCTAACTGCAGGAAGGTGGCCAAGCCTTGTCAGAGCCTGGGCTAATGATCTCAGCCTCAAGCACAGCCCATGGAGAGAAACTGTCCTCTCCACAGGGCAACGCTTGAGACAGAAATGCATGGCCCACCCCAAACCTAAGACATGCAACTGCTGTTATCTTTGCTTTAAGGCAAGACAACCTGAGTGACCCGAGCAGTGCTACCCTGCAGTTCCTTGGTCCAACCTAAGGAACATCACCTGCTCTAGTGGAAGGTGTCCCTGCCCGTGGCAGGGGGTTGGAACTGGATGAGCTTTAAGGTCCCTTCAACCCAAGGCACTTCATGATTCTGTGATCTAACTTCTAACTTGCTGCTGGAACTGATCTATGGATTTGGGTTCAGTCCCTTAGGGAGGCTAAAAACCACCCTCCCAGGGCCAGAAAAGACTTTTGTGTGTATTTTCTTGTGGCTTTGGGGAGAGTAGAAGGAAAACCTAGTTAAAAAAATTATCTGTCAAAACTTTCTGAACAGATGCTAGACAGAAATCAATAGAAATCTGCAATCCCGACACGAAAAAAACGATCAGTGGAAACTCAGGGCTGGCAACACTGCCATGTAACAATGAACAAAACCTAGCAATGTTACAGGCCCAACTGGAGCTTTAAAGAGTGAAACTGGTGAAATACTGTGTACAGGAAGAACTGATTGATCTTGTAGCACAGGATATAAGACATCTTTCAGTCACAGACTGGTTTGGGCTGGAAAGGACCTTAAAGCTCATCCAGCTCCAAGCCTCTGCCATGGGCAGGGACCCCTTCCACTAGAGCAGCTTGCTCCAAGCCCCTGTGTCCAACCTGGCCTTGAGCACTGCCAGGGATGGGGCAGCCACAGCTTCTCTGGGCACCCTGTGCCTGTGCCCAGAAAAGAATATTTGCAACTCTTCCACTTCTTCCATAGAACTACAGAGTTGTTCAGAGGCACAATAATGAAATTTGAGGGGATGCAATCAATCCAGAATTAAAGGATCTAAATGTGATCCCCCTTCTGGTGAAATTCAACATTTTGCTGAAAAGGCAACAGCACAGACATCATGTGGATGGGCTGTGTGGGACATTTGATTTATTGCTCCATGACAGTGTGAGAAAAAAAAAATAGCACAAGAGAGTATTTAAAAAGACCATATTAAGCATATCAAAAGTAACAAAGGTCTTGACAAATGACCTCCCCAGCCTGCACCAGGACATGGCTGCTGCCAGAAACTGCACATGGCATGTTTGCAGGCTGACAGAGGTGAGAGTTACCATGATGGAGGAAAACAGAGGGAGCTCAAGAGGCTGAGTCCACTGAAACAAAACTATGGGTTTAAGCAAGCCCAATGCAGACATGCAGCTAAAGAAAAGAACAGTTCCTTGCACCATCAGTTAATAGCGAAGGGAGTGAGGGTCCTCATGGATGAGCATCTCAACGAGAGCTGGTGATGCAGCAGAGATGATGGATGCAACCCTTGGCTGGGTCACGTGCAAACAAGAGCAAGGAGGGTGATCTTACCTCCTGGTTAGCAAGACAGCACTCAATGCCTGCGTCTGCATCCTTCAGAAGTTGCTTGAACATCAGAGAGTGAGTATTCCAGCCCCAAAGCCAGCTGAAGAACTGGGAAGATGCCTGGAAGTGAGAGATTTAGAGTTTAATTTATGTACCTGGGAAACATGGGAAGAAAATGATGACCAGTGAATCAATTTATCTGGTGGCTGTCAGTTGGGCATGCATCAATCCAGGTTTACAGCCACAGCTCTTCTCTCTACACAACCATTACACCATAGACAGAACTGGACGAAATAACACCTTTTTAACAGGAAAAAAGAGCCGAGGCTTCCAGCCCTGTGCAGCACCTTACTGCAAGTGGCTTCACACTCTGAACCCCATTTCAGAAAGACCCCAAGTGCTGCTCTGCAGCCCTGAGTTCTCCACTAGTGGGACAAAAGACTGTGCTTCACTCACACATTTCCCAGCACACACTCAGATTAGGAGTCAAAAGGGGTGGTGAGAGTCAGGGGTACTCTATGTGGCCAAAGAGGCTTCAACCCACTGAACAGAAAACGCAAGAGAGCCCCACATCTGCAACGGGGGGGATACAGAAGTAAGAGCCACAACACTCCCGTTCACACCAAGCTGCAGTGCCGCAGTTCCAACACCAGAAGGGACACTGAATCTTTGAGATGAGTTTCTACCTCAGGATCTCATAAATTCTCCCGAGGTCTTTAGCAGCTCTTCACAGTGTGTTTTCTACCTGCAGAGCACATCTGTGGCTGGCTCATATCGTTCACCAGCTATAAAGAGGGAGACTGTGGTCACAGCTCAGCTCCCTCGGCTGTGGCGCCCACTGGAGAGCCCTGCTTCAGGAGAAAGACTGGGATCCATGTCCTGGATTCCACCCGTTATATAAATGAGCAGCATGACAAACCTGCACACGACACTGACCCCACACACTTGTACATTTGGGTTAACCACAGCCTTCAGATGCAGATGGCAACGTTATCAGATGTGTGTTTAATAACCAAGACATCTGCTGATTCCAGAGCGGTGGCTGCGGAGATGGGAAGTGGAAGAGCTCGGATTCTCTTCCACAAGAAAGTGTCACTTGCTCTAAATTTAGCTTTAGACCAGAGCAGAGCTGCTGCCACAAATATGGGAGAATCCACCAGCAGCAAAGAACCTCCTTGTCTTTAAGGAACCAGTTTAGCCCAAGCAAAATGACCTGTCATTAAAGCCTTCTCTTACTGGAAACGTTTAAGCCATCTATACTGAATGGAATACAAACAAAGAATCTTCTTAGGGCATTTGAAATGGTGGTATCCTTCATTTACGGGATCAGCCAGCACTGGATGCTGCATGCTTCTGCCTTCACAACACAAGAACTGCAGGACCCAGCTACATTGCAGTAACCTTCACCTAACGTACACTTGGTGTCTCCCGGATCTGCTGTTCAGGCAACATTTAACTCGATAACTTTCCATGGTTTGAAATCAGTCTATGGACACTGACACATACGTGAAAAAGGCAGAATGTCAGCAATTTCAGCTCATTTAAACCATGCCAGAAAGAGCATTTGAGAGAGACTTTCATTCCTTGTCTTTGTCAGAAGCTCATTCCTGCCCTTCCAGCGGCGGAGGCTCCATGGAGCCAGCAGGACATACCACGCCAAGAACATGACACTCCTCTGACAGCAAGCTGGCTCCTGCGGGGAGAAAGTTCTGCACACCGAGATCCAGACAGAAGAAAGAGGAATCTGAAGCAGGTACACGGAAAAAAAGAAGGAAAAACCCATCAGGTTTACTAAGATTCACTGCAGGAAATCGCTGGAGGTATTTTAACACAGCTATTGCTCACACACAGGCAGTGATCAGCCTCTTGTGTTTGCAGCTTCCCCTCTCCAGCCCATGGGTGGCTGTGAAAATCCATTTAAACATGGGATTAATTTCATCTCCTTTCAGCTTTCTCACCTAACTGAGGTGTTCTCATCTGTGATGGCCTCCCACCAGTCAGGGAGCACAGCAGGGAGCGTGCTGCTGTTTGCATTAGTATAAGGCAAGGAGCAGGGAGTCGGTCGCAGTGATTTGTATGGGTCCCTTCCAACCCAAGACCTCCCACAGTGCAATGATGCTTCTGTGATATCAAGACTCATTCTGTATCACTTCATCACGAACAGCCAGTGGGACTGAGTGCACCCTCAGCAAGTCTGTGGATGACACCAAGCTGAGGGGCCACGGATACACTGAAGGGAATAGGTGTTGTCCAGAGGGATCCTGACAGGCAGAAGGAGAGGGCCCATGTGAAACTCCTGGAGTTCAACAAGTCCAAGTGCAAGAGTCTGCACCTGGGCTGGCCAATCCCAAACATCAACACAGACCAGGGGTGGATGGATGGAGAGCAGCCCTGCAGAGGAGGACTGGGGGGTACTGGAGGCTGAAGGACCGGCAATGTGCACTCCCAGGGCACTGAGCCACTTGTGTTCTGGGCTGCATCAAACGCTGCGTGGTCCTTGGCACAAGACAGACCTGGCACTGCTGGAGTGGGTCCAGAGGAGGCCATGGAGATGCTATGAGGGCTGGAGCAGCTCTGGAGCCAGGCTGAGAGAGCTGGGCTGGGGCAGCCTGGAGAAGAGAAGGCTCCTGAAGGGGAGAACTTAACTGTGGTCTTTCAATTCATATAAAAGCAGCTTATAAGTAAAATGGGGCCTTTTTATCAGGGCTTCTAGTGACAGGACAAGAGGCAGCAGTCTTTAACTGACAGAGGGCAGGTTTAGACAGGACATCAGGAAGGAACATTTTACCATGAAGGTGCTGAGGCGCTGGCACAGGGTGCCCAGAGAAGCTGTGGCTGCCCCATCCCTGGCAGTGTTCAAGGCCAGGTTGGACACAGGGGCTTGGAGCAAGCTGCTCCAGTGGAAGGGGTCCCTGCCCGTGGCAGGGGTTGGAGCTGGGGGAGCTTTAAGGTCCCTTCCCACCCAAACCATCCTGACCCTGGCTGAAGGACTCTGCACCTGACCTCTCCACCCTGGCTGACTGAGAGCGCTGCGCTAGCCCAGCTCACCAGCCCCTCTTAGCTGGAGACAGCCACCCAGGCTGAGTCCACACCAGGCTATGGGCTTCAGCTCACAGGCACATGCTCCCTGGGATGGAGGTGAGGTGCAGCACAGGAACATGAGGCACAGCTCCTGGGGAACCAGGGAGCTGCAGCTCCCGGGGCTCTCCTTCACCAGCCCCTCCTCAGACAAGGTTTGTCTTAAACAGCTTATTTTGTAGCCAAAGGCAGTTGTTGAGGGGAATATATTTACAGGAAGACGTTTTTCCCTTAAAAAGATGCCCTCCCATGTCATGCTAATGGAATTTGATTAATTTATTAATATTTGCTTTGTTCTGAAGCCATTATTATAGACATGAAAAAATGCAAGAATAAATGCATGGCAATTCTGTTGCTAGTCAAAAGAGGTTTCATGATCCATGAAAGTAAAATTGGTCCCACAGGCTAATTGCAATAGGAGTTGCATGAGGATGAATGAATAACTTGCATTACTCACATCTCATTTACACTGAAATCTAAGAAAGGGCAGGATTTACCAGATTTCCGAGGAAACACGGGAATTACATGTGTGAGAGGTGCCAATGCCAACCTCATGGAGCTCAACACAGCCAAGTGCTAGGTCCTGCCCCTGAGTCAGGGCAATCCCAGGCACAGCTACAGGCTGGGCAGAGAAGAGATTCAGAGCAGCCTGAGGAGAAGGACTTGGGGTGTTGGTCCATGAGAAACTGAACATGAACTGCTTCAGTGTGTACTTGAGCACAGAACCACGGTGTGCTGGGCTGCATCAAAAGGAGCATAACCAGCAGGATGGAGGAAGTGATCCTGCTCCTCTGCTCTCATGGGACCCCACCTGCAGCACTGTGTGCAGTTCTGGGGTCCTCAGCATCAGAAGGACATGGAGCTGTGGGAGCAAGTCCAGAGGAGGCCACAAGGATGAGCAAGGGCTGGAGCAGCTTCCGTATGGAGCCAGGCTGAGAACATTGGGGCTGTTCAGCCTGGAGAAGAGAAGCTGCGTGGAGACCTCAGAGCAACTTCCAGTGTCTGAAGGGGGCTACAGGGATGCTGGGGAGGGACTCTTCATTAGGGACTGGAGTGACAGGACAAGGGGTGATGGGTTCAAACTGAAACAGGGGAAGTTTAGGATGATATAAGGAAGATATAAGGAAGAAGTTCTCCCCTGTGAGGGTGCTGAGGCACTGGCACAGAGAAGCTGTGGCTGCCCCATCCCTGGCAGTGTTCAAGGCCAGGTTGGACACAGGGGCTTGGAGCAAGCTGCTCTAGTGGAAGGGGTCCCTGCCCATGGCAGAGGCTTGGTACTGGATGAGCTTTAAGGTCCCTTCAACCCAAACTAGGCTGGGATTCTATGATTCCATGAGCTCCTTTCTTTATTAACCTGTAAAACAAGTAAGACTTTGCTGTTCAAGAAAAGAGAAAGTCATGGCCAGACTCAGTACTAGCAAGGCAGCAGCACACCACAAATCCCACTGAATATTGTGCCAATGCCACCTGCCGTCCCAAGTGGAGCAGCAGTTCCAGCACCCATCCTCCTAAGGGACGTGAGGGGAAGGATGTGGGGATCTTCCTGGGATAAGCTAATTCATTGCTATCACCCTTCCATCGTTAGTGAGGGAAGTGGGTTCAATCACCACCATCTTTATTCATAGAATCATAGAATCACAGAATCATGGAACAGTTAGGGTTGGAAAGGACCTTAAGATCATCCAGTTCCACCCCCCTGCCAAAGGCTGGAACACCACACACTAAACCATGTCACCCAAGATTCCGTTTAACCTTGCCTTGAACGCTGCCAGGGATGGAGCATATATCCTCCTTATATCCAGCCTGAACTTCCCGTTTCAGTTTGAACCCATCACCCCTTGTCCTATCACTACAGTCCCTAATGTGTTTACAGCACTACACAGATGAAAAAGAATAAGAAAACTGCATTTAATTTCAGTTTTAATCTATATTATAGAATATTTGGGAATGAAGAGGCTGCTTTTTCAAGTAAACACTCTCATCTGGCAAGCCTCTCCTGGCAATGAGCAGAGAATGGCTTTGAAACAGCCACAAGGCATCAGTGTCAATTTAGAAACCATTTCTGAACAGTGCCTTCAAATCCCAGGCATCCTGACAAGGTTCTGCTGATCACACACCAATCCCCCCGAGTCTAAAACACCCCTCTCTGAACGATGAGACCACAGATCCCATGCAGGATATAAATAGAACACTAAAATATGGGTAAGAGGTAGAGATATAATAAGATTCTTGCGCTGTCAAAAAAATAAAGATGTCAACTACATCTCCGTCGGAAAATCAACATCCATCCACCCACCCAAGCATTCAGCTCAGAGATAAACTGGAATGTGCAGATGAGACATGAACCTCCCGTAGCCCCAGCGTGCCCTCTAGGTAATGCCAACATGAAGCCAAGCGACACTTTTAGCAACACTCCCCCGCAGTGACACAATTCAAACAGAATCACGACGTGGTTTGTGCTTCCCAAACGCAGCTTTTACTTCACCTACAGCAACCACACTCCTCCAGAAAGCATCGTCTCCGGGGCACACACCCCAGAGCACGCGAGATCCTGGCTCTGGAGGAGCAGCGTCCATCGGGCAGCACAAGGATGTGACGAGCAGCAAGCTTGACTCGAGCCCATATGAGAGAGAACCTGCACTGTCACCGGGCTTCAGCATAACAGAGGCTGGGCTGTAGAGTCTCTGATAGCCCTTTTGGAGACCCATTTTGGGGTCTGTGTCAGCCTGAATCCCTTTATCCATGCTCAGCGTTCAGTATCCCTTCTGAACGATGGGAATGAGGTGTACCAGCTCAGCAATTGGTATGGTGAGCTCCCAAATTTGGCATTTCTGTAGTGATTCAGGCCAGAGCTGTCAGATGCTCAGCAAACCTGAGCAGGCTGCTCTTCAGATCTGTCCTACAGGCTTGAGGTATCAAGAAGCTGAAACAAACCCCAGATGATGCTTGTACTCTGGTGATGTGAAATGTAATAATGGAGAAAAGAAAGCGGCGAGCAGATAACAGGGTGAGGCACAGTGCGTGACAGTCCTTGCCACAAAACACTCCATCCTCGGGGCAACAAGCTACAGCCAGGCTGACACGGCATCCTGCCAAACCTTGCTCATACCAGCACAGTGCTGGGACTGAACCTTGCAGCGCAGGCAACCCCTCTCCCTTCGCAACACAGCTGCTGGGTTAGGAATAACCCAACAAGTGAAGAGCAGCCACACTGGAACTCAAAAACCACCCTGTTGGAGCTCTCCAGTGCACACCCACTCTCCTCTCGCTCAGCTCTTAAGCTGGGATGCTTCTTAGCAGCTCCTATGTGAACTGGTCTCTTGCAGCAGTGGCAATCAATGCCCTGCCCTGCCCTCAGGGCTGCTGCACTTGTTCCTCACTAAGTAGAAGCCAGTCACATACAGCAGAGCCCTTTCACCTGTGTTCTCAGTTGTTGTTTGAACAAATACAGGCAATGGAAGGATAAAGATGATAAAAATGCAGTGGGGATGATGACAAAAGGCCTGCACAAAGTGACCAGCAGCAATGGATGCGAGATGGACAGTGGGGCTACTGCACACACCTGCCAATGAATCCCACACATCCACCAACGAACCCCACATCAAGCTTGTGCCAGGCACTCTCACCACTGTGTGGAGGAAAAGGAACTGCAGGACAGGGCCCTGCTTCAGCCAGAGATGTGCTGGGGAAGAACAGAGCCCAGGCAGAGCAAGAGGGCTTGTGCACTCAGAGGAAAGGGAGCACGATGCCCTGCCTAAGAGTTCAGCCCTAGGGATGGACACTTCCACCCTGAGACCCAGAGCACTGCAGCAAGGAAAGAAGGAAAAAATCATGGTTTTCAGAGCCAAAAGGCGTCTGGTCCAAACCGAAGAACACGCAAATGCCGTTGTGTGTTCCATCCCCAGGGAAGCCCTGAAGGACACATGCTGATGGAGAGCATGGGCCTTAGAGCATCCAAGCCCCTACCTGGGTGCCCTCCTCCCTCTTGCAGCAAGCTCTGTGTATCTTCACTCACATACTGTTTCAGTCAGGCATCAGAGACATCCCCCTGTCTTGATGTGATTAGTGATTCAAACAACCACAACACCCCTGGAACTACTCCTGATTCCAGTGCAGCCAACAGCACCACAGCAGCTCCCCATTGGGCTCCTCCTATCTGCTCAGAGGGATGAGTGTCAAAAGAAAATGACACACTGGAGGCAAGTGACCCAAATATCACTCTGCAGCCATTTCGGGAAAGGAGAGAGAAGCCAAAAGAGAGCAATTCTGTCGGCTCCTGTACGTCAAACGACTCTCAGCTGAGCTCTCAACTGAATGGGATGAACACCTAATTCACCCACCACCATCTTATGACAGCCAAAAGAAACTAAGCCAGTGTTTGCTTCAGAGATAAGCCTCACAAACTAGCAGCTTGTAAATAAAACAGACAGCACATACCATGATGCAATGGCCCCAGTTACCCCTTCTGCAACACGGCAGCTGTTTCACTGTGACTCAAATTCAAAACCAGACTATTACCTCCCAGCTCTCTCACCTGGTCTGGTAGAAGACACCATCTCACCCTGCAATTACAACAAATTCATGCAACATTTTCCTCAACAGCAGCTTTCTAGAGAAGGATGCTCAGAAGGCAGATGAGGACACTGCAAACCCTCACCACCAACTGCATTAGAATTACAGAATCCCAGCCTGGTTGGCGTTGGAAGGGACCTTAAAGCTCATCCAGTTCCAACCCCTGCCACGGGCAGGGACACCTTCCATTGGAGCAGCTTGCTCCAAGCCCGTGTCCAACCTGGCCTTGAACACTGCCAGGGATGGGGCAGCCACAGCTTCTCTGGGCACCCTGTGCCAGCGCCTCAGCACCCTCATAGTAAATGTCCCCTCTGTCAGCTAAAAGCCATTCCCCCTTATCCTGTCACTACATGCCCTTGTAAAAAATCCCTCTTCCAGAACTTGGAATAGTTCTGCTAAACCTGCTCAGGACCTTCTGCTTGCTGAGATACAGAGAACAAGGACCAGAAAGGTCTGCAGACATCTGTGACTTTCCACATTCGTATGTCTCCTTAGGTGGAGAGCACTAAGCTCACAAGGATGGCAGGCAGCCACCAGAATCATAGAATCATAGAATCGTTAGGGTTGGAAAGGACCTTAAGATCATCCAGTTCCAACCCCCTGCCATGGGCAGGGACACCTCACACTAAACCATCTCACCCAAGGCCTCGTCCAACCTGGCCTTGAACACTGCCAGGGATGGAGCATTCACAGTGTCCCTGGGCAACCCATTCCAGTGCCTCACCACTCTCACAGGAAAGAATTTCTTTCTTATATCCAACCTAAACTTCCCCTGTTTAAGTTTTAACCCGTTACCCCTTGTCCTTAGAGAAGGCCATCTTCTCACTGTCAGGTTACCTATACACCTCAACAATCTATGAGGATGGTGCTGGGAACATCTACAGCCAAGGACAGAACAACACATCTCATCAGACCACCAAAACCATTCCACAGCACAGATGCTCCTTCCAGAACACCATGCAGAGAGCAAGGGGCCCACGACAACATGAGAGCAGCAATCACACAAGCTGGCCAGGAGAGCTCACTCGCCGGCCAAACGCTGTCCTGCTGCTTCCACGGCTCCCAACTGCTCTTGAACTGCAGGAATAACTGAAGAGTTTCATTCCAGGAAGCTGGGTTTAAGTACAGTTTGTTTTGAGAAAAGGAGAGGAGTAAATCACCAGACTGCAGTACTGGCATTCCACCGTTCCTCCAGCTCGAGTTCAACAGGAGTCTCAACAACTTTACTCTGCCAACGATAAAATTTCAAATATAACTACACACATAAATCCACTCAGTGATTATTTGTTGGAAAAAAAATTATTTCCCAAATAAGAAGCCCAAAACTGTCATTTTATGAAAGACTTTAATACCCCTCTAGACTCTTTAGGGGAGAGACCTGAGACACTTGCTGACTGAAGTCCCTACGCTACATCATACCAGCTGGGAGAACACACATACCAACTGCTTCTGTTCCATCTGAGAATAGCCACAAATAACTTGTATTCTATGAGAGGAAGCCAGAAGTCCTTTTCCCACCGTGCCCCAAGCATAGGGGGCTCATTTCTGGCCACCTGACTGCTTTCCACAGCCACAGATTTGATCAGATTTAGTATTATCAAAAGCTTATGAAAATTAGCAGCAAATTTAAGGCAGCTTAAACGACAACACTGAGCTTCCCAAATGCATGGCAATTGCTTAAGCAAACGGCTCCCCAGGGGCCTGTGGGAAGAGCACTGCCACGAATCAGCTAAAAGTGAGGTACCAGAGGAAGGAAAAAAGCAAACCCACTGGTACCTCAGGTTATTGATCGTGGATTACTTGCACCTGATTGGCATTCAGTGCGGACTCGTCCGGCAAATCTCCCACAACGGGCACACCTGAAGGGCAGCAGTGATTTATTTCTGTCTCTACCTTCCCAGCGCAGTTCCCCTCCAGGGAACTGGATTCTGCAGACACCCCGATCGATGAGGGTCTGCCACAGACTGCAAAGAGAGCAAGAGCAGGCTGAGGAATACAGATCGAGCCGGGCAATGCCACAGAGGTGGATGCTTCAAGTAAATGCCAGAAGTAGCAAAGACTTTATTTGCACCAAGGAACAAAGAAGATCATTTCCATGCGGCTGGATGGAGGATCACAGTGTAATTCCTCCCAAACGGTTCCATTTCATTTTTTGAGTACCCCAGGAATCACAGTTTCCACTATGAAAATTCTTCTCCTTTTAAAAACTACCTATTTGAATGTCAGCCAAGTAACTCTAGTGAATCAGTGCCTGCTGCAATTAAAATCCAGTCGCTTCTCAACTACTTCAGTATGTTTGCCATGAAAATCAGGAGGTTTTTAGGAGGAGCCGCATGAAAGGCATCCACCCTTCCAGACACACATTACAAGCCTTACCGATTTTATTTTTATGCCATTTAAAAGCATATTAACACCAGGGCCAGCCCCATGTGCACAACCTACACCAGCCCCATGCCTGCCTGCAGATGTTTCTCTAACCTCAGGCCCCTGGATTATGCAGCATTACTTGTCAGCTGTGCCCCTGAATCCATAACACAGCAAGACTTCCATGAGTTAACACGGAGTCAGAAACTCACCCTCAAGGTGGCATGGAAACACACAAGAAATCCAATCTCCCTTCCAGGCTCTCTACTATTTTAGGCACATGAGAGATACAGAACTTTACAGAGGATGACTTGTTATACCAGAGTCTGGCACAGCCGCAGCACTCACAAGGGGCTGATGCTGGGATGTCACCAGGAGCAGGGGTCAATACCCCGATGCCAGCAGCATCAGCACTCATCCTGAGGACACGCGCTTCTGAGGCACCACAGCTAGAGCCATGTTTAGACCCAGAAGTCATTTTTCCACATTCCTTCATCAGTTTGGCTCAGTCTGGAAAGCAAAGTAGAAACAAGCAGCTCCATTTGGCTTTGGGTTGTTTTAGAAGAGATGAAGCCTACAAGGCAAATCCTACAACTCTGGGAAAGGGGATTAAGGGCAATACCACAACGGGTCTTCAAAGGGGAAATAATAAACTACAACTGTCAGCCACCTCTCCAGCACCACCGAATGCAACATCAGTACTCAAAAGAACTGTAGGCACAGTCTGCTGCTCATTCATATGTATGTCTTTTCTTTGTACTTCCACAGTATCTTAATCGAGGTCAAGCACTGCACTCCGAATTGTTTTCTGACAAATCCGTAACTAAAAAGGTGGAACTAATGTCTCTGAGAGCCCAGAGCTGGGATCATGGGCTTATTTAGGCAAGAGAGCTGCCTGACTCCAAGGGTTTTCATCTAAGCAAGGTAATAGGGAGAGATTTTTCACTCCTGTGTAAAAATGTAAATCCCAGGTCAGCGAGTGACTTAAGCATGTGCCTGGTGGAAAGCCGGGGAGAAACACTGCTACTAAGCAGGCTGCTTGCTTACAGCCAGACGTAAGTACCTGGATGATCTGGAAATATCCCATAGCCCCTGGAAAAGAGACTAAACCAGGCTGGTCTGTGAATTAATCACAGTGCTATGCACACAACTGCTAATATTAAACTAGGGAAGATTGTACATGTGTGTATGTGAGTGTGTGTTGAAGCATCTGTTCAAGTTTAGGCATAGAAAACATTTTTCAGCCCAATGACTCCATAGGGAAATGCCTCATACATCAGCTCATCTGACTCAATTTTTCCATCACATTTCCTTTAATACAGTTTTGCCCATAAATACACTACTCCTTTTCTTCCAAATATAGCTTTTTATTTATGGAGTTTATTGTAACTCGTGTTACTACTTAAAGCCATAGGTTCTTCTTTGAGATTTAATCCTTACGGAATTATTAACCGATATTGAGGGATGAAACTCAGTTATCTGGGTTTGCTGAAGGGGATTTCTTTCTGCTACAACATTAACCATTTTCAGTATTTACCACAAAATACCCAGTAACATCCTAACTGCCCAGCCAGGAACTGCACCTGAAATCTTTTGTTTTACAGGAAAAGAAGCCAAGTGTTTAAAAATCCCAACCAGATCTCGCAGACGAGTAATGTCCTCAGTTACTCAGTGTTCTCCAGTTTGGGGAGAACTGTGAGTCACCAGCCAAGCACTGATAACAGCTCATATTTATGGCATGAGAAGGTCAAAAAAGGAAAGCCACCGTTGCCTTTTTCCCCTCCAAGGGGCATTTTGAAGATCAAATCTTTCTGTGTGTGGCTTTGAGAGGAAAGCAAACAGCCCACCAGAACCATAATGGACAATGGCCAGTGAGCAGGTAATTCAGACAGTTAAAAGCACAGAGGCAGCATTCAGACACTGAGCAAGACTGAACCCAGCCAGTGAGATGGGATTTAATAGAAGTCGACCATTCTTAACCACAACTACATGTTACTACACAGCACAAGCATGGGACGGTGGAACTCCCCTCCTGCTGCTGCTCCCCGGAAGCGCAAAGACCAGCTGCAAACACTGATAACAGTGCGGGGTCCTGCAAGGAAACCTTCCTTCCAAGGCAGTCGGGATCCCATTCCCACACAGAGGCTGGTGTGGTCCAGGGACCAGCTTTCACAGGTGCATTTGTAATTCAGGGAGTCTTCCTAAGGAGATGTGAGGAAGGAATGTGCTTCCCTATACCAGTCAGCAGGGTTATCGTAAGGCAAGCATAAAAAGTAGGGAACATTAAGGCATCTTTTTCTCACAGGAAATAATTTACTTCCTATTAACCAGATTAAAAATACATAAATCAGGAGCACAACCTCCATAAAGCACTTTGTTGAGTCACGGCACCAAAAACAAAAGCTGGAACTAGGGTGGGAAAGAAGGATCACCTTCCCACTAATGAGCCAGCAGCCCCGTGAAGAGCAGCCAGACCACAAAGGGGCCCATTATCTGCCAGGTTTTTACTCCAACTGTCCAGTGATTATGACCACAGTCCGAGTTGGAGCAGTGGTTCAGAGAATCCCATCCAAGCAACAGGGCTAAGGTGGAAATGAGGTACCTGCCACAACTCACTTGGCATTCCCAGCGCTTAAAAGGGAGACAATGAAAACCTGAAGTGGCATTAGGAAAGAGCCAGGTCCATGACTGTGAGGGGAACGCTGGCAGGTCACCAAGACTGGAACAAGCTCTCACTCACCAGCATCACAGCTTGGTCAGAAAAGCAGCATCAGCCACGCTGCGAGTGCCTGCCCGGCACAGGAGTCTGAGTAACCCCGTCCAGAAGGGACCCGTGCGGGTGTTTTCAGGATTAAATTACTCCCAGCAGCATGTTTCCAAGTTGCTTTGTTGGTCCCAAGGGGCTGAGTTACATCCGCTCGCAATTGCAGGCACTGCAAGAAGTGCACCGGAGCTCATCTTCTGCTTGGTAAAACGGGATGTTTTAGGAGAGTTTGGTTGCTTGGACCCACAGAAGTTGCTGGCAGTCAGGAGATCACCAAGTCAATAAACCTCTGCATTAAAATTCAGCACAAACTCTCTGTCATAGGTTGTAAGAACCTCTTGAATCTCAGCCATTAGCTATAAACCATACAAAGCCAAGAAAAGACCTTTTAAGACAGATCCACCTAAACAACCCAGTTCAGAACTGCCCCTGGAATACCAGAAAACTCCTCAGAAAACCTGTGTCTACAATTAAAACTCTTCAGTAAGTGCTAAAATCTTTGCAGAACTCTTACAATGGGTCTGAACTTGTCCAGCAGCTGACCACTGCCCTGCTACAGCCCCATCCTCACAAGCACGCTCATGGACTGGTAAGGAGCTGTAACGTTCTCTCTGCTTAGAGGCAGATGGACTGCTGGAAGTCCTCACTGTCAGCACACTTCTCAAGCCTTCTGCACTCTTCCCTAATTCATTCCAAGCCATCCGCCGTCCTCTCAGTCTGTGATCTCAGTTTGTTCAGTTCTTTACTGATATTTGCATCACTCGCAAGTTATCTGGGATGCCTTAGATGTTTGCTTTGAAGCAACAGGCAAAAATAATCGCTAATGAAGGGCTAGGAACGGGTAGCAGTGGAATCCAGGTGGAAAACAGACACTTCATGCCAGTTCCTCATTTACAATCACACATCCAGACCTGCGAGTTGCTTTGCTTTAAAAACCCCCAAACTTCACGCTGTTGCAGCAATTAAGAAAACACTTAGTTTTTTAAGTTCAAATGTCCACTGCACCAGTGATAGTGCAAACTTGCAATTCCAGTCTTAGCACTAAAAGCATGTTTGGAAACAGTACAGCCAGTCTTCAGTTCTTAATAGCTTTCCACAGTTTAAACTGATCTAAAACTCAACGAAGCCAATTAAAAGCCACTGCAAGGAGAGAAGCTGGGTGATGAATTCAAACAGCACCACAAAGAGCAGCTGAACACGTATTCAACAGAGTTAAAAAACCATCACGTTAAAAAGTTTCACATGATCCAAAACACAAACTTCCCAACACAGAAATGTCAGTCAAGTTACTGTTTTCCCAAAAACTGTGCTACAAAGGGATCATTTTCTTACAAGGAGCCACAGGAGCACTGTCAGGGCAGACACCCGCTACCACCACGGACCAGAGCGCACAACTCTCCACACATCACCAGCCCCGGCATAGCTGGGCTTTCACTCCAAGCCCTCACCTCTTACCTTGCCCATGCCATGGTCAGAAGCCCCTGGCCATAAAGGATCCCGGCTGCACCATCGCACGGGCAACCCTTGTGCTCAAACTACTTCAGCTTTAACCTTCAGGACCAGCTATCCGTTGGGAGGGTTTGCTGCTGCCGAGAGAGGAGGACGAGCCGCCTGTGCACTCGTCAGGCACAGAAAGTATGGAAGTGCTGAGCCCACCCACCGCCAAGCCCTCGGGATCCTCCAGTCACCAGCGCGACGCAAGAGCCGAAACAAACATCGTCCCCTCCTGCCTCTTAGAACAGTGGGAATGCTGCAGTTAATGTTGGGATTGCTGGAAATCCAGGACTTCCAGCTGCTTGCAATCCTATGGGGAGAATAAGGAACAGCACAATAAGGCTCAAATGACCTGTGGGGCTGTGTGTTCGTTTTCTTTTTCAAACTCTTCCATATCCCACTTCACAGAGCGGAGCTCACTTGTGCCCCCAGGAAAGCATAAGCATAACTTTGGAATATACTTGGAAAAGTCATGAATACAGAGAAGGGCACTTTCCACCTTCCTAACCACAAGTCTTAATGTGCACAACAGCTTTCCCTTTTTAAACGGCCTGAAGAAAGGTGGGATTTGGTACTTTTTGCTTTCCTAATCACAGGTCTTGACACACACAACAGCTTTCCCCTTTTACCTGACCTGACGAGAGATGCGGTTTGGCCACTGCACTGACAGCTGCTTTGCTGAACATCACCAGGACAGAGACTGCTAACAGAAAGGGTCAGGTTATTTCTTTCTACTGCTTCTCTTTGACTTCCACTGGGCAGAAGACATGGAAGCAATGACAGGAATAATCAATGGTCTGGCAAACGCAAGGTTTTTGTTCCCCCTCTTATTTCTAAATCCAAGCCCAGTGAAAAGGCTGAGCCCTGTGCTACCAACTGTTGCTCGAGAATCCATACTGCACATCCATGCCCTAATTAAATCCCCGCGCACTATCTCCTATTTGCAATCAATTTGAGGGTGGAACAAAATTAGCACTTCCCTGGGCAGCAAGGTCGCAATGACCACAGTCAGCACTAACCCCTGCCAGCAGAAAGGAGAACGGCCTGAAACCCCCCACTAAAAATAACCGTACAAACATGGCTTTTGTGACAATTCACGGGGATGGGTGAAAGCCGGAGCAAACACAGGCCGAAACTTCCCTGCCCTGAGAGCAGGGCTGGGTTCTTCTCCTCGTGCTCTGCGTTCAGATGAAGCCCTCAGAAAGGTCAAACCGCACAAGCCCCGCTGGCTCCAGACAGGGGTAACGCCGTGTTAGAACCGCTCATCCGGCCCGGCTGGCTCCGCAGGAGCTCCCCACCGACGGCACCGGTACCTGTTACTGGGCGCTGCTCCGCACCGCAGCACAAAGCGGGCTCTGCCACGTGCGGACACCGGGAAGGTCCGGACCGCCCGCGCCGTGCCCCAAAGCCGGGACGGGGCTTTGCGTTCCTTCCCTCCGGGATGAACGCCTTAGAAACGCCCGGCCCCGAACGCTGCCTGCGGCCAGCCCTGAGGGACGCGCGGGCCCCGTCGGGTTCCGGGGGCGCGGCCGCTACCTCGCAAGGGCGGCGGAGGAAGCGGCGGCTCCTCTGGGCCCCTCAGCACCGCTCGGACCTCCCCGGGTCGCTCCCCTCAGGCTCCAGCGGCTCGGCTCCGAGCGCCCCGCGCCCCTCACAGCGCCCGGCTCGGGCCCCTCGGGCTCCGCTCCCCTCAGACACCACAGCTCCGTCCCCCTCAGGGCCAGCCGGTTCCGCTCCCCTCCGCCCGCCGGGGCTCGCTCCCCTCCAGCCCTCAGCACCCCGGTGCCGGTGCCGGTGCCGGTGCCGGTCCCTGCCCCACTCACGCCGCCCTCTCTCGCGCTCCCGCTCTCAGTCTCCTCCGCGCCGGGGCCGCCGTAGCCCGGGCGGGGGGCGCTCGGCGCATGCGCGAAACCCCTCATGTCCACACACCAAACCCCCCCCCCCGCAGCCCACCCGCCACGTGCCGCCCGGCGCGCGCGCCCCCGCCAATGGGGGGGGGGGAGCTGTGCGCGGGAGGCCCCGCGCGCGGGAAACAGAAAGGGGGGGGGGGGGGGGGGCGCATGGGGATGGGGAGGGGGGGGACCGGGATCGGGATGGGGACAGGGAGAGCAGGGGAAGGACAGGGGGAGGGGGACAGGGGCGGGGTGGGCATGGGGGCATCAGGAGCAGGATGGGGACAGGGACACCGGGAGCGGGATGGGACAGGGACACTGGGAGTGGGATGGGGACAGGGACACCGGGAGCGGGATGGGGACAGGGACACCGGGAGTGGGGCTGCAGGGAGGTCACCAGGAGCAAGACGGGGACAGGGACACCGGGAGAGGGGCTGCAGGCAGGACACCGGGAGCAGGATGGGGACAGGGACACCGGGAGAGGGATGGGGACAGGGACACCGGGAGAGGGGCTGCAGGCAGGACACCGGGAGCAGGATGGGGACAGGGACACCAGGAGTGGGGCTGCAGGTAGGTCACCAGGAGCAGGATGGGGACAGGGACACCGGGAGAGGGATGGGGACAGGGACACCGGGAGCAGGATGGGGACAGGGACACCGGGAGCGGGATGGGGACAGGGACACCGGGAGTGGGATGGGGACAGGGACACCGGGAGCAGGATGGGGACAGGGACACCGGGAGCGGGATGGGACAGGGACACCGGGAGCAGGATGGGGACAGGGACACCAGGAGTGGGGCTGCAGGCAGGTCACAAGGAGCAGGATGGGGACAGGGACACCGGGAGCGGGATGGGGACAGGGACACCGGGAGCAGGATGGGGACAGGGACACCGGGAGCGGGATGGGACAGGGACACCGGGAGCAGGATGGGGACAGGGACACCAGGAGTGGGGCTGCAGGCAGGTCACAAGGAGCAGGATGGGGACAGGGACACCGGGAGCGGGATGGGGACAGGGACACCGGGAGCAGGATGGGGACAGGGACACCGGGAGCGGGATGGGACAGGGACACCGGGAGCGGGATGGGGACAGGGACACGGGGAGCGGGATGGGGACAGGGACTCCGGGAGCTGGTTGCTCAGGGAAGCACATCAAGTCACTGGGGACTGCCTGAGGGGTCCGTTCAGCATTGCTCACTGCGGAGGGGTCTTTCAGCCCCTTGGTCCGTGGCAGTGCTGAGCCCTGATGAACTCGTGCCAAGGATGGAGTCCCCGGCACCCGCAGCCCCAGGGAGCAGCTCTGCCTGCCGCCGTGCCTCAGTTTACCTGCTCCACAGCCCCAGTCCCTAGGGCACCCTGCACAGCTCCCTTTGGGGGGGGGGGTGAAGGGAGAAGGGTGTGGAGTGGTGTTCCAGCTGGAAAAGGGGTAAGGGTCAGGGTCCGGCCATGCACGGCCCCTATTCCCAGGGAAGAACCATTTCCATGGAAAATTCCCATCCCGTGCACACGGGGCCAGGCTTTCAGCCACAAGAGCTCGAGCAGCCGCTCGGGCCCCACTGCGGGTCAGTGTTTTCCAGAGGCTGGGAACAGCCGGCGTGAGAACCGGCTCCTTCCCACGCCAGCCCAGGCCGTATCCTGCCACCCTTCCTGGGATGATGCTCGAATCCATAGGGACCCATCGGACATCACAGCCCCCTAGTTCTGTCCATCAGAGGGCAGGGATGACCAGCACCAATGCCCATCAGCGTACAGGTGTCTCCATAGGAACTTCCAGCCCTATTATCCAGCTCTGGAGAGCCCAGGGTTGGGAATGGAGCCATCCCGGGGAGGAATGATGGATGTCTCCTTCCTGGGACAAACCCCTTGCTCCAATGGGACAAAGCAGCCAAACGCTTGGCTCCGGAGCCAGGGTCACATCCCTGGAGCCCTGGGACGTGCTGTGCAGCACCGAGCAAGCTGCCGGCCCCACAGGCACCCAGCCTGGTGCTTGGTGCACCACCCGGAGCTGGTGCAGCACCAGGGCCTGCCTGTCCTGCTCCCCAGGGACCCAGTTTACAGCCCAGCACCACTGGGAGGTGAAAAGCACCTCCAGCGAGGCCTGCGGAGGGGGGTGCAAGGTTGCATGGCAGGTCTGGGCTGCACAAAGCAGGGCTTGAATCCTGTTTTCCCCCAGGACAGAGGGGCAACATGCCACCGGCGAGGCCATGGTGCTGGTGTGGATGCAGGAGGTGATGGGGATACTCCCAGCCGGAAAGGCTGAGCCCAGAGCTAGAGCTGGAGCCCCCGGCAGCACTCACCCTCCTGCCGGGCAGAGGGGATGGGGCAGCTCACATGGGTGATGCTGTTATCCGCTGGCAGCAGCAGGAAGCCCTTCCCCATCCTGGTTTCCAGGCTCTGCTGGAAGCACCTACCTCCCCGCAGCATCCAGTTTCCGCAGAGACCCAGCACAAGGCAGGACACACATTCCTGGGGCTGCTTCCTTCCCCTGTGCCTACGTCAGCCCAGTGCCTCCCAGTTTCCACCAGCAACCAGGAAGTTTGGGGTGGCAGGGGGGGGTCCTTGGCTTTATCTTCTGCTCCCAGGGTGCTGCACACCCCCATGAGCTGCCTCAAGCCCCTCTGAGCACAGGGATGCTCTGGGGCAGGTTCCTGGAGGTGAGGCCTGAGCTGGACCAGGCTGCCAGGGGCAAATCCAGCACAAATGCCAGCAAGGAGGGGCCAATCGGGGGGGGGGCAGCAGCTCCAGCAGAGCCAAGCAGACAGAGCCCATAAATCCACCCAGGAGATGGAAACCAGCCCTGGTTTCCCAGCATGTGGTCTGGAGCAGACCCAGGGCAGAGGCTGGAGCTGGGGCAGGACAGAGGGAGCACTAAAACCCCTTTGGAGCACAAGCAGCTGCTGGGATACCTGAAAGCACAGCAGGAGAAATGAGACCTAGCAAGAAAGGAAGAAAACCTTAGTGTGGGACACGACTATCCAGGGCTGGTCAGTCAGCTACATGCAGGAGTGGGATGGCTGGGGGACAGGGGACCTCGAGGACAGTGTGAGCTCTAAGCACCAGTGAAGGCAGAGCTTCTCCAGTGCTCTGGGTACAACAAGACTAAGCCCCACCTGGAAACTTGTATCAAATGTTTACAAGGGTTCAAAAGGGGTACAAAAAGGTAAAAGCCACATTTGCTGCTTCTCCTGGACAGCTGGTAAAGCCCTCCCACCACCAGCATCTCCCACCTCCCTCAGCTGCCTAAAGACATGTTTCGTACAAGGCAAAACTGTTCCCCTGGGAGCCAGGAGAGGGTTAAGAGCAAGCTCTATTGCTTGACTCATGTTTACACTCCTTAGGAATCCTGACATCACATTCTCACTGCTTTGCTGCAGCCAGGGATAACCCTTGTGCCTGGAGAGAGCCCACTCAAAGGGAAAACCTCACTGGAAGCCACAATGGCTGAAGACTAACGACACTAAAACCAGCAGTGCTCTGGGCTGTATGGAGCAGGCACAGTCCAGGAATGCCCAAGGAGACTTCTACAGCCATGAAAGAGTGACCTGAGGAGAGGTTCTCTGTGTGCCCAGAGCATCCAGGAGCCAGGGCTGGACGAGCAGGGATGGGGAAGGACAGACAGACGCCTGCCAGGTCTCAGGTCAGCCTTCACGTTGCAGTGGAACGTTCACATGGGGTAGTTGAGAACGACGTCCTGCTTGGCCAGCTCCAGCAACATGGGGTCGTCGAAGAACTTGCTGATGCTCACGTCCTCACTCAAGCCCTGCAGGGGAACCACAAAGCCAGAGGTGAACCCCCCCCTGCAGTCCTGATCCAGCCCTGGGGCAGCAGCACAAGAGGGACGTGGAGCTGTTGTATGAGTCCAGAGGAGGCCATGGGGATGCAGCGAGGGCTGGAGCAGCTCTGCTCTGGAGCCAGGCTGAGAGAGCTGGGCTGTGGCAGCCTGGAGAAGAGAAGGCTCCTGAAGGGGAGACCTGAGAGCAGCTCCAGTGCCTGAAGGGGCTGCAGCAAAGCTGGAGAGGGGCTTGGGACAAGGGATGTAGGGACAGGCCAAGGGGAATGGCTTTAATCTGCCAGAGGGGAGACTGAGATGAGCTCAATGAAAGTGAAAGCTGTCCCTGCCCATGGCAGGGGGTTGGAACTGGGGGAGTTTTAAGGTCCCTTCCAACCCAAACCATTCCATGATTCCTCTGGCAGCCAGCACTCATCCAGGCATCACAGCAGATTCCACCCATAGCCCTGTTGTCCCACAGCAAGATAAATTTTCAAGCTCCAGAGAAAGCAGGAGAATGTGCAAGGCACGAGGCACTCCTCAGCAGCTTGAAGACATCCCATTGCCTCTCAGGAAGCTACAGACATGTGGTTGCTGCTGAGCATATCCAGCAGTTCACTGCTCTCCCAAAGGGGAGCCTGATTCCTTTCACCCTGCGGTCCCAGGAGCTCCTCCAACCCCCCAAGTCCAGCTCACTAAATCAGCACAGAAACTGGTTGCTGCTTTTCCTGCAGGATAAACGGGCTAAATGAGGCCATGGAGGGATCAGAGCAGGGAACAGGGCTCAGTGATGCTGCAGCATCCCACTTTGCCTGGAGCTGCTGCCAGATGAGTGGTTTCTGGGATCACCACAGGCACCAACAGGCAGCACTGGGGATCAAGAGCAAGAGAAGAGACACAAATGACATCGGTCCACTACAGGAACAGAGAGGAGGCCCCAGGGACAACACTGCAACAGTTCAGCTGCTGGGCTGGATGGACAGAGGGACACCACAGGGATTCCTCCCACACCTACCTTCCTGCGCCTGGTCTTGATCATGAACTCTCTGGCCAGATGTGGGGCTGGCTGGGGCTCCAGGGGTCGGATGACAATGCTCTTGTCCAAGGGGTCACCAGGCACAATCTGTAACAGGGCCGGGACATGAGAGTGATGCCAGGGGCTGGTTTAGCTTCCTGGAGAACCTGAACTGCAACAGGAAGCAGCCAAGGGCTCTGTGGACACCCCAAGCCTTGGCACTCCAGCCCCATCTGTTCTCCTGGCACAGAAAAGCTGTCACATCACTTGTGGTGAGCAGTCCCTGAACAGTGTTGACAGACCTCTGAGATCCTGCTAACCAGAGCCCCCAGTCAGCACATCCCTCTCTACAAAGCATGTTTATTCTCCTCAGAGCTAAGCCTCAGGCTTTTATATCTTGACCTTTAAGCCAGCTCTTGGGGCTCAGATGGCTGCTGCTGCTCTCACCTGCCTGTACCACAGTAGCTGTGCAGCTCACACTGGTAGCTCCCACGCAACCTCATCTGCCCCAGAGTGGTCAGCAGACAGTATTTTGTCCCAAACCCCATTTTGCATAGTTTTAAAAAGCTTTCTCTGAGAGGCAAAGTGTGACAACCCATGGCTTGCAGAGCACTGAATGCACCCAAACAGGTTCCCTTCTTCCAGATGAAGACATCCTCTCTCCAGGCACTACAGGACCCTCACACCCAGCAAGCAGCAGCATTCAGCACTTCCTTACTAGGGCAAAGGGTGATGTGACATGGAACAAAGCCATTGATTCCTGGTAGACACTTAACAGCTGGTGTACAAAGCCTCCCCAGCTTGGGACCCATTTGAGGATGTTTTCCAGAGTACTGCCTGCATGAGCTGTGGTACTGAGCTCTCCTGAGAGCACCTACCTGGTTCCTGGTCCTACCACGTCCCACTTCCCCATCGCACCAGGATATGGACTCACCTGCCAGTGGTGGAAGACAGAGAGCGAGAAGGCTTGTCCCTGCGTGTGGGTCCTCAAGTCTGTCTCAAACCCAAATGAATCAATGGCTGGGATGAAGGCTTTGATGGTGTAGAGAGGAGAGCCCGGGATGGGAGCATCTTGCGTCACGTGGCCTCTGCCAACACATCACAAAGATCAGTCTTCCTACACGTCATAGAATCCCAGCCTGGTTTGAGTTGGAAGGGACCTTAAAGCCCATCCAGCTCCAACCCCTGCCACGGGCAGGGACCCCTTCCACTGGAGCAGCTTGCTCCAAGCCCCTGTGTCCAACCTGGCCTTCAACACTGCCAGGGATGGGGCAGCCACAGCTTCTCTGGGCACCCTGTGCCAGCGCCTCAGCACCCTCACAGGGAAGAGCTTCTGCCTAAGAGCTCATCTCAGTCTCCCCTCTGGCAGGTTAAAGCCATTCCCCTTGGCCTGTCCCTACATCCCTTGTCCCAAGTCCCTCTCCAGGTTTCCTGTAGCCCCCTTAGGAACTGGAGCTGCTCTAAGGTCTCCCCTTCAGGAGCCTTCTCTTGTCCAGGCTGCCCCAGCCCAGCTCTCTCAGCCTGGCTCCAGAGCAGAGCTGCTCCAGCCCTCACAGCATCTCCATGGCCTCCTCTAGACCTGCTCAAGCAGGTCCACATTTTTCTCATGCTGGAGGCTCCAGAGCTGCACACAGTACTCCAGGTAGGGTCTCATACCCCTTTATACGTTCTCTTCTCTGACGCTCAGGAAGAACGAGGCACAAACTAAAGGCAGGATGTGATCCTGGACATTCCCTCGCCACACAGCACAGGGGCTGGGATCAGCCAAGGAAGCTTTCAGCTGTCACGTTGTACAGATTTCACCCTCTCCCCTTGCTTTACAAGCAGTGCTAGGACTGTGATCATCTCTAGCAACCCAAATCCCAAGCGAGCAGTTGCTGCTGTGCAATACAAGGTGATGGTGGGTGGTCAGAGCAGCTCACCTCCGCCGGGCCAGGACCGTGTACACTGCAGACACGCAGTCAGCAGGAGCCTGCACCTCCACAAAGTAGTAGGGCTCCATCAAGCGAGGGGTAGCCTGTGAGGAGAAAGGGACACAAGCCACTGAGCCTCCAGCAGCACCAACACAACTTGGTTCGAAGAGTCAGGGACTGGCACGCTTTGGTGAAATGCAGCACCTGACTGGGATGGAAGGGTTCCTGCTGCCCCATGGCTACCAACACTGAAAGGAGCTTTTCCCCTGGCCATGAGTCATATGCTTCCCTCTTCCTCACGCCCACCCTTCCCAGCAAGCCAAACTGTAGCAAAAAGGGGAGACAGAGCAGATGCACACAAGTTTCCAGCCAGACTGGAACGTGATCACTTGTAAAACCCGTCTGGCAGCCCACAGGGGAGCTGGAAACGTTAATGGATGAATGAGTCAGCCTACACTGACATCCTTGGGGCAGACCGTGCAGCACACATGCAGCCCACTCTCCTTGGTGCTGGCACAGAGCAAGGGTCAGTCTTTGTCCTCCCAGAGCAGTGCTCACCATCAGGAAAGCAGAATACACCACTCTGCGGGCCGTGGGGATGATCTGTCCTCCGCCCCGGTGCAGTGGCTCCTGAGCAATCACTGCATCCAGGATCTTGAACTTCACATTGCGGATCACTGAGGAAGGGCAGAAAAGAGAGCAAGTGACCCCAGGGGAATGCTCTCTGCACAGAACACACATCCCCAGAGAGCCTGAGCACACAGCGAACACCCAAACACCTACAGCTACTGGAAGAAGTTCTCCTACATTGAATTCCAGCAGGGAACGCATGACCATGCCCTAACCCTGCATATGAGACACAAACAGCTCAGCAGCAGATCTCTGCAGGGTGCTCAGCGGTCTGCACCTCAACTACACAAGTAGAGCCAAGCAGAGCTGCTTGTAGGCAGGCAGCAAGATGCCTGGGTGGCATCTGCAGCCAGGATGAAGGGATAAGTCCTCTTATCTCCCTCTTCAAGCACTCCCAGCTGTGATGTGAGAAGGGAGCTGGCCATTGCAGGACTGCACCAGCAAACTCACTCCAATGCTCAGATATGGAAGCATTTCATCAATCTTATTAGCTCCACTTCTCCACAGAAGGCTTACTTACATTCATCACAGAGAGGTCCTTCCCTCGTCCCCCACTGAAATCCCTGCACAATGCTGTCCTTCACAGAGCCCAGCAGCGACTTATCCACCTACAGAGACAGACAGACTGCTTCAGAGACAAGCCTGCATCACAACACAGTAACATACACACTGCAGTGCTCAAAAGCCAGTTCCTAGAAAAGCAGCCAGTTCCTAGAAGAGCAGCAATGTCTCCATATACCCCCGGTGTCCATCTCTCCCTCTCACAGCTCAGGAGCATTATCTTCAGAGTCTGGCATCTAGAGCTATAAATTAAGAATCCCTATTTTGGTAATGCTGGAACACGGACCAATTAGTTGCCAGTTTTGAGGACACTGACCCAAATAGTAACACCAGAATAGTAACAAGTGATTTCCTAGCCAAGGTAGGAGTATGGTGGAGAAAGTACAGCAGATGTGAGATCTGACAAAGCAATGAGCAATCCAGCTGCATTAGAACCTTGTTCTGGAAGGAGCAGTCACCTCTTGGCATCACAGAATAAATGTCTCACTGAAATTTACCCCCCTGCCTGTGTTTCTCACCTCTGAGGGCAGTGTATCATCTACCAGGATGTTTGGGCCAGTTGCATCTGGCCCAAAAGCCCAGATGGAACGGGCAGCCAGCAGATCCCAGTCATATTTGGTCTGGAAGAATTCACCCAGTTTCTTTCTGATGGAAGAAGAAAGGAAAAAACTTTAGGAAGCAAGTAGCTGACCTGCACTCTCAACATTACCACCCTGCTCCCCCCAGGCATAAAACAGTCTCAGCTTTTCACCTGGAACAACTCATTTGCTGGGGCAGGGATGCTCACCACTAGCTGGCAGCAGTATTGAACACAGGACCCCTGCCTATAGGCTGTGGACTCATACTGTGCACCTTGCAGATCCCAGCATTCCCTTTCCCCCACCCAGTAATTTGGATCCTTGCTCTCCCTGCATCAGTCATACCTGTTCCATGTTATCTGGACCACTTCATTTTCAATGTCCTCTGCGAGTCCCTTCTCCAGAGGCTCAGCAATCATTGTGATCTTGTTCCTGAGGAGGCAGACAGTTGCAATTAGTCTGCAGACTGATGGAAATGGGACTAACTGGCAGGACCTCAGGGACTGTGCACTGCCCTGAACACAGCTAGGGAGATGAAGCCATCCGTGTCCTTCTGCCTTGCTTGTAAAGACAGCCCATGTGCTTAACAACTCTTTGAAGTCCGTTCAACTCCAGAAGCAGACTGCTGAGGGACAGCGTGGCTCCATCCCACCTGCCAGATGTCCAGGCTGCAGAGGGAAGCCCATGAGCCAGGCAATAAGCCTCTAGGAAAGCCAGCATTCACTGTGTTTGACACATGGGATGTTGCCTTGGAGAACCCCATCAATGTGAGGAACCTGTTCCCAGAGCAGGTCATTCCACTATGCCCAACAGTTCAAAGACTGACCAAAGGCTGGAACTTTTCCATTCCCAGAAATAAGGTTGCCAACTATGGAGAGAGTGTATGGGAATAAGAGAGGGCAAGAAGAACCAGGAGGCACAGGGGAACACAGGAAAGCCATCTTCAGCACAGGATGGATCATGATTTCCCTGAGAATAAAGGTATTAAAATGTCCTGTGCTCCCAGATCTCCACCTTCCTACTCAGCCTGTGTGTTCCCTCCCAAGGCCTCCCTCCTTCAGTCATGTGAATCTCATAATGCATTGCTGGAGGAGGAAGATGAGACCAGGCTGTAAAGCTCCAGTGCACCACTGGAAAGGAACACATCCATTGCAAGATTAAGTATGAGAGGACAAAACTTTTGTCATGGAAGGTTTGGGGAGCTCCTGAAGGCTGCACTGGGCTCTTTGGCTCCTTCTCTAGGATCCTCTTAGTCTTTAGAACACCACAAAACTGCTGAGAAGGTGACAAATGTAGGTAAAAGAAAGGAGGGTGCGGATCTGTCTCTATTACCTCCATTATGAGAGTTCCTACAAAGGATGTGGATCTGTCTCTATTGCCTCCATTGTGAGAGTTCCTGCTAAGCACAGAAACATCCCTAGGACACCAGTGTGTTACTGAGCTCAGCAGAGCTGCTGCAACAGAATGCTGTCAACTCAGGCACACGCCACTTGTCTGGACAAGAGCCATCAAGAACAGACCCCTTGGAGGGGACGAAGCCTGTCACCAGTGAACCCCTCCTGCCTTTCTCCCATGCCCAGCTCACCCACAGGCTCTTACTTCTTGTTGGGTGTCTCAGCAAAGCACTTGAGGGAGGATGTTTCCACCACTGTCTCACAGAACGTCACAACCGGATCGGCGACCTGGGATAACAGCAACAGGTTTGTAAGGGGTTCAAGAACTTTGTTTTTGAAGAGATTGTTTGAAAGCTTTGAACACCTACAAGAGAAAACTGGCTCCTCTGCCAAGTGTTTTACCCAGTGTCGTGTATGACCCACTGAGGCCTGCACAGGCAGCTTTACTAATTTCTTCATTCAAACAAGACAGCAACACTTAAGCCTAGTTCCAGGTATAAAATCATGGAATGGTTTGTGTTGGAAGAGATGTTAAAGCTCCTCCAGCTCCAACCCCTGCCACGGGCAGGGACCCCTTCCACTGGAGCAGCTTGCTCCAAGCCCCTGTGTCCAACCTGGCCTTGAACACTGCCAGGGATGGAGCAGCCACAGCTTCTCTGGGCACCCTGTGCCAGCGCCTCAGCACCCTCACAGGGAACAGCTTCTGCCTAAGAGCTCATCTCAGTCTCCCCTCTGCCAGGTTAAAGCCATTCCCCTTGGCCTGTCCCTGCAGGCCCTTGCCCAAAGCCCCTCTCCAGGTTCCTTGGAGGCCCCCTCAAGGTATTAAGGTATTTCCTCACCTTGATGTCAATCTCTGAATACATCTTCCGTAGATCGTGCATCACACAATCCAGGTAGAGCTCCCCTGTCCCCAGGATCACGTGCTCCCCAGACTCTTCCACCTGAAAGATGAGGGAGGTGTTCAACTGACAGCTCTCCTGCTCCCAGGCCCTTCCCTTCCCAGCTCCTACAGGAGCCTGAGGAAGCATCAGCCTTAAATAAATTGGTTAGGATCAGAGCATGCCAAGGAAAGCTCCCACAGCCCTTCCTAACTGCGAGCGCTGATGTGCTCTGCAGGAGGATGCTTCCTGGCACAGCAAGGTGTGTGTTTTCCCTGCTGGCTTTACAGTTTTCTGCTATTTCCACCTGATTTATGAAATCAACTGCACCAGCGTGAACAAAACCACACTACAAACAAAACAACCAACAGTGGAAAATGAGTTAAGATCAGCCCACGAGGCAGCCCACAGCATGGGCTGGAAACAGGCCCACATACACCACAAATACCTTCGTAGTAAGCGAGGGGTAACTCTTGTTGACTTTGCGGAGGCCATCCAACATTTTGGGCAGCTCTGAGGGGTTGACTGGCTCTACAGCTATTTTGATAACAGACGTGGTGTTGAACTTCAAAGGGCGGAAGATCTGAGCCTGAAATCAGGTAAGGACAAAGAGCTGAAGCTGCATCGTTAGGTGGTCACTGGAGTTAGAGACAACCTTGGAAGCTGTTGCCTTTCCCTTAGTGGCTCTTGAACCTTGGCACCTCAGCAGATGTTTCTCTAACCTCACACCTTGAGTTTTTGGGATGCATTCTATCCCCTTGGCTCCCTGTATGGCTGAGGGATACCAGCTATGCACAGTTACCTCCTCATTGCCCCGAGGCTCCGTGACAGTTGCAGTCTTCACTATGGGCTGATCCACTCCTTCTATCAGCACCCAGTTGCCAGCAGGAACCCGGTTTACCTCAATGTGATACCTGAAAAGCAGGAGAATGTAATAGAATGGTTTGGGTTGAAGGGACCTCAAAGCTCATCCAGTTCCAACCCCTGCCATGGGCAGGGACCCCTTCCACTGGAGCAGCTTGCTCCAAGCCCCTGTGTCCAACCTGGCCTTGAACACTGCCAGGGATGGGGCAGCCACAGCTTCTCTGGGCACCCTGTGCCAGCGCCTCAGCACCCTCACAGGGAACAGCTTCTGCCTAAGAGCTCATCTCAGTCTCCCCTCTGGCAGGTTCAAGCCATTCCCCTTGGCCTGTCCCTACATCCCTTGTCCCAAGCCCCTCTCCAGCTTTCCTGCAGCCCCTTTAGGCACTGGAGCTGCTCTCAGGTCTCCCCTTCAGGAGCCTTCTGTTCTCCAGGCTGCCCCAGCCCAGTTCTCTCAGCCTGGCTCCAGAGCAGAGCTGCTCCAGCACCCCTGCAGTTCCAGGCCCCTTCCAGCACTGTCTCCCTCTGTGTCCCTGGCAGCAACCACTCCAGGTGACTTCTCTCCCAAACAAGCACTGCCATAGCTTTCCATACCTTGCCACTGAGATCCAGAGGCGTCCGACAGTGCAGATCTGGGAATCCTCCTCGTCTTCCAGGGTATAGTTTTCCCCAAGGACCTTCACAGGCTGCCCAGCGTGGATGGTACCACTGAGCACTCTGCCAAAGGCGTGGAACTGAACGCCATCATCTGTGCTGTACATTTTCGTGGTGTGACACATCAGTGGACCCTTCCCATGACAGAGAAAGACAGAAATAAGCCTCTTTCAAAATGCAGTCAAGAAACAGACACAGACCTGGCAGGACTCATGGATACAAAGGGATTAATGGGCTGGAATTTAGCAACATTACTTTTGACTTGCCAAGTCCTTCATTTCCTTCCCCTGGAAGTCCTACATCTCCTTGCCCTGTGTGGAGACCCCTAAAACAACTTCAGTGGCTTTTTCTGGAGCTTTCCCTCCTCGTGTGAAGCAGTGAATAGTGGTTAGGACAAGGCCATGAGGAGGAACGGCATCTCCTGGACTGCAAACCAGCTCAGGGCAGAGCACGTGAGCCTCCACAGTTCACAGCTTTCAGTCCCATAAGGTCCCTCCACCCCTGGTGATCTGGTTGCGAGTCACCACAGTATAATTTTATCACAACTCGTTAAAATGAGAGATTTGTTTTCTCTCCAAACACCAGAGCAAAAGTCCTGGGCAAACTCCTCCCTTCCCTAAGCTGCTGCCTGGCGTTGGTGGCTCTAGACAACTCGGAATGACAGCTCAGTACAAGCTGTTTGAGGAGGAAGGTTTCTGCAAGGCTCTGATAGGAAAGGTGCTGACTAACTAATTCAGGGTTATTTTTATCAGTGTAATTCAGATGAGTTCCCTCAGAGTTTGGAGACCCACTCAAACTTCAAGGAAAAGGGACAAAAAGGCAACAAAAGGACACAAAATCACCCCGCAGCTCCCACGTGCCCCAACGTCCTGACCTAGCCCTATTCTCCTCTGAGCACTGCCAAACAATTCTCCCTCTCCAGGCCTGCCCCGGCAGGCGACTGAAGTTTCTCAGAGTGAAGAGATTTGCTTCCTTATCGGATGAGAGGTTTCACAACGCTGCCAGTCAAATGTGTGCAGATGGCTGCCTAGGAGGGCAGTGGCCCTGTTGAGGCAGTGAGAGCACACTTGGCCACATTTGCTTTTGCACCCTCCGAGCAAAGCAGAAGAGTTTCCTTACGTCAGGGTCACATTCACTCATGGCCTCCCCTAGATCCGAGTCGACGCCACCGGTGTAGGTGTGCTCGATCTTGGTCTTGGCTCCCACCTTTGGGGAGGGGATGTGCTGCACACACATGTCCACAAAGCCTGGAAGAGTAATACTGCATGAGGACAGGATTAAGCAGTGGAGAGAGAAAAAATGGCCTCCAGCCTACACAAGGCAAAGCCATTCTGACTGCAGCGCACCCACAGCCAAGGGGAAGATGTGAGCAGTGTCTCAAGCTGTCCTTTGGGCAAAGGGTTTACTATGTTATATCTGGACAGCCAAGAAGGGATCTGTGCAAGTGAGCACGCCATGGCTGTACTACAGCCCTTAACTGTGGTGCTGTGTGCTGGGAGGACTGTGGAGGGGAAACCAAAGAGCATTTACCTGTGAATTCCCCAAAGAACTTCTTGCAGACGAGCCGCAGGAGGGGCCGAATGTTCAGTTTCAATTCCTCCTTGGTCAGGTGGATGCCGAGTTCATCCAGAGTCCTGGGCAGGGTGGTGTCCACATCCCCCACCACCTGCAAGACACCAAGTACCACACTCAGCTTTGCTGCAGGGGTCCAAGCCAATGGCTTTCAGGTGCAGCTTCACACCCCAGCAATCACCATCAGGGCTCTTGACCTGCTCTGGTTTAGAGCTCGCACAGAACTCACTGGCTGGTATTAGAGTGCACTAGAGAGCAAAGGTGGTTTGATTAACTGTGCAAATATAGGGCTATCTTTCCAAGCAGCAACTGCTAAGGAGTTGCTCACCATTGCTCTGCACCCCCAAACCCAATCTGTGAAGAACCCACTGCAGGCACTCCAGCAGCCAGCCCTCAGCTGCTCCCGTCTGGGACTGTGGGAGGCAGGATGAGCCACCACATACCTGAGCCAGGATCTTGTACAGGGGCTCCAGAATGAACTCCACAAAACTGCGCTGGGAACTGCTCGTTGGGGCCTTTTTAGTGAACTTGCGGCTGTTGGGAGAGCAAAGAGAGACCTGAGGAGCCTGCAAGCACCCCTACTGCAAGCACAACCTCTGCTCTTCCCACATTATCTTCCCCCTCCCAGTCCTCCTGGGAAGCTGTTTGGGCACAGGAGTCACGCTTACTCCAAATGAAGGCCAGAGGAGGCTCTCTCCTCCTGCTTATGGGATTCAGCAGGACCACGTGGACCCACGCTAAGGAGGCCTGACTCAACCCTTCCCAGACACTTCTCTAGCATAGGCTGGAAGGGAGCTTGGGTGGTCACCTAGTCCACATCTGACATGGAAAGGAGGGGAAAACCCAGCCATAAACTAATAGATGTTTAAACAGGCTTCTTACGTCTTTGGGTTGAAGTAGATGTCACCCCAGAGCCGCTTTGCAAACTCCTGATAGTTGATATCTCCTAAAGGAAAAAAAGACAGAAGCCTCTCAGATGTCACTGCATTTCCCTCACCTCGAAAATCTTTGTTTCTTGGCTTTCTTAAAACCCCTGCAGATTCGATTTAAGGGACCAGTGCTGATGAGTGACCACTTGGTCCCAGCTCTGAATATACGATTACTCCCTGACCTGGGGAGACCAAGCAGAGAGGTGAGCAGAGAGCAGTCCCCTGTGGATGGCACCAGCAGCCCAGGCACACTGTGGCTTCACAGACTCTCCTCTCAGGAAGATTTCCACTCTCTCAGTTACACACAAGGTGTGTGTGCAGGAGCCCAGGCACATCTGCTTCATTTCCCAAACATTAACACTGCACCCTGACGCTGGAGTGCCAAGGTGCTGGGGTTGCTTACAGCCCATCTGCCCCACAGGCTTATCACAAGCACTTTCTGCCTTGCTGAGCATCTCCAGGTTCTTTTCTCTTGTTCAGCTGATGCACTAAGCACACAGGCAAGTGCTGAAGGAACGCTGCAGTGCTTGGCTGTCACGGTGAATTTACAAATAATAAGACAGCAGTGACAATTTACAGCACTTCCCAAACAAGCTTTTGCTGTGGGCAGATGTGCAGCATAAGAAATTTCATGGTGGCTGCAGATTTGACAGTTAAACTGCTCTAACTCATGTGAGTTGAAGTGTGGTGGCTGCACATAAAATCCCTGCTCGCCACAACTGAATACTGACTTCAAGCACCCATTCAGCTTGTGTCTGCCCCACATGGATGACATCTCCTAGCGACTGTGCCTGCACCCTGCATCTTTATCAGTTCCCTAAAGGAATACCATCCTAGCAGGCATTGGGTTAATACTGTGATGCCCAGGGAGTTCATTTACTTCCCCAAGCTCATGAGGACACGTGATAATCCTGCCACATCAGTCCCTGACCCCTACAACTCCATCCTCCCTCAGGCTAACTTCTTTGCAAGAGCTGGGCCAGCTGCTTTACAACATCCTTCTTCCCCTGCTCATGGGGATCCTACAGATCACCCCAAACTCCCCAGCGTCAGACTTCAAAAACCTCTGCTGTACAGCTGGCTAATGCAAGCAAAAGGCCTGCTTTTACAAGTGGCAGATTGCCTTGAGTGGGCACCTGGGGAACAGCAAATTAAATCAAAGCCAGAAGAAGACAGCTTCTTAAAAAAGAAAGAGGGCAAGAGAGCAAAACCTTGTGGGCCAAGCATGTGCCTGGCTGCAGCTGAGTCCCACACTCTGGAGACCTGTGTGAAAAGGCAGGCAGAACTTAACTGCTTCACTACTGAGCTGTTGCAAGAAGGTGGCAAAAGCACAACACATCCACTTGCCTCCAACTGCCAAGACAGGACTTGGTTTTTATGCTTAAGATTATGTAAAAAATAGTGGCTTCTGAATCAAGAAACACTTCTCAGGAGAAACTATGCAGCTAAAACCACCCTGGAACTGTAGCTTTGCTGTTTACCACCCAGGCTTCAGATCTGCAGTAGTTCTCAACTCCTACAAATTTCAGAACACATATCCTGGCCTCACACGTGCAGTGAAAGCTGAAGCTAAATAGCTCAGAAAGCCTCAACAGAAAAGGTCAAGCAATGAGATGTTAAAAGTGTGCAAGGTTTCTGGATAATCCTCACCATATGTGTCTGCATAAATCTTTGCAAAAGATCCCAGCGTGAAGCAGATGCTGTACTGTGAACTGGAGAAACACACGTTCCCCAGAAGGGGAGACAGAACGAGGTTCTCATCCGTGGAATACATGCTGAGAGGAGACAGTTTTTAGAGACAAGGGGGAAAAAAAAAGAAACAAATCAATGTTATGAACCAAAGAAGACACTTAAATCCACTTCCCACACCAAACAGCAGTATGTGACAGGCAAGGAAGGGTTCTACATTGCCAAAGAGCATCTTAAAAGAGGCTGCGGCATGCTTGCCATCGGAATGTCAGAGTCAGTATCATTTTACGATGCTAACCTTCAAAAGATTCATGTGCACAAAAGAAATATCAGTGTGCAAAGAAACAGTTAAAGACCCAGAACATCAAAGTCAGCAGCACAAGTATTTTTTGACAGGTTGAGTTTTTCTTCCCCTAAAAGAAGGTCAACCAAGCAAGGGAAATGATAATGCAAGGCAATTAACATAGGGACAGAATTGATTCGTAACAGTTTGAATGAGTTCACAGGAGTGCTAGACAGGATAAATCACCCTGCTCCGAGCTGCTTGATGCCAGCAGCAATTGAACAGGGAGACATGCAAGTGAGCTCGTGTGGAAATTACACACTTGAAGGGGAGAATGCTGTTAAGGAAATCACCTGGATGCAGAAGAATCACAGGAATGATGCATTGCCCCTGCAAAAGCCAAAGATGTGCCTCTCTCCTCTGAGCAGGATCTTGCAAGGTTTGACCATAGCAGTATCATAGCCTCTCTTAGGGGTTGGGACAGCAAGTTCCTACTAGTTTTGTAACAAATGTGTAGGAGTTTTAAGACATCTCAACCTACAGTTTGGGATTCAGCCTGGACAATTTCAGTTTGAGACATCTGGGAGCACAGAAGATCCCTGCTCTGGTCATATGTCTGCTTTCCCTACTTTTTAATAAAGGAAAAAAAGAGCTGATCCTAAGAAGTTTGCCATGAAGAGCCAATCCTAATTCAATATATTGGTTGAGATGGATTTCCAATGCTCCCTCCTGCCCCGTTTTCTACAATTCAATGTATCGAGAGACAAACTCATTAGTTTTTAGGCACATAAAGGGCTCACAGAGCAAAGCACCTGCAACAGAACAGGGACAACAAGCACCAACAACGCATCATCCCAAACACCCCTACCTGATCAGCCCGTTAACCTCATCTACAATATGTCTGAGTTTGTAATAAGCATCTGTAGGGGGCAACTTCAGCTCCAGGATCAGTCGGTCTATCTTGTTGATGCACACAGTCACTGCCAGCCTTTCCTGCACAGCATGCTTGATCAGCCTCTCTGTGTTCAGCATCACCTGCAGGGAGTAAGAGCACAAACACCCCTGGTGAAAGCCCTCCACAAGATGCTATCTAGGGCGTGAGAGACAAAGCAGCGACCCTTACACACAGGGCAGTGAGTCTAGAAGAGTCGAAGCTCAGCCACCAGCAATCAGCTCATCACCCTGAAATTTAGAAGTAGGTGCTAACCCAACCAAATTCCTTGAATCCTACCCCTTGGACTTCCCTGATATAAATAACCCGTTCAATTTTAGGTATCATAGGGATAGAGATGCAAACAAGTTAGATAATCAGCCTGCAGGTCACACACACCACGTCAGCCCTGGACACTGAAGCCAGAGGCTTGACTGCCTGGTTTGGCTGGAAAACACTCTTGCTTCCCAAACCGTCCTCCAAAAACCCTTCAGCCCACAAAGCTGAACCCAGCCCAGACCTTCATCCTCAGGCAGGAACAACGAGTTCAGAGGAACTGCTTCTGAAGTTCACCCCTAGGAAAACCTGGCACTCACCCCCTCAGCCGCATCAATGAAAAGCACGACGCCATCCGAGATACGAAGGCCAGCGGTCACCTCATCAGAGAAATTAACGTGACCTTCAAGAACACAAAAGAGTGGTGAGAAGCAGAGCAAGCCCTGGCACCAGCAGCACAGATGGTGGAAAGCCACCCTTCTGCTCTGCAGCTTGCTCTGGTCACTGGTATCCAGCAAGGCAGAAGACAGACGGCTTCCTCCTCAGACAGGGACCCGAGAGCGGCTGCCAAAGCTCTGGGTAGGGATCTGCTTCAGCTCTAATGCTATTTTTTGAGAATAACCACAACAACTTGTTTTAACAGGCACTTTTCCTCACATTTGCTCCTGTTTTTCTCACAACTCCGTGCAAGTACTTCAGGAAAAGGAGGAAGATTGCTTCTTACCAAAGAACAACAGATGCCTCTCCCTCCAGTCTCCTCCTGCTCTCTAACCTCCCTCATCTTGAGCTGTAACTCAACAGATGTGTCCCAAGACCCTCATTCCTAAAGTTTGGCCTTGGTTTCTTACCACAGAGCTGCAATTATGTCCCCCCAAAAGGAGCTTGCTAAAGGCCTGAGGGAACTTGACAAGAGTCTCACTGTGGGGCAACAGCATCTGAGAAAAGCACAGCCCCCACTGCATGGTGATACCTGGAAAATCCAGTTCTGTATGTGCTTCTTGTACACTTGAGTGAAACACATTTTCAGCCTCACTGGCCCTCAATTAGGCCAGCTACTCCTTACTGCTGGATGTGATTTCAGAATGAACTTAACTAAGGGCTCAGGACTAGGCTGGAATCATCTATAAAAAACACAAACCAACACATGGGTTTCCATGTTTCCATGGCATTCCATGAATCAGTGAGGTTTCAGGGTACGGATTCTTTCCAACGCTACACAATCCAACACAAAAGCTCTTTGAAGACCTTCATTAAGCATCACTGTACACGTTTTTACTGCTCTGCTCCTGTGCACAGCCCTACCCAGAGGACCAGAGAGGATTATTAATGACAAATCTGGATTCACATGGCCATGATCTGCTGCCTCCAGCTAAGTTCATCCCAAACCCAGGATTTTCAGGACTACCCAATCACCTGGAGTGTCAATGATGTTGAAGAGAAAAGACTTCCCTTTGGTGTCTGGCAGAACAATCGTCACTGGTGTGCTCTTGATCCCTACTCCCCTCTGAAAGACAGGAAACCAGGATTATCCATTAAAAGAAAGCAAAATGACCATGTAAAGATGCAAAAGATGACCAAGGGAAAATCAGAAACAATGGAAAGAAGGACATCCTGAGCACTGCAACTCACTCATCCATACTGGCGCAGACTGGTGAGCTGCCACTGCCCAATCCACCCCTGGTTCCAGCTGAAGAAGTACAATATGCAACACCAGAGACAGAATATGCATGCTTTTCTATGCTTTCACCCTTCTGCTGCTGCCAAGTTACTCCTCATGGAGTAAGATCTGATCACATAGAGTATGAAGTTGAACATTAGGATGAAGAGAAAATAAATGCTTCAGAGGGCTGTTCTGGTCACGGCAATATTCAGCAAGTAGGGCAAAATAAGATTCCCATTCACACCCCAACACATGGAGTCAGAGCACCCAGCTAGGGGTTCCCATCAAAGGAAACCAAGGAGAAACATGTGTATTTGAAATCATCATTTTTGCCCTCATCCAGCACTGCTGTGAGCCCCTTCCACCTCTTCCTCTGGAAAGGGAATCCAAACGGGATAATTCTTCTATAGATCTTCAACACTACACAGGCTATCATCTCAGATAAATAAAATCATACGTGATGAGGGTTGCAGGAAATGGAAGAAAGTTGGACCAGGGAATCTCACTGAGGCAAACATCAATGAAGAAAATAATCAGAATGTGGAATGCACAAAAAGATGTTAAAATGGAAGATGGAACTGCCTTCAGCAAGTAACTGTGAGTTTAGCATGAGATAACTGGATAAAAATCACTGCCTGCTCTACAAGACTCACTCACCTCTTGCTCTGTGAACAATATATCAGTGTAGCAAAGCTGCAAAGACAAAACAAAAGTCAGAATATCACAAAGTGGTACCAAATATCAAGTTTGAAGCAGGACATAGTAACTCCTTAGACAGAGTTAAGATGGAAAGTGACAGATAGAATGAGGACTGAGCTCTGCCTGCCCAATCCTACGTTCTAATCACTAAACCACACGCTACCCACATACAGTCATGCTCCCACTGAATGTAAAAGCCAACCCACGTTCCTCAGGGCAGGAATACACCAAAAGCACACTTACATCCTGGTCGTAGCGCTTCCGGATTTCAGGGTGTGTCTGCTCTATCAGGCAGTCAACAAAACAAGTCTGGAAAGTATCAAGAGAAAGGAGGTGGCTACATTCAGAGAGAGAAATACAAGCACAGTCCCACCCCTGTAGTAGCAGGACACAGAAAGCTGAGCATGTTGTTAGTTCCACATGGTTTTCTTTCATGAAAACCTTTGTGAAGGGCCACAGAGATGCTGCCAGGGCTGGAGCAGCTCTGCTCTGGAGCCAGGCTGAGAGAGCTGGGCTGGGGCAGCCTGGACAAGAGAAGGCTCCTGAAGGGGAGATCTTAGAGCAGCTCCAGTTCCTAAGGGGGCTGCAGGAAACCTGGAGAGGGGCTTGGGACAAGGGCCTGTAGGGACAGGCCAAGGGGAATGGCTTTAACCTGCCCGAGGGGAGACTGAGATGAGCTCTTAAGACAAAGCTCTTCCCTATGAGGGTGCAGAGGTGCTGGCACAGGGTGCCCAGAGAAGCTGTGGCTGCCCCATCCCTGGCAGTGTTCAAGGCCAGGTTGGACACAGGGGCTTGAAGCAAGCTGCTCTAGTGGAAGGTGTCCCTGCCCGTGGCAGGGATGAGCTTTAAGGTCCCTTCCAACCCAAACATTACTAAAACCTAGAAATAACTGTTAGCAAGAGGAGCAGACAGTCTGCTGCTGCAGGGAGTGAGAGGTCTAGAGCAAGACTTAAAGCAAGCAACACAGGGATCATTGCTATCACCGACCCAGGCTGGATGCCCACACTACCTTGCCGTGGTGAAGGTGCCCACACAGAGTCACATTTCGAATTAGCTCCGAGTTGTCCATCAGATCTGCCAGGAAACTGGAGGAATGAAACACAAAAGACTGTTAGAAGCTTCTGCTGCATCTAAGAAAAGCAGGTGCCATTTCAGCTACACTTTCTATCCAAGGTCCCCCCTGAATCCTCTCCAAACTTTCCTTCTGCCAGTGCCCTGCGGAGGAAGAATCCCACTTTCCAGATGGGGAGGACAAGAAAGTTGGAGTCCTAGACAGATGGCAGTGGGTGGGAGGATATAGAGCTGGTAAAACTGCCAGCAATGGAATATTATTGAGTATTTTTCTCCTCTTCTCGTCAGTATGGGAGCAAAAGTCACATCCATGTACTCGGATGATGAAATCTCTCCACTCAAGGAGTGGCAGGCCTTCAAGTAAATCACAGAGCTGGGTACCAAGCACCCCAGGGAGTTTTAAAAGGTAACCAGGGGCCTCCATAGACTATTAGTTCTGATTTTCAGGTCCTAAAACAGGGATGTTCTCAGGGACTCTAGGAAACAGTAATGGGATTTAAATCTCTTTAGAATCAGTTGCTTGGATCCTGTCCAACATATTACTGAGATCCCAAATTCCCAACTCCCCTAAAAAATAACTGGAAGCTACAAACATGGATCCAGTGCTATGGGTCTACAGGAAATAAAGGGCTGTCAAATAATCTCATTTTATAAAGATTTAATTTTCCCTGATGTGGTTGACTTTTTAACATGCAAAATTTGGATTAAGAGCTAAAAAAAATGCAAAAATCAATAATAATACAGACTAAAATCTTGCTTATTGGTCTGAAAATAAGGCTAAATGGGAAATCAATACCAAGCTTGCAGGTTTCTGGCTAAGTCCCACAAGGAATTTCTCTTGGTGCCATCCTAACCATTTACATCAACAAACAGGAGGAATTCATTACAGATGGAATGAGCAGAGGACACAGGGATCACGAAAAGGGTGGCTGATGAAGAGTACAGGACATTGACCAAGAGCAAAATGAACTGCTTAAGGAAATAAGACCCAGCAGGCTCTTCAGTTCCTATCTGGCTATATCAAAGACCTCTTGGATAAACGAGCACAGCCATACTGACAGTATCAGGGAACAGCCCCAAGAAGCAGCCGTTCCATAAAGATCCCAGACATCCAAGTACCCAAGTGAGTGAATACAAACTCCAGTGAAATTCTGTTGCTGGAAAATAAAGGATCCTCACTAGGGAGGAAGAGGGACAGCTCCCGCTGGGGCCTGGCACACAGGGAGCTGCTGCTCACCCTGCATCCAGCTCTGGGATCTCCACTTGAATATGACAGTTAAAAGCTGGAACAGACTCTGACTAGCCACAAAGGGGCATGTGGAAAGAGGAGCTTATGAGACACTCACGCAGCTCAATCTGTTCATCCTCAAATAGAAGACAACGTATAGAAACACTATGTGAGGATACAGAGCCCCTCCACCCAGCGACAACAGACGTCGATGCTGAGCTTATATTTTTAATACAGGAAGTCAACAACAGGTTTTATTCCTTAACAAAGTTGGGTGAGATATTATATCCAGCAGCACGGAAATTCATAGAATCCCAGACTGGTTTGGACTGGAAGGGAACTTAAAGTTCATCCAGTTCCAACCCCTGCCATGGGCAGGGACACCTTCCACTAGAGCAGGTTTCCTCCAGGATACATAGGAATTAATTTGAGACAGCAGGAGGCCAACGGTCACAGGGATCAACCTAAAATGCCCCAATCTGAGGTGTGCTACATACTGACCGTGTAAGTACTTCTTGAGCCAGTGAAGGAAATCTGCCTTCAGCAAAACTGCCCCACAAAGCTCTAGATCGGCTGCCAAGGTTAAGTTACATTCTACTTCAGAAAACCCTGCACTGTGCTGCATACTGTGAAGGGAAAATAACTGTCAAATGGTTAATCTGCTACTGCCTTCCACTTGGTTTTTGGTCAAAAACCTTGCAAATGGCTGCCCTCAGCTCTACTGTGCTATCAGTAAGAAACAAAACCAATGTCCCCTGCAATGTGCCTCCTCCACACAGCACGCATCACTCTGCCTCCCTCTGCCTTTGCCTGCAAGCAAGCAAGAGTGAGGGACCACAGCCACCGGCCACCCTTAAACCCCTCTCTGTTACTTACTCCATCTCATAGACAGTGACCGGTAACGTCTGTTCCATCAGAGAGAACTTTTTGGTTTTCACAGGTTTAATAATAGGCTCTGGAAACAAGAGGAAGAACAATGAACGCAGTTACCAGAGCTCCTGAACCCAGCTGGCTCAGAAACAGCCAGAGGGCAGAGGGACCCACACAGATACACAGTTTTCAAGCTGACAGATGCTCTTAGCTTTCCTAAATAAAAGCAGTTGTACCAGACGATCATCGCAGGACCCTGCCAACCAAACTGTTCTACTACAGAAGGAACAAATGAGATGACTTAAACACGTTTTCATTTCTTCTTCAAGATCTTGACAGGATCTGCTGAGTATCTGCTCTTTAAAACATTGTTTGGCATTTGTAATAATCCCAAGTGCCAAACCCTGCACGCCGCTGGACAAGCAGGAGTCGACATGCTCCTGGGGCTAAAGGGAATTTGAAAGGGGCATTAAAACCAGTGGGGAGAAGGGAAGGGAATATTAGTTCCTCTTTTCCAAGGATCCATCAAGAGTCTTCTCCTCCCTCCATACCCAACTTGCTGCTTCCACACCACTTACCAGTGAGAGGCTGCGTGTCTTCCTCTTGTACAATTGTCTCTACTTCGGGCCCATAGACCTCTTCAGCGGTGGGATAGTACTTCTTATCCTCATGCAGCACCACGTCCATCCCAGGGTGGTCCTCATCATGGTCCCCCATATCATCATCATCGTCATCATCATCGAGCTGCAACCAATGCTCACACTGAGCTGCTGCCTGCACCGAAGTGCTTTACAAACACCAGTCAGCCCAGAAGGCACAGGCTTGGTGTCATACAGTGAAAGAGAGCCACAACCCAGCCAGGGAACTTCTGCTGTCCTCCCTGCCCTTGCCACTCTCCTCTGGTGCCTGTGGAGCCTGCTCTGCCTTTAGCACTGCAGAAAAGAGCTCCTGGCCACGCTGCTGCAGCACTGGCACTAAAGGCCTGAAGACCTCACTGAAGGGATGCAGAACCTCCAAAAGCCAAATACAGCTGGAGCTGCAGAAGCTCCCTGTTCTGTGTCTCCAACAGGAACTTTGTCTCTCCCGTTACCCCAGGAACAGGAGGGCAGCTTTTCCTGAATCCTTTACAAACCAACTCCACTCTCAGAATCGTGGAATAGTTGGGGTTGGAATGAACCTTCAAAGCTTACCTGTCCAACCCCCCTGTGATCTTTAACTAGATCCCTCTGGATCCTTAGGATTCAGGGGCCCAGCATGCAGAGGGAATCACTGCCAGCTCAGGGAGCCCGCGGTGCTCGTCCCCTGCTCCCGTGGGCCGCTGCCCCTCGCCCCGTGCCCCCCGCTCACCTCATCCAGGTCCTTGGACTCCCGGCCCATCTCATCGTCGTCATCGTCCGAGTCCAGCTCGGGCCCGATGTAGTTCCCGAACTCGTCGTACAGATCCGTGTCCATGCTGCGGGCGGGAGGGGCTCAGGCAGGGCTCCGGCTCTGCCGCACGCACCCAGCGCTCCGGCTCCGGCTCCGGCCCCGGCCCCGGCCCCGGCCCCGGCCCCGGCCCCGGCCCCGGCCCCGGCCCCGGCCCCGGCCCCGGCCCCGGCCCCGGCCCCGGCCCCGGCCCCGGCCCGCCGAGCGCCCTCCGCCTTCCCCGCTGCCCCTCCGGGCCTACCCCGGCCCCGGCCCCGCGCTCACCCTCCGCGTTGCCCTCGCCTCCGGCGCCGCCGACACCGCTGCGGAAGGCCCCAGGGCTGCCCGCGCCGCCGGTCACCAAGGAGCGCTCCGTGTCCTCCGTCAGCGACGCGCTCCGCGGGGGACGGGACGAAGCCGGGTCCGGTCTCGGCGGGGTCCCGGTGGCCGCGGGCCGGGGCGGCGGGGCCGGGTCTGTCGGGTGCGGTCGGGACCGGGTCCGTCAGGCGCGGTCGGGACAGCCCCGCGGGGGCCTCGGGTGCGCTGCCCTGTCGCTATGGCGACGGAAGGGGAGCCCGCGCGCGTGGCTGGAGCTCGGCTGGGGGCGGCGGGGCTATCGCGATAGAGCGAAGGTTCCTATTGCCGGCAGCCTGGGGGGGGCTGTCGCGATAGAGCGAAGGTTCCTATTGCCGGCAGCCTGGGAGAGGGCTGTCGCGATAGAGCGAAGGTTCCTATTGCCGGCAGCCTGGGGGAGTGCTGTCGCGATAGAGCAAAGGTTCCTACTGCCGGCAGCCTGGGGGAGGGCTGTCGCGATAGAGCGAAGGTTCCTGTTGCCGGCAGCCTGGGAGGTCTGTCGCGATAGAGCGAGGGCTCTCAGTGCCGGCGGTGCCCGTGGCTTGGTGGGGCTGTCGCGATAGAGCAAAGGTTCCCAGTACCGGCAGCCTGGGAAGGCTGTCGCGACAGAGTTCCCTGTGCCGGTGGTGCGCGTGGTTTGACTGGGCTGTCACGAGAGAGCAAAGGTTCCCAGAGCCGGGGGTGCGCGTGGCCTGGTGGGACTATTGCGATAGAGCCTCAGGGACTGGAGGTGCATCAGGGCCTCGCGGAGCTATCGCAATAGGAGTGGCGTCCCCAAGGCAGGACTATCACAATAGGAGTGGGGTTGTCACGACAGGAGCGCACCCAGGGGTGTCCCTGTCCCCCGCAGGTCGCTGAGCTCCATCCGGGATGGATGCGGAAGGGGCCGTGGACCCGCGGGCGCTGGAGCGGGAGCTGCGGGCGGCGGTGGCGGAGGACGAGCGTCGGGACAGGGAGAACGCGGCCAAGCTGCGCGCCCTGCGCCAGCGCCTCCCCTCCTACGAGCAGTTCAGGTCGGACGGGGACCCCCGGGGGGAGTGGGGGGGTCCCACCCCAAAGGGCTCCATCAGCACCGGGCGCTCCTGCCCTGGAGCCGAGCACAGCCGCAGGGATGGGGTCTGGAGCTCCAAGGGCTCTGGAGAGAGGAGGTCACTGCGCTTGTGAGCGCCCCAAGCCCGGTGCGGGGCCCCGGGAATCACAGAGTCCTGGAGTCAACCGGGTGGGAGAAGCCCTTTAAGCTCATCCAGTCCAACTGCCAAGGCCACTGCTGACCCATGGCACGAGGGCTCGTCTCCACGGGGTGTGAACGCTTGCAGGGATGGTGTGCAGGTATTGTGTGCAGTTCTGGTGTCCTCAACATAAAGAGGACATGGAACTGTTGGAACAACTCCAGAGGAGGCCACGAGGATGAGCAGGGACTGGAGCAGCTCCTGTATGAAGACAGGCTGGGGAAGTTGGGGCTGTTCAGCCTGGAGAAGAGAAGGCTGCATGGAGACCTCAGAGCAGCTTCCAGTGTCTGAAGGGGGCTACAAGGATGCTGGGGAGGGACTCTTCATTAGGGACTGTAGCAATAGGACAAGGGGCAACGGGTTAAAACTGAAACAGGGGAAGTTTAGATTGGATATAAGGAGGAAATTCTTTCCTGTGAGGGTGTTGAGGCACTGGAATGGGTTGCCCAGGGAGGTTGTGAATGCTCCATCCCTGGAAGTGTTCAAGACCAGGTTGGACGAGGCCTTGGGTGCCATGGTTTAGTGTGAGGTGTCCCTGCCCATGGCAGGGGGGTTGGAACTGGATGATCTTAAGGTCCTTTCCAACCTGAACTATTCTACGATTCTATGGTGACTCCAGCACTGCCCTGGGCAGCCTGTTCCAATGCCTGAGCACCCTTCCTCCAGTCTGTGTTCACTCCTGCAGCCGGTCCAGGTCGCTGTGATCCAAACTGAGAAATTGCCTCAGAGAAGAAGCTTGAAGCCTCGGAGCATTTGCTCTTGCTAAGCATCCCTTGCCCTTCTTGTTGCCTGCAGGAACATCGTGCTGGCATCACACCTCAAGCCCCTAGAAAAAAAGGACAAGATGGGCCAGAGGAGGAGCGTGCTGTGGAATCCCTGTGCAGCCCATGCCAAGGCGCCGCAAGCCAGTGATGTGGAAATACCCCAGGTGAGAGAGATGCTCTCCAGGCCTTTATCCACACCTAAACATCACTCCAAAATAATTTGGGGTATTCTCTTAAAATGCATCTTATTCAGCAGTATCTCTACCCATGAGCAAGCCCTCAAAGTCCCTGGGAGCATTGGTGCTTACATAACCACAGGGCTCATCCTTGCCCACTGCTTTGTGCCTGAGAAGAGCTTGCACCAGCTGCCTCAAGAATCTGCTTCAACCGTGTGGGAATCCAAGGCCAGCTGCAGAGCTCCCAGTGCCCTGCCTCTGGTGGTGGCCAGGAACAGATTCTTAGGGAAGAGTGCCCTCCCTTGACTGCACTTTTCCAGCTGGCTGCGGTTTAGAGACCAGGAGCCAGGGTTGTGCATCTGGAGCATCAAGTTTAATAGCTACAGACCAAGAGCATAGCCAGCGCTTCCTCATCCCGTGGTTTAACGATGGGAAAAGTGTTCTTTTGTTCCAAACCTGCTGCCTGAGGAGTTCGCTGGATGCTCCTTAGTTCTCCAGTTGTGTGAAATAGTGTCTAAACATCTTCTATCTGGGTCATTTGTGATTGGAGTGGCATCTATCCTGCCCTCACCGTTGGACTCTGCCCATGCTGGAATGTCCTGGTCACTGGATGTATAGACAAGGATGATTCCTGTGGATGATTCACATGGAGGCAGGCTAAGAAAGTTGGGGCTGATCAGCCTGGGAAAGAAGGCTGTGTGGTGACCTCATAGCAGCCTTCCAGGATCTGATGGGGGCCTACAAGGATGCTGGGGAGGGATTCTTCATTAGGGTCCATAGTGATAGGACAAGGGGTGATGGGTTCAAACTGAAACAGGGGAAGTTCAGGCTGGATCTAAGGACAAAGCTCTTACCTGTGAGGGTGCTGAGGTGCTGGCACAGGGTGCCCAGAGAAGCTGTGGCTGCCCCATCCCTGGCAGTGTTCAAGGCCAGGTTGGACACAGGGGCTTGGAGCAAGCTGCTCCAGTGGAAGGGGTCCCTGCCCAGGGCAGGGGGATGGAACTGGATGAGCTTTAAGCTCCTTTCCAACCCAAACCATTCCATGATTCTACGATTCTCTGATTTTTTTGACACTGAACCTAATTTGCCTGTTTATTATGAGATGTTTCTGCAACTCCTCTAGGCAGCTTTGTGTTTTCTTAGCATGAGCAATGATCTCCCCAGAGCAAATCCTGTTCCTAATCCCATTAGCGCCTGGGCTCTGATCTCCAGGGCTTCTCCAGTTTGTGTTCCGACACAGCCTGATGTTGCTGGGCCTTGTTCTTGCTCTCTGGATGAAAGCCTAAACATTTTAATGCTCCTTCAGTCTGTGTGTTAGTTACAGAAGTCGGCGGTGATGAGTTCAGCCGTTCAATTGCATGTTGTATAAAACAGGATTTTCTTTTATCTGGGAATCCCACATTGAGCTTGGCTTTCTTGTAGTGCAAGCTCTCTGCCAGAGACCCCTATGAATGCAGTCTGTTACAAGACAGTGGGGGAGAGCCATCTGCGTCTTTTCTGGGGGTTACATCTTACCTCTTTCATCTCTTTACTCCTCTGATTTGCCTCACAGTGCTCGAGGTGGAGCAGAGCTTTCTACTGAGCTACCCTGATCACCAGGAGCTCCCTTCCCGAGCAGCAGTGATGGATCCGCAGCAGGCAGCATGTCTGGTTCTGGTTAGGGTTGGGGTCACTCCGCTCTTGGTCTGTTTATCCACACCACATTTCATGCCTCATCCATTCTTCCTTTATTTTCTCTGAAGTCCTCTGGTTTCTATGGGGCTCGAGGAACCCCACAGAAACCAGAAATGGTAGTTCCTTGTCTTTATGTTTTGCCACCCCACAAGCTTTATGCAGCCCTTAGTGCTATAAGCGTCTGTTAAAGACATCTCAGCCATCCACAGGTTGTTCGGGGCCGGGGGGAGGAAGGATGCAGATCATCAGTGGGAACAAAATTGAAGGAACTACTTTTTCTTTCAGGAACTGGATGGACTGCCTGGAACCTCTGCTGAATTTCACAGAGATTGGCGCAGATGCTTAAAAAGCAGAAAACTGAAATACCAGTTTCTGCTGGCGCTGGGAGGGGAGGCCTTGGGCAGAATCTTTCAGGCTGACTTGGGCTATGGCCTCCTGGGTGAATTTCTGACGGTGCTGGCAGAGAATGTCTGTCATGAAGACAGAGATGCCATCCTTCAGATCCTACAGAGCCTTTCGGGCACCAAGCGCTTCGGGTTAAACCTGGATCTTCTGAGCGAGCTGGAGAAGGAGAGCAGCAGGGATTTGTTTAGGAAGCTGCGGAGCATGAGCAGGGGGGATTGGACCGCCGGCCATCCCAGCAGCACGGCCGGCTGCGAAGCAGAGCAGGAAGGCAGCCTCATGGATGCCAGCTTGCAAAAGGAAACCGAGGAGGAAAGGAGAGTGCTGGAGTTGATGAAGTGTTACCAGATCAACTGAAGGAGCAGAAGCACCAGAATCGTGCAGAAATAGAGGGCAAACAGAGGCTCAAAGCTTGACTTTGGCATTGCTGTGTGAGAGGGGGATAAATCGGATACTTCTGGAGCACTGCTGTACCTTTCTCTGTACCTGGGAGCCACCCAGAGCAATAGTTCTGCACAAATAAAGGTTGGTTACTGAGAGGACTGCGCTGTGATCTTTGGGGCAGGGTGTCCTCACAGAACAGCTCTGTGAGAGTCTCTTAGATGCAGGGGGGGAGTCTCAAACATTACCTGTGTGGAGGGGCTTTGGCACACAAAGCCCTTGGAAAGCCATCAGGGAAGATGTAAAAGTCTAACTACCATGTTTGAGACCTCTTCTTCTGGGCTATGGAGGTCATCTGCCATCAGAGGAGGGTCTTCTCTGGGTTCACTGTACTTGGAGGGTTCAGAGCAATGATTAACATTCACTGCAACTGAGACTTTCAAGAAGATGGTGGCAATTCCCCTGTTGCCACCACGCTCCCCATCGCTGCACCCCTCCTCCATGGCTGTGCTGCACAAAGGAGCTGCCAGCTCATAGTCACAACACTCCAGAGCAGCTGGGAAGAGGGAGGGTTCTAGAGCCCGTGTCCCGGGGAACAGCCTGCCCCAGGGTTGTTCAGAGGGCTTCCCAGCAGGTACTGGGCTGGAATGGGATATTTCAGCTGCTGTTTGATCCCTGCTATCAGCTGTGTGCACTGAAGGCAGGGGGTCATTTGCAAACCCCATCTCGGGCCAGCGAGCTGGTGCGTGCATCGTCCCTGCCTGGCACTGACACTGCTGAGGCTTCCTGCCCTCCCTGCGGAGGACGTGGGGGCTGCAGAGGCTGTGCGGTGCGATGGGGACAGGGCTGCCGGGAGCTGCTCTTCTCCTCTGCCTGGTAGATGTTCTCCATGCTTTTGCGATTGAAGAGAAGGGAGATGTGTTCAAGAGAATGGCTTGTCCTGCTTTCCTGATGTTCGACAACGCCGCTTACCTGGCTGACATGACCTTCGAGCTCCCTTGCAAGTGCAAGCCTGAAGGGGTCTCTTCTGTCACCTGGTATTTCCAGAAGAACATGGGCAGCCGTAAAACCACGGTCCTGACGGACTTTGCTGGCAATCTGATCGTGGACTCAGGCCACATCCACGCCGGCAGTGACATGCTGAAGCGTTTCAGCATCCGGATGTTCAGCCTCATCGTCTTCCGAGCCCAGGCGACAGACTCAGGGCACTACCTGTGTGGCACTAAGGAAGGGGACTTCTTCTACGGCTACGACGTGGACGTGCAGCCCACCAAGTCCATCGTGGTGGCTTTTGAGGACAAAGGCCAGCACGTCCAGGATGACCGCACGGGGCAGCTCATCAACCTCTTCACCACCTTCTGGGACTGGACTCGGTGTGACCGCTGCGGGGTGAGAGGCGAGCAGCGGCGGATCGGGCTCTGCTACGTGCAGACAGCCCAGCTGCACCCCCGCTACCGTGCTGCTGTGCCCAACGTCACGTCCTGTGGCTCCAAGGCTGTCCCCGCTCGCTTCCAGAGCATGAGCCACCTCCGAAGCCCCGAGGTGGCCATCCGAAGCTGCGTGACCCCTTGCCGGACGGACGAGGTCCCCGAGGAAGGTGTGCAGACCATCTCCAATATCATTTCCAAGCTGGGTAGGAAGCCCTGGCTGCCCCATGTCCCCACCCAGTTCCACAAGCAGCCCATTGGAACCGACCTGATCATCGCGTGCCCAGGAGCCCGGCCCGAGCATGCCGTGGCCTGGGACAAGGACTCCATGCGGCTCTACCTCTCCCGCTACCTCGTCCATGTCAACAAGACCATGCGGGTCTTCATTGACCACGGCAACCACCTGCACATCCAGCGGGTCCGGAGCAGGGATAGAGGCACCTATTTCTGCTGGCGGGAGGGCAAGATGGTGGCTGGCTTCCGGCTCAGCGTGTTCCACCAGGTCCGGCGCCGGCGCTCGCTCCAAGACCCCGAGACCATCTACGCCATGCGCATCATCGGCATCAGCTACATCATCATCAGCATCCTCTTCGTCGTCATCCACGTGTGCCAGTGCTGCTGGCGGGCGCTGAGGGGCCCTGTCTGAACCCAGCATCTCCAGCACGGCCCCAACGGGACACTCTTACCCCTCGGACCATTTTCCCATTGGAAATTCCTGGTGTTCCGAGCAGGAATTCGGGCAGCTGCTCAGCCTCCCTGCTGGGTCCAGAGAGTGATGGAGAGGCCCCAGTGTGGAAAGCTCCTCGTACTGCAGATTGGCTTAGCAGGGACACGAGGGGATTTCACACCAGCACCGTTTGTTCCTGGCTCTGCTGCTGGCTTCTGGTGTGGTTTTAAGCTCAATATAGTCCCTTCCAAAAGAGTTCCTGGAGTTGGTGCAGGATCCTCTGGCCAAGCTCTACAGAGTTCTCAAAACACATCAGTGATTTATTAGAGCTGGGTTGCTAAAAGGCTGCTAAAACCACGAATCAACCCATTTAAATCCAATTAATCCTGGCTTTCCTTACCCTGTTTGTTTGCTGAGAACTCGGAGTGCCAACACTTCAAACTGTTCAATGCTCCTTTGAGCTCCCCAGCTGGAGCGAGCCCTTTCTGCAGATCCAGGTCTCATCAGTTTTTAGTTCCATTTCTGAAAAGTCTTGTATTTTTTTATTTATTTTTTTTTTTTAATTTTTCAAATCAATCTGTTGATTCTCTGAAGAAATTTCTCTGGGTTTTGGTTGCTTTGAACTCCCCTGACTCAGCACCAGCTTGGGAGCCAATAGTTACGCCTGACACAACTACCATGCATGGCCTCCAAAGAGGATGGCATCTCCACAGGGTTTCGGTGGCCTGGAGCAGGACTTCCTCATCACCCGTGCTTGAGGATGTGGCTGAGGGATTTCGGCTTTCCCAAGAGAAACCCCTCTGTCCAGGAGGGCAGCATCCAGGCTCCCTCACAGGTGTTGGCCCATGAAGCATCGGCCATGCCTTGGGGTACAGCACCGAGCTTGTGTCCCCCGATGGCTTTGAACTCAGTTTGAGCTCCCAAAGGGCCTTTCCACCCCGACTGATCCCATCTAACTCACAGCCCTGGCTGTGGAGAGGCGGTTGCAGGCAGAACGTGGAAGCAGAGCACTGGGTTTAGCTTTATTTCTCCTCTCAAGCTGCTGCGGGCGTTAGTGCATTAATTCAGCAGCAACGTGGGCTGCAAAGCTCCAGCTCGCAGGGGACTGAGCCCCCCGGGCCGCCACCATCCCACCCCCGATGCCAAACCCGGGCAGCACCCATCTCCTGAGGCATCTGCCCTTGGGAATGGCCTTTGGTGTCGGCGGTGGCAAAGCATGCTCAGCGCCGGAGCCAGGGGACGAGGGGGACGGAAGGGAGGAGGGGATGGCATCCGAGTGGCATCCCATGTGCTCACCCCAAAGGGCTTCCAGGTTGTTGCTCCTGTGTTAGGTGGCATCAGGGCAGGTTTTGCTCGTGGTGCAGGTGGGTGTAGGGGCTGCAGGGGAGCACCAGGCTGGGTGATGGCACGTGCTGGTCCAGGGGGGGAGAACAGGAGTACAGATGTGGGGACAGAGCCACGTGGAGCCCGAGGACAAGGGATTCCTCCCATCCCATCCATTCCTTGAGTGCCCGCTCTGAGGGCAGGCTCAGGCTCCATGCACTGCAGGGATTGACTGGGGCAGCCCCAATCCCAGTCCCCGTGGCTCCCAGTGGGACAGGCAGGATGGGGATGGCTCCATTTGTCCTTCTCCTGTCACCCCCCGCTCCATTTTCACCTGCCTGGGACCCCCCCAGGGCCATGGGTCACCCCTTGCCGTGAGTCCCTTGGGACGGTTTCTCCTCACCATGATCATAGGGAACGGTGGTGGTGGACACCCAATGCAGGGCAGGTCTGTGCCAGGAGAAGCCCTTGTGGCCACCCACCACTGCTTCAGCCCCACAGAGCAGCCCGGACACCCCAGCATCCCATCCTCATCCCTAGGAATCCCTCATTATCCTCATTTCATTCCCCTTTAACATCATCCCGACAGCATCCTGCCTCTCCATCCTCCTCTTCCTCCTCCCCATACCTCTTGGCTAAGCTCACCCCATGCTTGGTGATGGGGAAACGTCCCTGACCAGCCGGTACCTTGCACCCTGCAGCCCCCCAGCACCAAGGGTGCTCAGGGTCCGGATGCACTGGGGAGATTTGGGGTGACCTCCCAGCGCAGGCAGAGGGCACCAAGGTGGGATGCAGGCCCCAAATCCACCAGCCCCTCCATGCCATGGGAATGTGGTAGCATCCCTATTGGGAATGTCAGCTCTGCCCTGTTCTGTTCACCCCCCTTGGGTACTGTCCATCCCCAGCCAGCCGGGTGCTCTGCTGGGAGCCAGCTCCAAGCAGGGTGTCAGCAATGTCCCTGGGCAGGGGAGGATGTTGGAGATACAAGGGGTGGATGGGAGGGAGATGTCCCCACTGAAGCACCACCAGCTCCTCCTGGGGCTCCCTCGCAGCATAGGATGGGACCTATGGAGCTACACCTACAAGCATGCGGCTGCTGCAGGCACCCGCTCTACACCAGCTCCTTGGGCTCCTGCTTGGGCTCCTTCAGCACCTGGAGGCAGAGGGAGGGGCACCATCACCCTGCACCATCACCCTGCACACCGTCACCCTGCACCATCACCCTGCCCCATCACCCTGCCCCACCATCACCCTGTGCCATCACCCTGCCCCACCATCACCCTGCCCCATCACCCTGCACCATCACCCTGCACTGTCACCATCACCCTGCCCCATCGCCCTGCCCCATCACCCTGCCCCATCACCCTGCCCCATCACCCTGTGCCATCACCCTGTGCCATCACCCTGCCCCATCACCCTGCCCCATCACCCTGCGCCATCACCCTGCCCCATCACCCTGTGCCATCGCCCTGCCCCATCACCCTGCACCATCACCCTGCACCATCACCTTGTGCCATCACCCTGCACCATCACCCTGTGCCATCACCCTGCACCATCACCCTGCACCATCACCCTCCACCTGGCTCCAGCTGAGCCTGCTGGGCTCTGAATGAGCCTGGGGACAGGGATGGTTTCCCCTATGAGCTGCCAGGCTCGGCTCCACCACATCCAGAGGCAGCCCATGCCCTGCTCTCAGGGCACTGGGATCACCAGCTCCTGGGGCTGAGGGATGGCAGCCCCATGTGCGTGTCCCCTTGGGGACACCCCATGGGAGGCAGGGGTGGAGGGGAGGCAGCGCGAGTGACATGGATGAGGAAATCCCACCCCTCCATCTCTGGTCTCCACAGTTTTGACCACGATGCTCCTCTTCACGTGGGCTTCTGACGTGGATTTAGTGTCCAGGCTGGTCTCTAGGGCACATGGACAGGACATGGCAGTGACCCAGTGCCCGGGGTAGAGCCCTTCCAGCCATGCTCAGGTGGACAGGCCCAAAGGAAACACATTGGGCTGGAAATCCCTAAACCACCTTGGGACACAGCTGCCCTGGGGACATGACCAGTCACAGGGACATCCTGTGGGATGCAGCTGAGGATGCAGTTGGCCTCGGGGATGTGCTTAGCACTGAGGAGGGAGCTGGCTTTGGGATGGGATCAGCTTTGGGGACACAGTAGGCACTGGGGACATGTTTGGCCTTAGAGATGGGGTTGGCAATGGGGACATCGTGGCTTTGGGATGTGATTTGGACTTGAGGACAGGGCTGTCCGTGAGGACACAGCTGGCACTGAGGAGCACAGTTGGCATTGGGGATGTCATTGGCACTGGAGACACAGTGATTTGGACAGTCCTGGGGACATCACTGGCCTTGGGACAGGCTCAGCCTTGGGGATGTGGCCATGGGACGCTCCCCCCACAACTTGGGGAAACCGAGGAGCCCTGGCTCCATGGCAGGAACCCTCTCTGGATGGGGCAGGGACAGTCAAGGTGGCATCTTCTCCACGGAGCCCCTCCTTGTGCCCCCATCCTGCCCCATGCATAGCCCCAGGCTCACTTCGGATCTGCAGGGTAGAGAAGCTCTGCCCAGGGATGGTGATCCTGCAGGAGCAATGGGGGAGCAATAGGGTCCTGCTGCCCCCAGCACAGGCTCCAGCCTGCCCAGGGCTGGGTCTTGGCTCGGGGCATGGCTGGGGATGGGGAGAGGAGCAGGACGGAGCCCCCTCCGCCCCCACCTGCTCTCCTCGCCCTCCAGCAGCCTGCGGTAGGCGGCGATCTCCACGTCGAGGGCCAGCTTGATGCTGAGCAGGTCCTGGTACTCCTGCAGCTGCCGCGCCATCCCCTCCTTGAGCCTGCGGGCCTCCTCCTCCAGCCGCAGCACCGCGTCCCGGTGCGCGGCCGCATCCAGCGCGCAGCGCTCCCGCAGCGCCCGCAGCTGCCGCTCCAGGGACCCGTTCTGGGGACACCCCCATGGCACCCCTGCACCTCCGGCCTTGGGGACCCAGCACAGGGCGGCACCGCCGCGGCGGGGGCCGAGGCCAGGTTCTCCCCCTCGTGCCGCGCACCCATCACCTACCGAGCCCCGCAAAGCCTCCAGGACGCAGGAGAGGGCCCGGAGCTGGCTCCGGTACTCGTTGGCCTCCTGCTTGGCTCCGCGCAGAGCCTCAGCACCGCGGGCGGCCGCATCCGACAGGTCTGCAAACTGCGGGGAGCAATGTGTGCAAGGGCATGGATACACGGAGCCAGGTGGAGAAGGGCCCCGGGGGCACAGGGCATGGAAAGATGCCCTGAACCTAAACATAACCCAAAAACTAATAGTGACCCTAACCCTAACCCTGACCCTGACCCGGACCCTGACCCTAATTCTAAGCCTAAATCTACACTTGAACCTAATCAAAACCCAGACCCAAACCCTAACACAGACACTAATTCTAAACCTGACACTGACACAAACCCTAAAACGAAACCTGACCCAAAACCTAACCCTAACCCTAACCCTGACCCTAACCTGACAATAATCATGAACCTAACCCTCAATCTCACCCTAAACCTAACCCTAACTCTGACCGTAACACTAACCCTAAACCTAACCCTAATCCCAAACCTGACGCTAACCCTAAACCTGACCCTAACCCTAACAATGACCCTAACCCTAACCCTGAACCTAACCCTAACCCTGACCCTAACCATACCCTGACCCTAACCCTAACCCCGACCCTAACCCTACCCCGACCCTAACCCTAACCCCAACCCTAACCCTAACCCTGACCCTAACCCTAACACTAGCCCTGACCCTGACCCTAACCCTAAACCTGACCCTGATGCTAACCCTGACCCTAACCCTAACCCTAACCCTATCCCTGACCCTAACCCTGACTCTGACCCTGACCCTAACCCTAACCCTAACCCTAACCCTATCCCTGACCCTAACCCTGACTCTGACTCTAACCCTGACCCTGACCCTAACCCTGACCCTAACCCTGACCCTGACCCTAACCCTGACCCTAACCCTGACCCTAACCCCCAGTGCCACTGGGGATGTGTCCATGCTCACATGGGACATGCACTTGGTGGCACTGGGGGCACGTCCCTGTTCCTGCAGCACAAAGGGTCCTGAGGACATCCCAGCCCCACGTATGGGGGCACATCCCTGCTCCCATGGGAGGAAGGGACAGCGCACGCAGGATGTGCCCCCAGTGCGTGTGGTGCTGGGACACGTCCCTGCTACCACGGGTGGAAGGAGCAGCGCACATGGCTGATGGCACGTGTTGTGGGAGCATGTCCCTGGGCTCTTGAGCTGACGGGACAGGGGATGTGGGACACATCCCTGATGGCAACTGCTGGGGATGTGCCCCAGCCCTGCGGGTGGGAGGGACGGTGCCTTGGGATGTCACAGGGGACGTGTCCCTGCTCCTGTGGGATGGTGCACGTGGGTGATGCTTCACAATCCTTAGGGACCATGCCTACATGAGTTACCACAGGGGACACATCCCTGCTCCCCACAGGGACCAAACCAGGACGTGAGACACAAACAGAGACAGCGAGGACCCCAAACCACATGTACCATAAATCATACAGTGGTTTGGGTTGGAAAGGACCTTAAAGCTCCTCCAGCTCCAACCCCAGCCACAGGCAGGGACCCCTTCCACTGGAGCAGCTTGCTCCAAGCCCCATCCAACCTTGCCCTACGAAGGGCACATCCAGGCCACCCGTCCATTGGGTGCTTGGCTCCTACCGCACCTTGGACTTGTACCACTCCTCGGTCTCCTGCGCGGTGCCGGTGGCCACGGCCTCGTACTGCCTGCGGAGGTCACGCAGGGCAGCCGCGAGCTGGGGCTTGCTCGTGTCCGCCTCGACGTGCACCCGCTGCGGGGCCGACTGCTCCTGCAGCTCCCGCAGCTCCTGGGGGCACAGCAATGGTCAGTGGGACCCCCCCCCACCGACCAGGGCCGGGACCCCCCCTTCCCCCGGGCTCCCCGAGCAGCGTTACCTCCTCGTGCACCTTGTGCAGGAAGGAGATCTCCTCCTGCAGGGTCCCCACGCGCCGCTCCAGGTCCAGGCGAGCCAAGGCAGCAGCATCCACGTCCTGTCACCATGGGGGGAAACAGGAGGGGCTGTGCCAGGGGCCTGCTGCCTCCTGAGCTGCCTGCTCCTGCCCGTCCCTGCCCTGTCTTTGCCTATCCCTGCCCCATCTCCATCCCTGCCCTGCCTTGTCCTTGCCCGTTCCTACGCCATCCCTACTCATCCCTGCCCCATCTGTCCATCCCCATCCTTACCCAATCTGTCCATTCCCATTCCTTCTCCATTCCCACCTATCCCTTCTCCATCCTCATTCATCCCTTCTCCATCCCCATCCCTGCTCAATCCCCAGCCCTACCCCAGCCCTACCCATCCCTGCTCCATCCGCATCCCTACCCAATCCCCATCCCTTCTCCATCCCCATCCTTTCTCCATCCCCATCCCTTCTCCATCTCCATCCTTTCTCCATCCCCATCCCTTCTCCATCTCCATCCCTGCTCCATCTCCATCCCTGCTCCATCCCCATCCCTATCCCTGCTCCATCCCCATCCCTACCCAATCCCCATCCCTGCTTCACCCAAGCTCCATCCCCACATATCCCTGCAGGAGGCTGAGCCAGGGGCAGAGCCACTGGGGTGCAGGGTGGGGGATGCAGGATCTGACCCCTGTCCTCACCTGCCTGTAGGCAGCCAGGTTGCTCTCGGCCTCCAGCCGCAGGGTCACCTCGTCCTGCAGCCTGTGCCGGGGTGGAAAAGCACCATTACCTGTTCAGCACCATTACCCATTCAGTACCATTACCCATTCAGTACCATTACCCGTTCAGCACCATTGCCCGTTCAGCACCATTGCCTGTTCAGCACCATTGCCCGTTCAGCACCATTACCTGCTCAGCCCCATGGACAGACACACACCCCCCCTGCCAGCTCAACACAGCCCCACGACACCAGCCCCTACACCCTAGGTTAGGTGCATGTGCCCATCGCACACCCTCCACCACTGTCCCCAGGGGCCACCCGTTTCCCCATCACCACCCTGGTACTCAGCAGTACCTGGTCCCCAGGGCTACCCTGGTCCTGGTGACCACCCTGATCCCTGGGGACACCCCAATTCTCTCATTAGTCCTAGGTGTCACCTTGGTCCTTGTTACCACCGTGGTCCCCATCACCACACTGGTCCCCAGAACAAGCCTGATCACCATGCCGGCATCCACCCTGGTGGTCCCCCTCACACCCATCCCCAGTGACCACCTTGGTCCCTGGGGGCATCCTGGTGGGCCCCCTGCTCCCCATCACCACGCTGGCCCTGATCACCCTCCTGCTCACAGCACCCACCTTGACCCCGCGCCTACCGCAAGCCAGGCAGCTCCTTACTTGTGCTGGAGGCTGCCGAGGTCCTGGCTGAGCTCGTCCCTCTCCGTCTCCAGATGGGCCTTGGCGGTGGCCAAGAGCTCCACACGACCCCGCAGCTCACGCAGCTCCTCCCGGTAGACGCCGGCCACACGCCAGGGCTCCCGGTCCCGCGCCTGGTTCAGCTCCAGCACCAGCACCCGGTTCTGCCGCTCCAGCAGCCGGACCCTCTCGGCGTAGCCGGCGAAGCGGTCGTTGAGCTCCATCAGCTCCACCTTCTCCTTGGCGCGCGCCTCCCTGAACTCCGAGTTGAGCGCCGTGGCCAGCGAGAAATCCATCCTGCCCGTGCCCGTGCCCATGCAGGGACCCAGCTGGGTGCTGCGGGGCGCCCGGGGTGCTCCCCGGGGCAGCGGGGCGGCGGTGCCGGAGCGGCGGCAGGAGGAGGACAGGCGCTGGCTGTCCATGCCGATGGGATGGGGGCGATGCGCCGGGATGAGGGGTTTTATGGAGCCCGGGAGCCCCTGTCCCGCTGGCACTGGCCACTGGCCACAGAGCTGGAGGGATGGCACAGACCCCAGCCGCTGCGGCGCCTGCAGGGGTGAATGCACCCTGGCACCCGGCCTGGCCACCGGGAACCGCCTGCCCCATCCATCGGCTCTGCTGGGATCCAGGGAGGGCATTGGACACCCGGCATGGGGAGCACAGAGCGTGGCCATCCCTACCCACCCCTTCTCCATCCCCATCCCGGCTCCATCCCTAGCCATGGGGCAGCCGGTGGGGCTCGCTGGGAGCAATGCCATGGGGACACTGGGTGCTGGGTCCGAGGTGTCACAGGGTGCCCACTGCAGTGCCTGGGCTGTGTCTGCAGCCTGGGGATCCATCCAGCAGCGTCTTGAGGTGCTCAGGGTAGGGAGAGCCCCTGGGCAGGCTCGGGGGTGGGTGTGCACCCCCCTGCCATGCACATAGCGTGGTTCTGCCGCCTGATGATGCTGATGCTGACCTGGATGCTCCTTTGGACCATGTGGATCCAGACAAGGAGCCTGATTCACATCCCCCAGACCATCATGGTAAATGGGCAGCTGTAAAGGGAGGAGCGAGAGGGGCAGGGATGCAGGTGGATCGAGAGCTTTCCCGGTGCTGTATGTGCCGGATCAGGACCCACGGAGGGAAGGTCTCTCCTATGCTCTTATCAAAGGTACCAGGTGAGCAGTGACGGACCATGGACTTGGAGCCCCGTGTACAGCTCATTTGATAGGGTCTCTCTGGGATGCTCACGTACCAGGATCCGGCACATACAAACATATCCATGTTTCCATCAACCCCCGCAGACTTTTCCAGCCTGATCATCCATCCTCACAGGATCCTGGCTCCATGTTCTGTGCGTGGGGCCGTGGAGTGGGGTAATGATGGTCTGGGTTTTGTGTTTCAAACGTTGTAATTGTGAGGAGTGTGTTTGTGGGATCCCTCGTGTGTGTCTGTGTGTGTCTGTGTCTGTGTGTCTCTGTGTGCCTCTGTGTCTGTGTGTGTCTGTGAATGTGTCTTTGTGTGTGTGTGTCTGTGTGTGTGTGTAGGTGGCAGGCAGTGTTCTGTGTGGTTTTTGTTGTCGGGTTCCCGTATTAGTTTTTAAGGGAGGGATGGAAGCAGGCACTGCTGCCCCTTCACTTGTTTGATCCCCGTGTGCAGAAGAAGCTCCCCCCGATCCGGCTCCCAGCGTTCCTCCAGTGGCACGGCCGGGATGGACACCGGCGCCGTGCAGTGAAGGAAACCCCCCGAAAACCCTTTCAATCTATGGGAGCACTGGGGCCGTTTGTAGACACCCCACAGACAAAGCCTCAAGAGCGCCTGCAGCACGCGGGGCACACGGGAGGAGCCCAGCTCAGGGTGTTTAAAGTGACCTGGGTGTGAATCCGGGGCTGGGAGGAGCGGATGGATCGGGTGACACCAGAGCTGCAGGCTGGAACAGCGAGAGGGGCAGTGCAGCCCCGGCTCCATCGGCTCCATCACCTCCATCAGCTCTATCGGCCCCATCACCTCCATCACCTCCATCGGCCCCATCACCTCCATCACCTCCATCAGCCCCATCAGCTCCATCACCTCTATCAGCTCCATCAGCCCCATCAGCTCCATCACCTCTATCAGCTCCATCAGCCCCATCAGCCCCATAACCTCCATCAGCCCCATCACCTCCATCAGCCCCATCAGCTCCATCACCTCTATCAGCTCCATCACCTCCATCACCTCCATCAGCTCCATCACCTCTATCAGCTCCATCACCTCCATCACCTCCATCAGCTCCATCAGCTCCATCACCTCCATCAGCCCCATCAGCTCCATCACCTCTACCAGCTCCATCAGCCCCATCAGCCCCATCACCTCCATCAGCCCCATCAGCTCCATCACCTCTATCAGCTCCATCAGCCCCATCAGCCCCCTAACCTCCATCAGCTCTATCACCTCCATCACCTCCATCAGCCACCAGCCAAGCAGCATCGGAGTCAGGAGAAGAGGAAACCAAAGTGAGACGAGGCAGAGCTGGAACAGGAAGGAGCCAGCGCAGCTCCTGTGTTTCCGACCTGCCAGGCCCTTTGCCTGCAGGGAACGGCCCAGCCAACTCCTGCAGCGTTAACACCGGGCCGCTTGCTTCTGCAGCTGCTGCACGCTCCTTGTGCCTCAGAGCGCCTCTGCCCTAAGGAAACCCTTCAACCTGCTGATAACCTGGGGGGTATTTGTGTCCTCCTGCCTACAGGTCCACGGCGCTGCCTGCAGCCTTTGTCAAGCCTTGCCATGGGCTGGGCAGGGGAGAGGAGGAACCGGATGCCTCAGCTGCAGGAGCTGCCCGTGAGTACCCCAAGCAGAATGAGGCAGAGGAAGAGAGAATCGAATGATTGCAAAGCATCACTTGGGGGCAGCTGAGCAGTCACAGCTTGAACGCGTGTGCTTGTAACGTAGCTGTGATCAGCGGCTGGGATTCTGTGTGTAAAGCACCTGTATTTACTGGCCAGGTGCTGATAAGAAAGTGCACCTTGCATTGTCTGGGTTGGTCCCTTGTAAAAGAGATGTTGGAGCGTGCCCATTCGCAGCAGCTGCTAGAAAATCCTAAGGCAAAAGGCGGAAAGATTCCAATGGGATGGCAGTGTTCTAAAGCAGGCGTTGACAGCAGATCCCTGGAACAGAACGGGGCAGGTCAGGGTTAACCCCCGAGCGTGCACGGTGAAAATGCATTCCGTTTGGGACCTCGCTGGGTCCCTGCAGGATGGGCTCTTCCAGTCTTGTCTTCTGCCTCTTCCTCACAACAGGACTGCCCCTACCATGGCTTCCACCCAGCCACAAGAGAGCATCTGCAGCCAATGGACAGGACAAGACACCCTGTGCCTGCCGGGTGCCAGAGCCAGGAGTGCTTTCAGGCTGCTATGGGATGCCTGGGTGGGGGCTGGCATTCCCTCAGCTGCTCCAGCAATGGCAACACTGTAAAATGGATCTGGATCTGCATTTTCACTCACACGTGGGCACACGGGGGATGCTGGGGGTACAACAACCAGGAGCTCTTTACAGCCACAAGAGATTCCTCTGTTTCCCAGCTCCCAGGGAGCCCAATCCTGCCCCAGCCCCAGCTCCGTGTGCGTGGCCATACCCCGCTCACCCAAGCACACTGTGTATAAAGTGGGGTTTGGAGGCACAGGGCTGTAAGGGACATGGGGTCCACACAGATGCTACCACAAGAAGCAGCCAGGATGAAGCTGGGTGGCAGGGGGTCACTGTAGGGATGCTGCGGACAGGATGGGGACAGGTCGCACAGGCTGGCAGCAAGGTGGCATCTGAGGGCTGGGAAAGGCTCCCTGAGAGCTGCAGCACAGGGACAGCAGCCAGGCCCTGCTGGACCACAGCCACCAGCACTGGGGCACCGACAGCATCCAGACTGGGGAGGTTATAGCAACAGCCAGGGGTGCAAGCTGTGGGCACCCAGAGCCACGGGTTGGGGTGGGGCCCAGTGGTGGCAAGGGCCTTTGCCAGGCCCAAACCCAGCTCGCCCCAGGCAGGGGGACAAGAAGCTCAGCCCTCTGCTTTGAACCAAACCATGTATTAAGAACACAACTTAATTCTTCACATGCCCCATGTGTGGGGAATGGGGGGACGGGGAATGGGGGGTGAGTGTGAGAACAAGAAAGACTTGTTCTCACAGGGAGCACTCCCACAGCCCATCTCGCTGCAGGGAAAGGGCTTCCTTGGGTGCCTGCCTGGGTGTGGAGGAGCACAGGACTCACCTGGGATGCGGGAGGGCTGCACACAGCTCTTGCTGCTGCGCTGCAGGTGGGCAGTGCAGCTCTGGAGCCCATCCGGGCAGGGGAAGGCGACGCTGTGAAAGAGAAAGGGACCATTTCTAACCCCAGAGCTCAGGGCAGAGGCCCCCATCATCCCCAGCCGGCACAGGGGAGGTGGCACAGACACAGGCAAGGATGGGGGCTCGAGCCCCAGCGGGGAGCAGAGGCAGGAGCTGCCTGCACAGAGCACTGAGGGGCACAGGGTGCTGGTGCCTGTCTCACCTCTCCACTCGCCTCCGCTTCAGCGCAGGGGCTTTGGGGATGCAGGAGCTCTGCATGGCCAGCGCTGGGATGGGGGCTCTGCAGCCAAGGAAAAGAGGGTTAGTGCCAGGGCATGGATCCTGACCGCCCGCTCTCAGAAGGCTGAGAGGCAACACCAGTGTCCCCTCTGAGCAGAGCTGCAGCGATCCACAAAGGGTTCCCCCAGACAGCAGGGCCGCAGAGGGGAGACCCCCAAGCACACACTCAGCCCAGCCAGGGCAGCACTTACTCAGGCAGGAAGGGGCTCTCCTGCTTTGGTTGCTGGCACTGCCTCTTCTCCCTGTGCCAGCATTGCGAGAGGCGGATGGGAACGGGCAGGATGGCGCTGGGGGATCTGCTGTGCGGGCAGAGCTCAAAGGTCACATTGAGCTCGGGGGCAGGCGGGGAGCACCGGATCTGGGCAGCTGACACTGCCAGGGGCGCAGGGCTTTGGGGGCCTGGTGCTGAGCTGGATCTGGGGCTGTAACCCAGTGGCACCGGGGAGCCAGGGGATGCTGGAGCTGCGGACTCGAGCCGGGGGGTGCCTGGGCTCTGTGGCCCGGGAATCTCCGCTGCCTTCCCACGTCTCTGCTGGCCTTGCATCTGCCTCCTGATGCTGCGGCGAGGGGCTGAGGGGGAGGCACTGCCCAGCCCAGGCTTCCTCCTCCCAATAGGGCTCAAAGCCGTGGGCACACGGCCCGAGAACGGAGCAGGCTGCTGCAAGCACTGCGGGCTGGAACTCATCACAGGGGCACCGCACACGGTGACAGATGCCGCATCTGAAGGAGCAGGAAAGGAGCAGTCACCTCTCTGCCTGCAGCTCCCAGGAATGCCCAGACCTCAGGGCAGCCCCCTCTCCTCCATCACTGCTCAGGGGACATCTGCCCAACAAGCCCCACGGCAGTCATTTCCCGGCGGGGGTTTCCATCAAACCGCATTAAACCCAGAGGAAAAGAGCCAGCACAAGGAATCCTGCCCCTGGCAGCCTCGGTGATGGCACCAGCCTGCTCCCAGAGCAACTGCCTGGGGCAATGCCTGAGCTCTCCCAGGAAAATGGGGTCTGCAGAGCCCACAGCCTGGCTACTGGGTTCATGGTTAACAATGAGGACGAGGAGGAAGAGCTCAGCCCTGGTCACACGTAGGCCGAGGACACAGCCAGGGTGACTTGGGCAAACCAACCAGGGAGACAAAGGAGAGGGGCCAGCACCAACTGTCCCAGCTCCAAATCCTCACCATCCCAGCTCCACTTCATCCTCTTGCCTGGGGTGGCCTCGCTGAGCTCTGCAGGCCTGCTCAGAGGTAGAGCTTGCTCAGGGCTCCCACCAGTGTCCTGAGGGACCAGCTGGGCCAGTTCCTCCAGCACAGACACCAAATCTGGAGTGAGGAGGTTGGCAGCCTTCAGGACAGAATAAAGCTTCCGGATGCCGCTCAGGCCAGAGGCCACAGGCCTGGGGACAGAGACAGGAACCAGTTAGCAGGTGAGCTTGAGCCAGTGTCACCAGGAACAGAGGCTCAGCACCACCAGCATCACCTCTGAGACACCACCTCAGCTGAGGCAGAGCCCATCAGCAGAGGTCTGGGGCAAGAGAAGCAAATGTGAAGCTGTGAGGTGCCCAAAGGTGAATCTCTTGCTGGAGAACACCGAGCTGTGTGTTCACCTGCTGGTTACAAGGGACCAACCAGCACCTACAGGCTTTTTGCTGCCCTTCAGACACTCCTTAGCTTGGCTAGAGACAGATCCAGGCCCACGTCTCCCCCCAGGAGACCTTTCTAAAGAGCCAAGATGCTCGGGGCAGACTCATGAGCAGATGGTGCTGTGGGAGCCCTGCCAGGGTGGAGCCAAGGCAGGAGCAAAGACCTCAGAGGTAGTTTCACAACTAACAACACACACTTCAGGCTCCAACAGTTGCTGTGCCTGGAAACCTTCAGAGCTGGCATCGCCAGGACAGATTATTCCATGGCATTAGATCCCAGGAGCCAAAGCCCTTCCTGTACAGGGCAGGCAGTCATCTGAAAGCGAAGATGTGGGCCCGTCTTCATCTAGACCATCCCCAGGATGGCCACATGCAACAGCAGGGGGGACCCCCCACCTTCCACAGGCAACCAAGAGGACACAGGGGGGGCAGGAGGACACTCACTGCTCTGTGCGGTGGCCGGACAGAGGGCTGTTTCCTCCAAGCTTTGGCTCCTTCAGTCCCAGCCGCAGATCCACCCCATGGGATGCTCCAGGGCTGCTGGTTGGCATTTCCTCTGGAGCCTGGAGCAATCACCCAAAATTCCTTACCCATTAGCCCAGGGTTAGCCCACAGGTGAGCTGAGTTTGGTCCCCAAAATGCTTGAACCTGGGAAGTTAAGGGCCTTCGCTAGCAAACCACAGCCCAGCACGTGCTGAGCCAGGACACACGGACCCCTGAGCTCCTGCCACCTCCCAGCAGGCCCCAGCTCAGCTGAGAGCCCCAGCTTCCTCTGGGCCCTGCTCATCACCCCAGGCCCTCCTGTGCTGCCCATCCCTCCTCTCACCTCGCCCTCCAATTGCAGCTGCATCTGAAGAGGAAAACGAGCCTGCAGCTCCTGCTGCTCTCTGTCATCCTGCCCCTCACCATCAAGGGCCAAGCCCGGCTTTGGGACAGCTTCCTCCAACCTACAGAAGCCAGAGAAGCAGGCACTGAGCCAGAGAAGATCCTCTGCTGAAGCGCCATTTTGCATAAGAAATTTTGGGATGGACCAAACACCAGATTGGGCCTTTGCAACCCAGCTCCCCTTGGGGCTTGTGTGCTCTGCTCCAGCAGGTTCAGAGCCGAACCCAGCCACAGTCGAGATGATGCTGCACACCAGCAGCTCCTCTGCTTCCTGACAGGCACTAGGCTCTCACCAGCACTAAAACCCTGCAGGTTCCTTGACACAGGGGACACCAGGAGGTCACACACAAAAGCTCTGTTGCTTCTTTCCCCCCAGCCTCACCTGGGCAGCTCCACTGGGCTCACGCTGGACGGAGCCTGTGGCCCTGCTGCCTGGTTCTCTGCCTCACGGGCACCATCCTCATAAGCAAGAAGCTTTGCCCTCAGCTCCGCCACCTGCAAGGAGGGATTTTCTGTTTGCTCAGATGGTTTTATGACCCCTGGAGCTCAGAGGTTTGCACCCCAAACAGACCACAGCTAAAGACAGAGCCCTGCCCTCCCCACCAGCATCTCACCTCCCCTTTCAGCTGCTCACACAACTCCACGTATTCACAGAGGTGGGAGTCAGAGCTGCACATGTTGCTCTTCAGCTGCAGAGACAGGGACGAGACAGAGGTTACAGAAGCACTGGGGCAGCACATACCCTCTCCTGACACCGGAGCGGGGCACCTCCTCGGCCTCCTCCAGGATGCAGGGGCCCCGTGGAGCCCCGGGCTGGCTGCAGCAGACACAATCTGCACTCGTGGACCTACTGCCGCAGTCACAAGCCTTTCTAGGCTCAGGGCTGGGGAGCTTCAGCAGAAGCCTGGGCACACACTGTCTGCAGCTCCATCAGCTGCTTTCTGCCCAGAGCAGCACCCCCAGGGCTGGAAAACTCACGCCGGAGAAGGGAGGCTCCCACTCACCTACCCCAGCATGCAGCAGACTCCCTCCCATCCAGCAGCAGCTCCCAAACACCCACAACAAACACATCACCCCCACCACATGAGCTCCTCACCGACAGCTTGATCTCCTTGGCCCTGCTGGCATACTTGAGGGTGTTGTAGGTGTCTTCGTAGGCCAGCACAGAGGGGCTCACCGCTGCCACCATGACGCTGCGGCAGTTGCCACCCAGGCAGTCCTTCAGCAGGCGCGTCAGCTTGCTGTCCCGGTACGGGATGTGGCTTTTCTTGCCCTGGAGCAAGAGAGCCAGGATCTGCTCAGCTTTGGGCCCCCAGGCACTCAGCTCCTACCCCTGAGTGACCAGGGGATGGCTGCGCTCACCCCACAGCACCAGCAGCACTGAAACTTGAGCACACCGCTCACATTCAGGCAGCCCAGGGAGCCAGAGCCCAGCAGGGCCATGTGGGGAACAGCGTTACCTTTGCATCAGCCAAGGCGTTGATGACGTTGATGAGGGCCAGCAACGAGCGGTTGATGTTGGCCCCCTCCCGCAGCCGCTCTCCCCTGGTGTTGGCCACCGACGCTCGCTCTGAGCCTGCCAGGTCGATCAGGCTCATCTTGGCCACCTTCAGACCCCGACTGAGGCTGCCAGGGCAGTGCTGCTGCTTCACGTGGATCTGTGAGGACAGAGATGGGTGAGGCTGCAGCTCGACAGGGGGTCGGTGGTTGGAGGCGGCTCAACAGCAGGGCAAGAGGGTGATGCTTAGAACGGGATGGCCAAGTGGATGGTGTGGGCTGTGAGGCAGAGAGGAGCCTGGCACGCCAAGAAGACAAGCCAAAAACTCGGTGATGACCCAAACAGCAAAACCATGGAAGGGATCCTGCAGGAAGTGACAGCTATGGGAAATAATCAGCATCTCCTATGCTTGGTGCACAAGCAGGGCAGAGCCGGCTGGGTCCCCAAAGGGCCAAACACCACCCAGAGCCCCAGCCCCAGTGCATTTTGTCAAAGTCAAGACACCGATGGGGGCCTACAGGCCTGGCATCAGCCAGGGCTTTCAGTGCTGAGCCCAGATCCCAGCTGGTGTGGGCAAGGAGGGACACAGCCACCAAGACACATCGGGCAGCATCGCTCCCTAACTTCCCCTTCTGCATCCCTAAAGGTCTCCCTGGAGAATGCAAATGCTTTCCCCACAGCCTTAAAACACACTCAGCCCCTAGGAACAGCACCTGCACGGACTGGAGGTGCCATGGGACTGCTGGAGCCCACTAACAGGTCCTGCATCCTCACCAGACTGTGCCGTGCCTGCCAGGAGGCAAAGCTGGCAGCGGGAAGGGCACATTTCCAGCACAGCAAATGGATTCAGAGCAGGCAGGAATCCAGCACCCACCAACAAACCCAGCTGGGGTGCCACCTGGAAAAGCATCCAGGCACCTGGACTTCCCCCTGCAAGCAGCCACGGGTGAGACACCAGCTTCAGACTGAAACTGCAGTCGGAGCCCCCCGTTTCCCCACACAGCCGTGACCGCCCTGCTCATTCAGGAGAGGGCCTGGCTGGAACTGAAATCAGCTGGCAGGTGTGCATAGGAGAGCACCACCAAACTGGGGAGCCCATTTACAGAGCCCCTGCGGGAGTGTAATTCCCAGCTCAGTGCCAAGGAAGACACGACGGAGGAGACAGCCTGCTCAAGGCACGAGCACAAACCAGCCCCTCTGCTCTGGGTCAGCTTTTAGGTACAGCTGCCACACGTTGAGTCAACAAGAGTCAAAAGCACACAGTGAAGTTTCAGCCCCAAGGGGCAGAACACCAAGCTGAGAGCATGGAGCTGGCCGGGAGGTGCGGCCACCAGCGTGACCGGTACGTCCCGTCCTGCGGCAGCGTGCCCAGGGCCCTGTTCAGCCCCATACCTCTCTTTGCAGGGCTACAACTGCTCTGCTTTACCCCGTGGCACATGAGGGGCAGTGGCAGGAATCCCAGTCCCGCCATGGCCTTGCTTCCTCCTCTCTTTTTAAGCACAACCCCCCAGTGCCACTGCATCCACCAGCCCTCACCTGGAAGATGGCATGCGAGCGGGAGGAGACAGCGTTGGCGTCAGTGGGATGCTGCGTGCGATTCCTGTTGCCGTTGGCCAACATCTCCAGGAGCTGCTCTGCTGACGCAGGCTGGGAGAGAACAGGGAGAGGGATGCTACCAGTGTGCCCCATCTGCAGGCACAGACACAACCCAACACAGAGCACCCACGGCTCTGGCATCCTGCAGCACCGTGGGCCTCGTCTCAGCTCAGGCTCATGTTTGCTGCCAGCCAGGAGCTGTGCAGGTCGCACCCCCCTATCTTCAGAGACCCCCTGTCTCCAGGGACACATCTGCTTTCAGAACTGGTGGAGGTGCAGCACTGCCCATTCTTATACCTGGTGGAAGGAGAGGCCCTGGACCACAGCTCCTCGCTCAGGATCCTCCCGAATAGCTAGAGGTCCCTTGGGCTCCAGCAGGTCATAGATCTGCTCGTTGTACACCTGAAGCAGGGAACTCAATGTAAGGCTGAGGTTTGGCTCCCCAGTGGTGAGCAGGGAGAGGAGCTTTGTACCCCAGGGTCACACATGACCTTGTGTCCCTCTCCCAACACCACCTGCAGGACATCACTACACCCAGGGCAGCTGATGGTGCTCTAGCTGACAGCTCAGGAGGGCTTTCAAAGCAACTCACTTTGCCACAGCTCCTCTAAAGCCTTTCCAGCCAGGAACCCCTCATTGCTACGTGCATCATGGCAAGGAAGAGAAAATCCCATGACTCCAGACAGGAGAAACCAGGAACACCAGGTCATTGACCCGGCAGGGTGAGCTGCTCCCTTCCAGTTGGGCTCTAGGGCTGCCCTGGGGGCACTGGGTACCCTGAACGGGGCACTACAGGGTCTGCATCAACCCCAAATCTTAGTGACGGGGACCCAGTTGCGGCAGCCCCAATGCACCTCCTGGTAGGAGACTAGGACCTCACAGCTCTTCTCCTGCCTTCTGGCCTCCATCCTCTGGTACAGCTCCACCATAGTCAAGTACATGATGCCAGGGCTGTGCTCCGAGCCCAGCATGGTGTAGGTTTTCCCTGCTCCGGTCGCGCCATAGGCAAACACTGAGAGGAGAAAGGGTGGATGGGTGAAGGAGTGAATGGGAGCAGCAGAACATCCGCTCCTTGCTGCAGAGGAGATGTGGAGATCTTCCCGCAGCAGCCCCTGCAGCAGGGCTCGCTCACAGGCTCCCGGAGACGAGGCAAAGCTCATTACCCTCTGCACTACCTGCAGCAGCCTTCAGTGCAGGTTATTTCCTCATTGCAGCCTCTCCAATTTAGCAGAGGCAGAATGAGCCCCCAAACCATCACCGCTTGGATGCTCCAGTCACCTCCAAACACTTCCCTTTCATAAACCAAGCAGCCCCATTCCCCCATCTCTCACCAGAATGGCTTTCTTCATCCAGCCCTCATTATTCATCTCCATTTTCAGCCCCAGTCTTTCAACACCCTCTTTAAAACATCACCATCAGACCAGGACACACTGATCTAGAGAGCCTCAGCCCTTCTCCCTGTTAGCAGCACTCGGGGCCCAGCCACTCTCTCCTGAGAGGATCCTGGAGCTCTTTTATGCAGACAGAGACACGAGCCGTGCCTGCCAGGTGGGCACGGTGACAGAGGCAGCCTTCAGCGCCTCGCAGAGCACACGGGGAGCCAGGAATAGCATCCTGCAGCGCCAGTGCCCGGCCCGGCACGCGATGAGACAGGAGCGCGGTGTCTCCCGCTCAGTGCCTGCCTCGCACAAGGGATGGGCTCATTAAGGCACCGTCTGCTGACAGCCTGCAAACGGCACAGGGGCTGCAGCACCACGAGAGGAGCTTCCAGGCCCAGCTTCATGGAGCTGCCAGCCTGGGAGATGCTCAGGAGGGGCACAGCAACCCTCAAAGCACCCCAAGGTGTGGCTGCTGCACCCCAGATCCCTCCCCGAAACTCAGCATCCCTGTGGCCGCAGCCCCACATCCAACCTACCTTCACTTCTGCCACAGGGCTCTGCTGACTCCCGCTCAGGTCAGGGCCCACCAGAACCCACAGGTCCCTCCCAGCCACACAGTCCCCAGCCTGTACCCAGCTCCTGGGTTACCCCATCACATCCGTGTTAAACTACACATCCTCGTGGTTGCCTTTCCCAGCCCAGGCAGGTCTCTCCCACAGACCACATCACATCCTCAGCACACTTGTCATCACTAAGGGATGCCACCACCAAGTTGAAGGCTGCAGGTTTAGCACTGCTCTTGTGCCTCCCGTCCTCCCCACTCCCAACCGCCTGGGGGCTTCCAAACTAACCCCCCAGCTCTCCCAAGCAGATGGGGCAGGAGCTCCCCCAGCACCCAAGCCAGCGGCCAGCTCTTACCGGAGCAGTTGTAGCCCTCGAGGACGCTGTCGAGCAGCTCGGAGGTGCTGTGCTGGAACACCTCCTCCTGCGTGGCCTCTTCCCCAAAGACCCGGTCAAAGACAAACTCCAGGTCCTTGCCCTTGGGCCCCCGCGCGGGCAGCGCGCTGCCGGGGGCAGCCCCGGGCTCCGCGGGGCTGAGGACGATGCCGTGCTCGTTAACGACGTGCACGACCGGGGGCAGGACCCGCTCGCTGCGGGCCAGGGGCCGCACACGCACCACGACAGTCACGGGGCCCTCCTCGGGCGGGGGGCACGGCCCCATGGTGGCAGCAGGGACAGGCACCGGGCTGCTGGGACGGCTCCGCTCCGAGCTCCAACGTCTCACAACGGAGCTCGCACACTGGGGGAGGGCAACGGCTCAGCGCGGGGGCAGCGGCTGAAGGGGGGGGGGGGGGGGTCTGGGAGCTGGGCACCCACCCCTGCCCTAACCCCGGAGCCACCGGGACAACACCAGAGCCACCGTTACAAACCCCAGAGCCATCCCTATAACCCCCAAGCCACAGCTATAATCTCAGAGCCACCGCTATAACCCCAGAGCCACCCCTATAAGCCCAAAACCACCGCTATAACCCCAAAGCCACCGCTATAATTTCAGAGCCACCCCTATAACCCCAAAACCACCGCTATAATCCCAAAGCCACCCCTATAACCCACGAGCCACCGATATAACTCCAGAGACACCCCTACAACCCCAGAGCCACCCCTATAACCCCAGAGCCACCGCTATAATCCCAGAGACACCGCTATAATCCCAGAGACACCGCTATAACCCCAGAGACACCGCTATAACCCCAGAGCCACCCCTATAACCCCAGAGCCACCGCTATAATCCCAGAGACACCGCTATAACCCCAGAAACACCCCTATAACCCCCGAGCCACCCCTATAACCCCCAACTGCTCCCCAACAGCCCCACATCCCCTCCACCCCAGCACCGACCCCCCCACCTCCGGGCCCCCACAACCACTCCCCCCCCTCCAGGTCCCTGTCCCACAGCCCTTCCGGACTCCTCGGACCCCGCACAGCGCCGCGCCTCCCCTCCAGACCCACATCACCCCACAACCCCTACACCCGCCCCACATCGCCCCCTGAGCCCCACTCGCTCCCCTCAGACCCCTTTGCCCTCCCTCCCCGCCGCCCACCTCCGCTCTCCACACCGGGCACCGCTCCGTATTCAAACGGAAGCTCAACAACCGCTGGACAGCAGCAGGGCGATGCTGTGGGGCAGTGGAGGTTACCATGGGGAACACACCATGGGTTGGGGGGAATTCTGTTGGGCCAGACCACAGCAAAGGGATGCCATGGGGCAAGACTGTCACTGGGAGATGCCAGGGGGGCGATGCCGTGGGTCCAGGCTCAGTCCGAGTAGATGATGAAGCCGGAGAAGGTGCTGTACTTGTTGTTGTTGCCGCCGTGGGCTTTGCCCCCGTCCAGCTTGATGAAGACCTCGTCGCCCGCGTCCAGGTGCAGGATGACGCTGTTGCTGGCGTAGTCGTAGTTCTGGTCGGCGTCCTGGGCGATGGCGCTGGCCCGGACCTGCGCAGGGGACACCGCGTTACCCGGCTCGGGGCCGTGCATCCCATGGGATACCCAGATCCCAGCTCAGGCACAGCCAGGGAGAGGGCCTGCGAGCGCCGGTGCGGTGGGGGGGGAGCCCTGGGTGCCCACCCACGGGTGGAGGTGGCTGCTCCGAGCATCACCCAGAGCCTCAGCTCGAGCTGGCAGGTGTGGGTTTGGATGGGGGACAATGGCACGGACATAGGACTATGGGTGCGGGACCACGGCTCGGACATGGGAGCCCATCTCTGGGTTCGGATGCATGATGGCAACGGACCCTGACTCCAGGTTTGAGTGCAGGACCACGGCTCGGACATGGCACCATGGCTCCGGGTACGGACACAGGACCACAGCTCACACACAGAACCCAGGCTGAGATGGGGCACCACAGCTCTGACGTGGACCCGACCCCAGGTCTGGACGGCTCAGACATAGCTCCACATCCAGATGTGGGACCACATCCTGGACACGGGACCCCAGCCCCAAACCAACTTAATGAACCCAGCGCATCCCCACAGGCTTCATGGGGATCGTGAACATGTGGTGAGGGCTGAGCTCAAACCCGCCCCCCCCCCGCCCAAACCAAGCCTTGAGCTCAGCCAGCTCCCACCCCGCTGCGGAGCAGGATGCAGGAGGCCAAGGCCAGGAGGTGCTGGCAGAGCTGGAGGTGCCTGGAAGCTCTGTGGCTGGAGCCTGCTGCTGCTGCTGCAGCATCATTTGGGTAATCAAATCCACGGCGGCGCCTTGCGGGGCCGTGGTGTGGCGCTGGGTGACAGTGACAAGCTGGCAGGTAAAACCCCAAGCGAAAGGCAGACGTGATGCTCCTAATTACAGCCAACCGGAATGGGCTTTTAATTGGATCGCGCCAGGCGGGGAGGCACCGGCGAGAGGCTGCGGGGTCCCAGATGTGGGGTGGGAGGAAGGAGGGGTGTCCCCAGGGAGCCCTGCCTGTTGCCCCTAGGGCAGCGTCCCCTGGGAATGCAGCCGCCCCTTCCCGTGCTCACTGCGATGGTGGGGGGCAAGCACTGTTAACTCTGGAGCCTACTGACAGCCCATAGGGCTTGCTCTCATGCAGCCGTATCCTTCGTGCCATCACCATCACCCTGGGTTTACCCCAGCAGCACCGGGGGTCCCTGTCGCCAAGGCTCACCGTGGGTCACAGTGCCCCGCTCTCAACCAGGGGTTGTGTGAGGAAGAGGAGCAGAGGAAGAAGCACAGAGGGAAGGAAAGCGAGGAAGAGCCTTGGCGCCTGGCTCTGCTGCCATCGTCCCCCCCTGCAGCCAGAGCCACTCGCTGCCATCCATCCCTCTTCCCTCGGCACTGTGTGCCCTGGCACTCACCACGGCCAGGCCGAGCCCATGGCCTCATGCCCCTCATCCTGCTCCGTGCCTCAGTTTCCCCTTGCCACAGCTACAGGTGGAAACCATGGCGGGGGGACACATGGCCCTCGGAGCTGGCTCTGCCATAGCCTCTGTCACCGACCCCAGTGACAGCGCTGGGGGTGTCACCATCCCTGGGGACACTGTGGGATGGTCCCCAGTGTCACTGCTGCACCCGAGGGCCCTGGGCTATTGGGGTACGGGGTGCTCCTGTGTAGAGGCTGAGCCACTCGGTGCCTGGGGGACACCATGTGCCACGGCCACCATGGCCCAGGATGCCCAGTGTGTGTCAGTGGACCCCCCCCAGAACCCACAGGTGTGGTGGTGGGTGCCCCCCTTCAGCCCACCCCCGGCCAGGGCAGTGGGTACCCTCCAGACAGGGTCCCCTGGGGACCCCAAACCCACCCGGTTCCAACCCAGCACCTCCCATCCCGCTGCCCCTCTGGCTTCATCCCCGGGTAAGGCAAACCGGAGCCATTGCCGCTAATGAAGCACCCGCAGCAGCTCCCTGAGCACGGGCTCCCCAGGCTCTCATTAGCTCCAGCCCCGACACGGCGGTGATGGGCTGTGCCCCAAACCGGCAGCGCCCAGAGGAGGGAGAGGGCTCAGAGTGGGGCGGGGGGGGGGGGCAAGCTCTAATTGCCTTGGAGAACCCCGCGATTGACCCTAATCCATTGGGAACCCCCCTGGGACCTCCCAGCCTTGCCAGGGAGGGGGCGGTTTAGCAACGACCCCCCAGGGTGTAATGAGTGGGGGCGTTTGGGGGGTACCCGTCTCAATCCGAGCCGAAGCGCTCCCGAGCGGCTGCTTCAGCACCACCGGAGCCCTGACAGCTCCTCAGTAATTAACAACCCGTTAATTGAGCTGCATCCCCCGGCCGGGGGCTCCGCATCCATCCGCTCCCATCGACCCCACACGGGCTGGAGCGCGCCGAGGGAGGGGAGGAGGTTGGGAAGGGTTGGGGGGGGGGGCAACACTATTCCAGGGGAGGAAAAAGGGGTCCGGAGCTTGGGGGAAAGACCCAGGTGTCACTGAGAACCCCCGGAATTTGGGGGAGACAAAAGAAATGAACCAAAGGGAAGGAGACGCCAAGTGTTTGGATGTGGGGAAGCGCCGCGGGGCTCCTGCTCCTGCTCCCGCTCCGGGGGGGGCCGTGCAGGGCTCCCGCTCCCCACACACCCCCACACACCCCCCCCGGCTGCTGTTTGGGTTGAAAACTCAGTGTTTGGGTTCATTCCGCGCTGTACGTCCTCAGGACAGGGATGCACCGCGGGGCTTGGTGCCGGCAGGAAACGCTGGGAAGCAGGAGCAGGGTGGGATGGATCCCACCGGTGACACCCAAGGGGATGGGGCTCCGGTGAGGTTTCGGGGGTCAGGGCCACGTCTTGTGCCCCGGGTTGTGACTGGGGGGGGGGGGGGGGGGGGGGGGGGGGGGGGGGGGGGGGGGGGGCACGGGGTGGGGAAGGGGCAACGGTTTGGGCATCACCCGGACGCCGCGGGGATGGAGAGGCTGTGTCTGGGCATCGGGAGGGTTTCCCGATGGATTGGGCTGGGGGGAATGCTGGAGCAGGGGGGGCAACAACGAAGCCAGCCTCGAGATGCCCCCCCCCCCATGTTGTCCCCTGTAATATCTCGGCACAGCCCGGGCAGGGATGGGGACATCTCTCCTGGCACAGCAGCAGCAGCAGAGCTGGCTCCGGGCTGGGGGTGCAGCACCCCAAAAGCAGGGCAGGCGCTGCCCCCCTCCAGGCCACCACAAGCACTGACCTCTGTGGAGGAGCCCTATCCCGTCCCCCTCGTCCCCCCCCCACCCCGGGCAGTGCAGAGGGGCCAGGAGGGGCAGAACACTGCGGGGACACCCCAGAGGCACAGCCAAGGATGGGACCGAGGGGACCCTTGGGGACACATCAGGGCAGCGCGGATATGGAGCACTCAGGGGAGCATCTCCAGGGATGAGGCACCCTGGGGATGCACCCAGAGCCCAGCATCACTACCGGGAGAAGGATGGAGCATCCCGGGGGAGCTTGCCCAGGGCTGGGAGAAGGATGTGGCCCAGTGGGAATGCACCCAGAGCCCATCATGTCACTAGGAGAAGGACAGGGCACCCCAGGGGTGCATCTCGATGGCCAGGAGCTCATCACTGCCACCGGGAGAGGGACAGAACATCCTGGGGGTACATCTCTGGGGATGGGAAAAGGACGGGGCACCCTGAAGGTGCACCCAGAGCCCACCATCACCTCTGGGAGAAGGATGGAGCAGCCCAGTGATGCATGCCTGGGGCCACGAGAAGGACAGAGCACCCTAAGGGTGCACCCAGAGCCCACCATTGCTACCGGGAGAAGGATGTGGCATCCTCTGGATGCATCCCTAGGATAGGAAAAGCACGGAGCACCCCAGGGAAGCACCCAGAGCCCATCATTGCCACTGGGAGAAGGATGGAGCACCCCAGCGATGCATCCCTGGGGCCACGAGAAGGACAGAGCACCCTAAGGGTGCACCCAGAGCCCACCATTGCTACCGGGAGAAGGATGTGGCATCCCCTGGATTGCATCCCTAGGATAGGAAAAGCACAGAGCACCCCATGGAATCACCCTGGGGCCACTAGAAGGACAGAGCACCCTAAGGGTGCACCCAGAGCCCACCATTGCTACCGGGAGAAGGATGTGGCATCCCCTGGATTGCATCCCTAGGATAGGAAAAGCACGGAGCACCCCAGGGAAGCACCCAGAGCCCATCATTGCCACTGGGAGAAGAGATGGGGCACCCTTAGGAAGCCCCCCAGAGCCCATCCCCGGTGTTTGGGGGGGGGGGGCAGCAGCTCATCCCCGTCCCCGCGGTGGGGCTGGCAGCCGGGATGCCCAGCCCTTACCTGGCCGTTCTTGCAGAGGTCGGCCCACATGCTGGTGCCGTCGCCGCCGCGCATCAGGACGTGGTAGGTGAAGAAGTAGGTGCCGGGGATGGCGCAGGTGAACTTGCCCGAGGCGGCGTCGTAGCTGTTGCCCAGGTTGGTGACCACGTCGTCGAACTTGAGCACCTCGTAGCCCTCGTGGGGGTTCTTGAGGCCGGCGTAGAAGGCGACGCGCGGCACCGTGCTGTAGGTGGCGGCGCTCACCGCGCCCGTAGCCCCCGGTCCCGGCAATCCCGGCGGTCCCGGCCGCCCCGCTTCACCCCGTGCCCCCGCCGGTCCCGGCGGTCCCGGTTCTCCCGGCGGTCCCGGTGGTCCCGGTTTCCCCGGTCGCCCCGGTTTTCCTTGAGGACCTTGCACCAGGGTGGAGGGCGGCGGGAGGGGGCCTCGTTCCGCCGGTTGCGGGGGGGGAGCGGCGGGGCCGTAGGGCTCGCAGACCATGCGGCACGTCCCCAGCATCTCGTAGCGGCCGTCGGTCCCGGCGGAGCTCACCAGCACCGGGATGAGCACCACCAGCACCAGCACCATCACCACCCCCGCCGCGGCCGCCAGCAAAGTTTTCCGGCCCAGGCTGAGCCGCCGCCCGGCCGGGGCGCGCTGCCGCCCGGGGGGGGGAATGGTGCCGGTGGGGGGGAGCAGGGCGGCGGCGGCGGGGGGGGGGGATCGGCGGCGGCGGCGGCGGCTCCGCTTCGCTGCGCTCCGCTGGCTCCCGTGCGCCCCGCGCCCGCACAGGCCACGCCCACTCCCGACACGCCCCGCCCACCGGACACGCCCCCCCCCCCCGAACCCTCCCCCGTTTCTCCATGGGACCCCCCCCCCCCGAATCCTCCACCCGGTGGCCACGGGGACACCCCCCGGGACCCGCCACCGGTGTCCCCAAGGGGGGACGGTCCCCAGAGCCGCCCCCCCCCCGTGCCTCAGTTTCCCCTCCCTGTGACAGCGGCCGCGCACCCCCCCCGCGGTGCTCGGCGTGGCGAAGGCCGCGGTGACAACGGAGCCGTCCCCGCGGGGCGCTGAGCACCGGGGGGCTTCGTGGCACGGGGACACGCGGCTGCGCCCGCTCCATCGCCCGCCACCGCCGTCAGCCTCGGCGGGGACAGCGGGACGCGATGGGAAGTGACAGCCGCCGCCAGCGCCGGGGGTGAGCGAAGGACGCGAGGCCGGGGGGGACACAGGCGATGGGGACAGGGCGGGCGAGGGGGGGGGGCACAACACACACAGCCCTGCGCGGCCCCGGGGCTGCTCCCGGTGCCACCCGCCACAGGTGACAGCGCCGAGGTGGCACCAACCCCGATGGGGTCCATGGGGTCATCGTTGTCGTCGTCCCCCCCCACCAAGAACCCGCCCTGGGGGTGCGTTCCCCAAGCCTCAAAGGACACACGGGGGGAGGGGGACACAGCCCCCCCAGCCCAAAAGAGGAGGGGACCGAGGGGACACTCGGCAGCCCATCGATCGTCCCCAGCTCCCACAGAGGCTTTACTTTGATGAGCAAGAATCAATTAGTCAGCTTTAAGGAGGTGATTTATTCCTGGGGCTTAACGAGGCTGGGGGGGGGGGGGGGGGGGGGGGGCTGCCAGCCCCGTGTCCCCCCTCAAGCTGTCACCATCATGGCACTGGTTCCTTCCCTGGCTCTTTCCTCCATTCTGCCCCTCTCCCCCCCCCCTTCACCCCATTAATTCTCCTTCTGTTTTAACAAGCACCTAAAATCACACCCGGTTGAAGCCACCAGACCTGAGTCACGGCCGCACAGTGCCCCCGGTGGGCAGGGGCTTTGCGTGGGGATGGGGTGGCCATGGGGGTCCCAGGCACACCCCGGCTGCATCAGGGCACTGAAGGATTCAGGGGACATCCCTGGTCCTGGCCACTGGGTCCTTGCAGTGGGGACCCCAGCCCAAGTCATTTGCCACAGGCCATTGTGCTCCCATGGCATGGCCACTACCCCAGGCCACCTCATCACCCTGGGCCACCACGTCCCCATGGCATGGGTACCACGTCCACAGGCCATGTCCCTACAGCCGAGCCAGGACGGCCTCACCACTGCCGTGGGGTGGGACCAACGCCGCAGCTGGTCCTGGCCGGGTACCCCAAGGTGCTCCCTGCCCCTGTTCCCAACCCCTGCATGAGGAGGTGACGCAGCGCAGTCCCCCAGGCCGGCTGCATCCCCCTGGGGATGGAAAACGGATCACAAACCTCCGAAGGGCCCTGTTTGAGGAGGAAGGACAAAGGCGGGAGGTGACAGCGGTGGCAGCGGTGGCTGCGGCAGCGGCTGCGGCGCTGGCTCTGCTCGACGCCAGCCGCTGCCGCTCCTCTGCAAAGGTTAAGCAAACAGCAGCGCCGGCACAATCGATGCGCGGCCGAGCCTGCCGCTGTTTGCTCTGCAGCATCACGCGGGGAGCGGGGTGGGTGACACCGAGGGGACGCTGCCGGCGGGATGCATCCCCCCATGGCTCGCTGGGGAGCTCAGGAAGGGGGATTTGGGTCAGGGAAGGGGTTTTTGTGGGGAGCAGTGCTGGGCCCTGCCTCAGTTTCCCCTCGGGGGGGCACAGGGGCGCTGTGCTGCTGCTGTGGCAGCACTGATGGCTCAGCAGGAACATGGCACTGGGAGCTGGAAACAACCAACAACCCCGATGTCAGCCCACGCTGCTGAGCTTGGGAAAGGAGCTGCTGCTCGCAAACTGTCCCTGATGGTTTTAGGTGCTGGCCCCCAAACTCATGCTGTGTGCCCAGGATGGGGCCCAGAAGGGGCTGTGGGAGCACATCCATCCATCCATCCATCCATCCATCCATCCACCCATCCATCCATCCATCCATCCATCCATCCATCCCTCCATCCACCCATCCATCCATCCCTCCCTCCATCCATCCATCCATCCATCCATCCATCCTTTCATCCATCCACCCATCCATCCATCCATCCATCCATCCATCCATCCATCCATCCATCCATCCATCCATCCATTCATCCATCCTTTCATCCATCCATCCACCCATCCATCCATCCATCCATCCATCCATCCATCCATCCATCCATCCATCCATCCCTCCATCCGTCCATCCGTCCATCCATCCATCCATCCATCCATCCATCCATCCATCCATCCATCCATCCATCCATTCACCAACCCGCACCTCCTTGCATCCACACATCCTTCCATCCATGAATTCATCCACACATGTATGCATGCATCCATTTGTCCATCATCCACTCATCCATCCTGTGTCCCTGCATCCCGCCATGCATCTGTTCATGCACCCTTCCATCTGCGCATTCATCCACGTATGTCACATCCACATAGGACACATGTCCATGCATCCACGCACCTATACATCCACATGGATGGCTCACTGGTTGGTTGCACACTTGGACAGAGGGTTGGCCAGTTGGCTGCATGGTTGGATGGCCAACGGGCTGGTTGGCTTGAAGGCCACTAAGGTGGCTGTTTGCTGGCTACCTGCTCACTCGCCTGACTGGGTGGCTGCTGGCTGGCTGGCTAGCTGGCACTGGGTAACTGGTGGCCAACTACCTGGCTGGCTGGCTGGTGGCTGGCTAACCAGTTGGCTGGCTGGCTAAGAGGTGGGCTAGCTTGCTGGCTGCATGGCCAGTTGACCCGTTGGGCCCAGGTCTTGCTGGCCAGTGGCAGGCTCATTGACCAGCTCTGGCCCTGGGAACAGGGACGTGCCAGTGCACCCCAGCCCAACACCGGGCACTGCCCCTGCCCATGGGGGAGCACAGCTGCAGGTGTCCCCCCTGTCCCCATCCCAGTTCCCGTCCCCATCCCGACCCCGATGCCTCTCATTACGGACACAGCGGGACTCATGCCCCCCCACTGCGCTGCAATTAAGGGCTGTGGTGCTGCTGAGAGCCTGGCTGGGGAGGGATGGGGCACCGGATCCGGGATGGGCTCAAGGGAACATGGGGCTGGAGCAGCGGGGACTGGAGCTGCTGGGACCTGCGGTGCTGTCCCCAGTGTGCCCCATGGCCAGGGTGCGCAGTGGCACTGGGTGACAGCCTGCGGGAGGTGCAGGGGGTGGCACTGGAGGGTGTCCTGCACAATGCCAGCATGCGACACCCCAGGCCATGCAGTGATGGTGACAGTGGGTGACAGCCCTTGGGCCATGCAGTGACAGCAACACTGGATGATACACTGCGGGACAGCAGTGACGGTGACGCGGGGTGACAGCCCGTGGGCCATGCAGTGACAGGGCACCGTGTGACATCCCATGCGCCAGGCACTGATGGTGACTCTGGGTGACAACCCACGGGAGCTGCAGTGGCTCCGCGTGGCACCCGGTGGCCCCGCAGTGACAGTGACACCCCTGGGTGCCACGCAGTGACAGTGACACCCCACAGCTTGCACCAGTGACACTGCGAGACCATGGGGCTGTGCCGCAGCACTGGGTGACAGAGTGGGACTGGGCAGCCACGGTGTCACTGTGACACCCCAGGGGCTGTGCAGTGACAGGGACACTGTGCTGCACCGCAGGGACCATGCAGGGATGGTGCCAGCGATGACATCCAGGGCCACGCAGTGACACAGGTGGCACCAGTGCCATGTGGTGACACCACAGGCGGGCCCTGCAGCCTGGCTCCCCCCACTGGGGGTTCCTCCCTTGTAGGTATTGGGGCCCCCACCAAGCCCACACCTGGGGACAGTCCCTGGTGGGGGATGTCATCATGTCCCTATAGCCCTGGAGGGGGGATCCTGCCAGCTCCAGCACATCTGCACTTGCCATTCCCAGTGGATACCCTGGGATGGTGCTCTGCAGGGAGAGTGCTCTGGGACAGGATGCTCCAGGTAAGGGGTGCTCCAGGAGTGGGATGCACTGGGGAAGGGGTACACCAAGGACGGGTTGCAGTGGGATAGGGGTGCAGTGGGATGGGGGTGCAGCAGGATGGGGTACACCAGGGACAGGTTGCAGCAGGATGGGGTGCAGTGGGATGGGGATGCAGCAGGATGGGATGCAGCAGGATAGGGGTGCAGCAGGATAGGGTACACCAGGAAGCGGTGCAGTGGGATGGGTTGCAGCAGGATGGGGTACACCAGGGACGGGGTGCAGTGGGATAGGGGTGAAGCAGGATGGGGTGCAGCAGGATAGGGGTGCAGCAGGATAGGCTACACCAGGAAGCAGTGCAGTGGGATGGTTTGCAGCAGGATGGGGTACACCAGGGACAGGGTGCAGTGGGATGGGGGTGCAGCGGGATGGGGTGCAGCGGGACAGGGTGCAGTGGGATGGGGGTGCAGCAGGATGGGGTGCAGCAGGATGGGGGTGCAGCAGGATGGGGTGCAGCAAGATAGGGTACACCAGGAAGCGGTGCAGTGGGATGGGTTGCAGCAGGATGGGATACACCAGGGACAGGGTGCAGTGGGATGGGGTGCAGTAGGATGGCGTGCAGCAGGATATGAGTGCAGCAGAATAGGGGTGCAGCGGGATGGGGGTGCAGCGGGATGGGGTGCAGCGGGATGGGGTGCAGCGGGATGGGGGTGCAGCGGGATGGGGTGCAGCGGGATGGGGGTGCAGCGGGATGGGGTGCAGCGGGATGGGGTGCAGCGGGATGGGGTGCAGCAGGATGTGTACGGGAAGGCTGTGCAGCGGGATGGGGGTGTCCGTCCCTCACAAGCCCTTAGCAGCAGCAGCAGCAGCAGCAGAACGGATCCACCGCCATTGCCAGCAGTGAAACGCGGCTGCGGGACGGGCCCGGCTCCCGACCCATGGCGGGAGGTGCGATGAGCCGGGGCGGTCTCAGCACCCAGCGCCAGTGCTGGGGATAAGGGCTCAGGATGTGTCCGTCCCGCCCCACCACCCCGGCTGGGTTGCGCTGCCCTTCAGGCCCCCAGCAGGGCCATCAATCGCGCTGTCGATGCCACCCAGCAGACTCATCCGTCACCAGCGCTGCCGCTTGGCCCCGAGGGGGGCTGCACTCTGCGGCCGAGCCCCCAGCTCCGGAACCCTTCCCTGGGGAAGGGGGACCAGGGTGGGTTGAGCCCACATGGGGAAGGGGGGGCTCAACCCGGGTCACCCCAAAGCCAGCCCCCCCCGCCCCGCTAACCCTGTTAGCGGCTGGCGCACGTCAGCAGGGCCGCAGCGGAGCCGCAAACGCGATTACGGGGCCGGTCTCGGCTCCCCCCTGCTCCCGCAGCCCCTTCCCCCGCAGCGCTCCGGCTCCAGCCCCGGTTCACGGCTCGGCACCGCCATTAACGGAGCGCAAAGCAGGGGAGGGATGCGCGGAGGGGTCGCGCTCCCCCGGCACTGCCCGCAAAGGGGGGTACCGAGGGTCGGGGCTGCACAGGGAGCACCGCAGGCGAGTGAGGCACAGGAGCCCCGGGGGCAGAGCTGGGCTCAGGGCATGGCCATGGGGTGGGAAGGGGGCTCGGTCCCAAAAAGGGGCTGTGACGCCTGGGGAAGGTCCCTGTGCTGGCACAGGGGACAGTGAGGATGCTGCCTGGCTCTGCTGCATCCCTGCCTGCACAGGCAGGAGGTGGGCAGGGGCTGCAACGCCGGCCTTTCCCTATTGCCAGGGCAGGGAGACAGGGGGGTGGCAGCGGGACAGGGGGTGGCAGAAGGACAGGGTTGTGGCGGTGGGACAGGGGGTGGCAGTGGGACAGGGGGGTGGCAGTGGGACAGGGGGGTGGCAGCGGGACAGGGGGTGGCAGCGGGACAGGGGGTGGCAGCGGGACAGGGGGTGGCAGAAGGACAGGGGTTATGGCAGTGGGACAGGGGGTGGCAGCAGGACAGGGGGGTGGCAGCGGGACAGGGTTGTGGCAGTGGGACAGGGGTTATGGCAGTGGGACAGGGTTGTGGCAGTGGGACAGGGGGGTGGCAGCAGGACACAGTTGTCCCAAGGGGAAAGCACCGCCATAGAAAACCACAGCCAGCCCCCAAATCGCCCCCCAGGAAGCCAGCCCCAGCCCATGCAGTGCCTGGAGCCAACACAAAGCCATGCCCCCCCCCCCCCCCCCCCCCCCCCCCCATGGAAGCTCACGGCAGGGGCTGAGGCTCCCCCAGGCTCCCCAGGAGCTGTGTACTCAGCGCGCACATCAGCCCCGCTCGTGTGTGCTGAACTTTACCGAGCGCGGCGTGCCCCGGCATAGGAACAACCTGGGAATGGGCCAGGAAAGAGCAGCGCTCGCAGCCCCCCGCTTGTGGAGCTGCAGGGAGCCGGCTGCTGGTTAGCGCTTTATTAAAACAAATGCGAGGAGCCCGGGCTGGAGCTCCCTGCGGGAACACTGCCGCTGCCGGAGAGCTCTAACAGCGCTCGATGAGCTCTAACAAGGCAGGGGCTCAGGGCTCAGCCTGCTCCGAGGATGAATCAGACCCTCAGCCAACGCCGAGGGTGACCCCTAAGGGATAAAGGCAGAAACAGAGGGCAGGAGGGAGGGGGAGCTGAGCACCCAGCCTGCACGATGTGCAAGGAGGCGCTGGCTGCCAGCCCCTGGGGACTGAGCACGTTTCCATTAAATCAGCGTGCAAGAAGGGGGAATTCCATGTCTGAATTCAGCCTAGCCGGGGCTGGGAGCCAGGAAGGGATCAACCTGGGGACACCCAAGAGCAGAAACAGGACCTGGGAAGCCACCTCCCCCCCCCCCCCCCCCTGCATCCCCAGTGAATGGATTCACAGAATCCCAGCCTGGTTTGGGTTGAAGGGACCTCAAAGCTCATCCAGCTCCAACCCCTGCCACGGGCAGGGACCCCTTCCACTGGAGCAGCTTGCTCCAAGCCCCTGTGTCCAACCTGGCCTTGAGCACTGCCAGGGATGGGGCAGCCACAGCTTCTCTGGGCACCCTGTGCCAGCGCCTCAGCACCCTCCCAGGGAAGAGCTTCTGCCTAAGAGCTCATCTCAGTCTCCCCTCGGGCAGGTTCAAGCCATTCCCCTTGGCCTGTCCCTACATTTCCCTGTAAAAAAATCTCTCCAGATTCCTTGTAGGCCTCTTTTAGGTATTAGAAGATTGGCAAAGATTGTCCCGGAAGACATTAAAGTGCCTAAACCCACTGAAGTCCCACCACACAGACCCAGGAGGGGGAAAACAAGGGACGTGTTCCCTCCACTGGCCACAGCCATGCAAGGGGAACGGTCCCATCCCACAGGCAGGAAGAAAGGAGAGGGGCGACGGTGCTGTAGAACCACCCTCCCCTTGGGCAGGCTGCAGGGAGACGCCTCACCCCGCTGTCTGCATTCAGCCGGCAAAGCTCATTAAAGGAGGTGGCCTTTCAGTGCTCTTTTCAAAGGTGGAAATCCAGGCCCCTCGCACAACAGCAAGAGCAGGTGAATTACGAGCTGAAATGCCGGAGGAGGAGGTACACGAGCGCCCCGAGGCCGGCCACAGCCGTGCCCGCTGCCAGCCGCGCCCAGAGGAAATGCAGGGAATCCTCGAGGTGGCTGTGGAGCCTCAGGACCTGCCGGCGGGTGCTCTCCCGCTCGCCGGAGTTGTCGATGATGTGAGTTGCAAGCCTGCGCTTCTCCTCCAGCGGGAGCTGGGAGCGGATGCGAGCTTCTGCCTCCGCCTGGGACAGCCCATTCCTCCGCATGAGCCGGGAGAGCTGCGCCCCGGGGCTGCTGCCGGCAGGGGAGGACGGGGTGAGGTGGGCTCTGAGGGAGGAAGAGGAGGCTTCTGCCTGCCTTCCTCAGCAGAAGTTGGGGGGGGGGGGGGGGGGAGGGAGAGAGATGTGCCCTGTGTGGGCATCCTGCACTCAGAGCAGCACAGGCACCCCTGCAGCACTGCCAGGCCCATAACACCCTAAAGCCTGCCCCAGCCAACAGGGCGCAGGTTGTGGAAGGCCTAAAGACAGCGACTTCCCCTGTCACAACGGTGCCAGGCTGCAGGAAAACCGCAGTAAGAGGCCCCTTGCACACTAGGATACAGGGAGGTGCCACCCCTCACTCCTCATACCTCCAGGAAAGAGATTGATGCTGCTCACAGGCTTTGCGCCGGGGCTGTGGCTAAATCCTCACCAGAGCAGGAGGGCCATGATGGTCCCCTCCAGCCTCTCAGAGAGGCGGCAGCATCCCAGCCTCATGGCTCACACTGCACTTACCAATAAACCAGGACCGTGTATTTCATCAACTTGGTCAGTCTGTTGGTCTCAAAGAGCAGAGGGATGTCGAGGATCACGTAGCGGTAGCCTGCAGGAACATCCCCCCCCCCCCCCCCCAACAAGGGAACAGCATTACTTGGATTCCCCTATCTCCCATGCTGCACACACACTGCAGCCACAGCTGCTCCAGCAGCAGAGCTCCACATGACAGCCGAGAGGAGAGCAGAGCCTTCCTGCCCTCCTCCCTCTCAGGATGTGGTTTCATTCCTAGTTTCCAGAGGGGGGAGAAAAAGCAGAGCCAACAAACCCTAACCTGGCTGATCTCCGAGCAAAGGTGAAGCTGCACAAATATAATGAGGAGCTGAAAGGAGCTCAAATGAAAGTGCCTGTTCCTGCCTGGCGGGAGCCACAGCCACATCGCTGTTGCTGGGCTCTCCAGGGGAGCAACACTCACAGCAGAATCTGCTCTCCTCTCTTTCACTTGTCCAGGGCTTCACCCGACTGCAGCCGCTTGAGCTGATGTTTCCCAGCTCAATTTGCTTCCCTTTATGGAAGGCTTCGCTTCAACACTTCCAGTTTTCCAATGGGAGCAAGGAAATCTTGCAGACTTTTTGCAGCTGTGACACTGGCACAGCCCTGGGGGCTGAAACCTCCCCAAAACTGGGCCAGCTTGGTTTAAAACCCCATCACCACACAGCAGCTGCAGAGGAGAGCTCGTACCCACCAGCCACCATCCTCCTGGGCCCTGCAGCCCACCCCAGGCTCTCCATGTCTCCCTGTCTCCCACAGACAGCAGTATTTGGGGATGTGGGGCACATCCTGCTGCACTCGGGGAGGAGGTGAGGGCAGGGGAAAGCTCAAAGTCAGGACCTCGCTCCCCTCTGTGTCCCCCAGCCATGAGGACACCTCCAGTTCTCCAGTTTCACTGGTGTCCCCTCTTTACAACCCAAACCCCTCCAGCTGAGCTGGCCACGGCAATAACAGCCTTGACAAAGACATCCTCATCCACCAAGCGACCATTTTACCAGCATCTCCGCCCAGAGAGACTTCTTGCTGCCCTCCAGTTGGATCGATACAAGCTTTCCTTGCAGAGCCATCCTTAGAGACAGCATCCAGCTATCCCAAATCATTAAAACCTGACTAATGAGGACAAAGCAGCCTGCAGAAGACACTCGGTGCTCTTGCTGAGGGGCAGGACAGCGTCCGCCTCCCGAGCCTGCAGCCCTGGGTACAAGACTCCATCTCTGGCTCCCGGCTTTCCTGCCTGTTGCTTCCTTTGTGCCTCCTCCTCCTCCTCACCCTGCAGCAGAGCACGGCTCCTGCAGTGCCCCGGCACAGGCCTATTCAGCTGTCACAGGGCTCAGCTTTGATAAGCTCTATGAAACCAGACTGACTCTATTAAGACATCCTTCTGTCTACACAGAGACCTCCAAACCAGCTGGTGATGTTATCTGGCATTTGATTAGACCAAGTTTGACAGCTGTATTTGTTACATTTACCAGGGGGAAAAGCAGGACTTTGGAAGACACAGCTGTCAGCCCAGTTCTCACCTTATCGAGACTAAAAGGGCTCCGCAGCTTCCCTGGCAGGCCGGGCAGGCTGGCGGCAGGCAGGAATACTTGCCCGTTTCGGAAGGTATGACATTATACATCAAGTAATCTCAGAAGAGGCCTCACAATGCTTTTGCTCAGGCCCTACAGATGTACTTTAAGCCACAGAAGAAGGTGGTGAAGGGCAGCAGTGAAAGGCAGGAATGAATCCTCCAAACACCAACGCTAAAGGCCACCGGTGGCGGAGCACAAAGGCCGTCACTCAATGTCGGTTCCTTTTGTCCTTCCCTGTCCCTCTCCCCACTTTAAAACCAAAGGCAGAGCAAGCAGGTAGAGCTCCCGCTCGAGGAGGAGTCCCGGTGTGCTGGGACACAGCCTCTTACCTAACACAAAGTACTTCAAGATCTGCTTCAGCATCTCCTTCTGGATCTCCAGGTGGGTGATGGAGTTCAGCAGCTGCCGCTTCTCCGGCTGGGAGAAGATAATGCTTCCCAGAGCCTCACGATTTATCTCCCCATTCTCCAGGAGGATCTCGGTGCCAAAGTGATGCACTATCTGCTGATAGGCCTTGAGCTGGGGCTGCACCACTGAGAACATGAAACAGCTGGAGGTTAGAGCCAGTTCTACAGCACAGTTGCTGTTTGCATCAGTGATCGGCCTCAGCTGAGTTCGGTTCATTAAATAACCCAGCTCATTCTCCGTGGTGGGCAGCACATCTGCGTGCAGCACACACTGCACTGAGAGCAGCGTGGCTCAGCACCACAGCCCAGCACACACCTGCATCGGTGCTGCTGCAGGAAAGGGGCTGCAAAACCCCCTCTCAGCCCAAGGTCCCTTTGAGCACTGACACCCGAGAGATCGAAGCATCCTGCCCACATTAATTCAGAGCCACAACCCTCCCTGTGCTGCTGCTGCTCGGGGTTAGGAGGCACAGGGTGGCTGGGAGGATCTGCTGACAGCCAAGGCACAGGCAGGAATGGGGCTGAATGATTCCCAAGGCATGGGCAGGAATGGGGCTGAGCAATTCCCATCACCTGCAGGGTGAGGAGTGGAGCAGGGAGATCCCAAAGGGACCAGGACCAGCAGCAGGGTTGTTTGAGCTGCAAACTTCAGCACTGGGTGAATACAGCCCAACTGCTACAGTCAGCTACTAACGTGGTTTATCCTTTTTTTACTGTCTTTCACCTCAGTCACCCAATTCTTCAGTGCCATGAGCAGAGAAACCCTCTTAGAGATTGATTCCCAGTAGGTATTTGCAGGCCCTCTGACGTTACATGAGTGGATTTGAAAGCCACCAAAACCCCATCCAACACAAAGGATGCAGTAATAAAAGCATCATGAAGCTCAAGCTGAGGCTAAGCACAGAGAATCACAGACTGTGTATCATTTCCTCTCCAAAAGCCTGGAATGCTGCCACAGGTTGGAACCTCAGCCCAACCTAATAAAAATCTTTCAGGCCAATTTCTTTCTCCCATGGAATTTCACACGGAGGCAGTTTGAGGATGGGGGAAGTTCACATAGTAAATAAACGCAGATAAAAAAGGAATTGGAGGAAAAGGAAGCGATTGGTAGAAACCCAACACCGAGCAGCTGCGGTGTTTTCCTACCGTCTCCGAGGGCTTTTAGCACCTCCAGCAAATCTCCCACACCTTGAGGAGAATTACAGTGCAATAAAATGTTCAGAGCATCACAGCCTTGGGAAGCCCTTGCCCAAACAGAAAAGCACAGGCACTTCAAAGCAGCACCTCCTGCCCCACGCTCAGCCCCCAGCCCTCCCGCATCCCCAGTCGGCCGCTCCTCCCACTGCTCTCCATGGTATCCCAAGGGCACAGAGGGATGAAACCTCCAGCTCTGCGAGGGGACCACAGCTGCGGGTCTGGGTCTTTCCTGAACCGGGTTTGGGGAGCAGCAGGAGGCGGATGTGCTGTGCCACAGCCCAAATTCCCACTGACCTGGGATACTGGGAGCCCCTTTGGTTTATTGGTTTTGAGGCACAAGGAATTTTGTGGACCAGCCCCTCAGTGTTACCAAGCAACATCCAGCACGGAGGGAAATTCCTTTCCAACCTTGTCACTAATGCCACCTAACATTGGTTGTGGGTTGGGTGTCCTGGGGTTTAAGGGGGGGACATCAGATTAGAACCTACTTTACAGAGAGCCACCTTTATCTTCAGCTTTCTCAGCTGGGAAGCACTGCACTCCAGGAGAGGAAAACCGAGGGCAAGATCTCCCCGCAGTGTTCATTAGGCCACGATCTTGGTTTTCACTTTATTAAATGCAGATCCTCGATCCAATCCTCCCCGAGCCAGCAGCTCCAGAGAGCCTGGGAAGAGGAGGCAAAGCCTCATCTGCCGTACCCAGAGCACCCTCTGCTGTCTGCGCTTCCCCACAGCAACCCCGGTTGTCAGGAGCCGCTCAGCGAGCAGCGCTCACCCTGCCTGGCGATAACATCGGCGTCAATCACAGCGCAGCCCAGCTCCTGCAGCACAGCCACCACCGTGCTCTTCCCCGACGCGATGCCCCCCGAGAGGCCGACCAGGAACATCGTGCTCTGAAACGGAGAGAAAAAGACCTTGGAAAGACGTCAGGATGGGACCGTTCGCCTCATGCACTATGGGCTCCTTCCCCTTCCAAGAGGAAGGCAAACAGATGGGGTTAAAGGAGCAACAGGGAATCAGAGAGGGCACTCATGCTAAACAGCAGTGGCTGATGGAAAGCCCACTGATGCCAACCCCATTCCTGGTGGTACAGAGCCCTTCCTGGTGTTGTGCTGGGCCTGGTGTGACAGAGCGGCCGTGCCTCTGTTTACCACAGTGGGTTAAAACCCTGCCCTCCCCAGCACGCTATTCCATGCCCTCTGCACCAGCCTGCAAGGGGTAGGGCTGCAGGATGGGAATCAGGCCTTTGGCCCGCTCGGGATGGAGGCTCCACTTGTGCGAGAGCCACATGGAAACCTCTTGTGCATCGAGGCTTCAGCTGCAGTAACCCCGATGCTCGGGCCTCCAGCCTCAGCTGGGACTTGCTCCCAACGACCTTGGCTGTTTCTGTCCCTCTGCCGTGACAATTACTGCAGGGGTAAGAGAGCACTTGGAAGGGATAACCTAGAAACCACGGCCAAATGGGGCTTGAAAACGCTTGTGCTGTCACAGGGCCTGTACAGATCCGTGGTAGGAAGGATGAATCTTTAATGAGCCTGTGGCTGAACTGCACACAAGGGTACCGGGGCTCCTGCAGATGTTACAGGCAGGAGCCAGCACCACTTTTCCCCCAAATCTGCTTTATTTTGGTGTATATTTGGCCAGCAGCAACTAAATCAAATGGGGGGAAAGCAGAAAGCCACAGGGAAAACCTGGCAAGTTATCCCTCTGCGAGAAATGGGCCCTGGGGGATATACCCCAGAGCTGGAAAAGCAGCTTTTAAACACCGAGGTGCCCCAACTTCCCCCGTGTCCCAGCTCCTCCGGTTTTCCAGCACGAGTTGGCTGTCCCGAGCCCATGGAGGCTGAGGACAGAGCTGAAACGTGTCCTCCGGCCCCATCCCACCTCCAGCGCTGCTCCTGCTGCCCTCGGCTCTGGCGCACTCGCAGACCCGGTGCTCGGCTTGAGGAGCCTGCAGTTAAAGGGAGCACCCATATAATGCACCAGTACCTGGATGGAGTCGCATCACCTGCGACTCCTTGAACGCTTTCATCAGCGCTGCCTCCGTACAATTCTAAACATAGAACCATAGAATAGTTCGGGTTGGAAAGGACCTTAAGATCATCCAGTTCCAACCCCCCTGCCATGGGCAGGGACACCTCACACTAAACCATGGCACCCAAGGCTCCGTCCAACCTGGCCTTGAACACCGCCAGGGATGGAGCATTCACAACCTCCCTGGGCAACCCATTCCAGTGCCTCACCACCCTCACAGGAAAGAATTTCCTCCTTAGATCCAATCTAAACTTCCCCTGTTTAAGTTTGAACCCGTTACCCCTTGCCCTGTCACTCCAGTCCCTGATGAAGAGTCCCTCCCCAGCATCCCTATAGCCCCCTTCAGACACTGGAAGCTGCTCTGAGGTCTCCACACAGCTTCTCTTCTCCAGACTGAACAGCCCCAACTTCCTCAGCCTGTCTTCATACAGGAGGTATGAACATCCATAGGACTGGCTACGTGTCAAATGTCACTGTCCTCGAACAGGCAGGGGTCACCAGTACCGACGCCGTATTGCTGAACTTGCAGCTGCGCTGGGCAGGGCCCGTCTCTAGGATGAGGGATCACTGCCTCCCTCGGATCGTGTTCTACAGCGAACTCGCCACCGGCAGCCGCAAGAGAAGCACCCCAAAAGAGAGATACCAGGACTCCCTGAAACAACACCTCAGCCTTGGCCATATTGACTACCATCAGTGGTCCACCTTGGCCTCCAGCTGGGAGACCCGGAGACACCACACTGACTCACGCAGAACCAGTCCCGAGGGGAACAGACAACGCAGAAAGCACCGCACCCCGGCGGTACCACCCACGGAGCCCTTCCGCTGTGCTTCCTGCGGCCGGATGCGCCTATCCCACACCGGCCTCTTCAGCCATCAGCGCGCTCGTGAAGCCCTTCCCAAACGTGTGTGGGCGAAGTCCGGCCATGACGGTGATGACACCGGTGGGGAAAGGGAACCCCCGGCACAGCCATGAACCCACCCCTCGGCGGGTGCCCAACCAAGCCCCATGCGCTGCCTGACCTCCGCGGACACGGCCCTGCCTGCGAACCGGCGCGGTCCCGGTGGGCCCGGGCCGCGGCCACCCCCGAGGGCCGGGGGTTGGGGTCAGACCGGGAGGGCCGCGGGAGCGCCCGGGCCGGGCCTTCACGCACTCACCCTGTGCCCGGCTTCATGCGCGGCGCAGCATCCCGCGCGCCTATTGGCTGGTGGGGAAAGGGGACGGTCTGCCAGCCAATTAGCACCTCCCTCATTGGATTCGGCCTGCTCGCTGAGGCAAGAAGCGAGTGAGGGCGAGGACCCCGCAGCCTCAGCGGTGGACAGCGGACACAAGAGCCGGGCAGCGGGTGTCCGCGCGGCTGCGCCCGTGTGAGCGAGCCCTCCCGCCACCGAGCCCCGGCCCGGGACGTCCACAAAGGCCGACGGGAGCTGTAGTCCCGGGGCGGCCCGGTCTCCGCATGCTGGCACGGACTACCGGTCCCGGCATGCCCCGCGGCCCATCTCCCAATCGCGGCTCGCTTTGTTGTGGGGGTGCGGCAGAGGCCGAGGCCCCGTTGCAAGGCGGCGGACGGCGGCGACGACGACACAGCAGCGAGGCGGCCACCGCCGAGGTCTCCGCAGCCTCCGAGGGAGAACGACCCCGAGCACTGCAACGACTGCGAGAAGGAGACGGAGCACGGCTCCAACCGGCGGTGAGCGGCGCCCGGGCCCATTGAGGCTGGCGGTGGCAGGGAAGTGAGCGGCGGCCCGCCCTGCGGGCGTGCTGATTGGCTGCGAGGCAGCGTCCTGTTGTACGATTGGTCCAGGTGCCCGTCAGTCTGCCGATTGGGGCGGAGCCTCTGGCTCCCGTTGACGGCGGTGATGGGAGCGTGTCGGGGAGCAGCCGGAATGAGCAGGAATGAGCCTAACCCGCAGCTCTTGTCCGTGTGTTGGAATGCGCTTCCCATTCCCAATGGTCCCCAGTAACAAGTCCCGTTATCCCCCCTAGCATCTCCAGCACCACGGTGGTACCCAGGGTGCGTTATCCCGCTGCCCGGAGCCTGAGCCTGCCCTGGAAGAAGCCCAGGCTCCTGCACACCCGTTCTGGCCTCACCTTGGAAACAGCCCAGGGTTTTGCAAAGCTCGGCTGATGATGTCTTGTGGTTTGAGGAGCCGGGTGTGCAATGGTGGGTTAACAGCAGTTAGGCTGGGAGCGAGTGGATGTGGCAAGGAAGGGCTTTATCTAGGCAGGAAAGATCTAAAATCCCCAGCAATCCTCCCACTACTCGCTGCTTTATTTGATAAGGCAAGGAGCTGCCTCAGCTGTTGCTTTCCTCCCCTTTCCTGCTGGCTTTGCATGCAGCAGGGCATGTCCATGCGGGGCTCATGCCACATCGTGTGCTTCCAGAGGTCTTGAGCCCCTGAGCCTCACCAGACTCCTCTTCCCTCTCACCCTGTGCCCCAGCAGCTCTGCGGTGCGGAGCCCATCACCTTGAAGAGCTCCTCTCCCTCCACCAGCAGCTTTCCAGAGGCAATCCCGCCTGCCCGGTAACCAAAGTGAATAAAAGGTCACTCAAGAAATATCGCAGAGGATTTTGTTATGACAGCACAGATGCCTGTTTATGGTGTATGTGCCTCCCGGGTGCGGCGCTGTGTCTCAGGCTAATAGGTTTAGCTGGGCTTGGGGAGATCTTTATTCTCTTTCCCTCTGACATGATTAGGTTTGTGGAAAGCAGAGCCAAGCAGAGAGGAGACGCTGTGCTTAATCACTGTTACTTGCCAGCCCAGCCGTTCAGCCTGCCCTTTGCCAGGAAAAGGTGTGTTCTTGAGCCCTCTTCACATCATAGGATCCGTATCTCACCGCCTGCAACCTCCAGGAGTTAAAATGCAGTTTTCTGCCTGGACTAGGGTGAGCATGGAAGTGCAACGAGCTAACTGGGCAGCCTGGGAAATGCCAGTAACAAGGAGAGAGCTTGGATCACTCAGGAACTAACATTGGAAGCGTGGCTGACAGGCACAGTGATCAGAAGCGAGGCTTTGGAGTGCTTTGGCAAAGCTCCTGTTTCCCCAAAACCTAATGAGGGGGGGATCCACTTAGAAAAGACCGAGCAGTAGGAAAAGAGGGGGTTTCTTTCTCAATGCTTCTGTTGATTCCATACCATTGTGTTACACTGGAGTGGGGGAGTGTTTCCTGTCACTGTCCCCCAAAACAGGGCAGGGGAAGTGCCTTGAGCTGCCAGGGGGTTGCAGAGCAACACTCCGAGTCCTGCCTCTGCCTTTGCCCTGCCCGTGGTGAGAGTCTCTGGATGTGGGCTCTGAGATTTAAGACATAATATTACTTAGCGAAAGCAACACTTCTTTTAATGCCAGGAAAGAGGAATTGAGCTTCCTGTGCCGTGGTTCTGTGTTAGCACAGGGAAGTGGCTTCTCCGCTCTCTGCTGCGGTGTCCAAGTCGATTTCCTCCCTGAAAAGCACAAACGAATCCCACTGTTGTCACCCTTTGTGCTCCTGTCGTGTCTCCAGTGCTGTGGAGGGTTCATTCCCATTGCAGAGGAATGACACTGGAAGGGCAGAGACCAGCAGGGGCTCTGCTCCCCGGAGCTGGTGCCAGCCCGTGGGGTTTGGCAGGTCACAGGCAGCGAGTGGCAGTGATGAGAGCAAGGATTCGGGTGTCCCGGCCCTGTGAAATGGGGCTGTTGTTGGCAAAACCACCCAGGGAAGGTGGGGAGTGTTCAGGGAGGGTCATGGAGCATGAACTGGGTGTTACTGGATGGAGCCTGGGGGGGAAAAGGGGCTTTCTGAGAGGGGCAGCTGCTGGGTTTGGCAGGGGGATGTTCCTGGGACAACCACCGTGCTCTGTCATGCAGGGTTCAGTTCTGGATGTTGTAAGGAGCATAGTAATGGCACACTCTGCTCTGGGACCTGTGCTCCAGCCTCAAAGCAGCGCAGGCTGGAAAGGAGATAGGGGAGGAAGGCTGTGGGACAGGAGCTGGGCTGGCAGTTAACCCTTCTAGGGGGGAAACCAGCCTCAGCCCTCGCATCTTCGTGGGTCTCATCAGCCGCAGATTTTGGTGTTGGATCATCCCAGGACACCAGTGGGACATTTCTGTTAATTTGAGGAGAGGCCAAGGGGCTGCAGCTACACTGGAGCCTAGAGAAGGTGATGTTTGCTTTCCTAAATGGACTTTAAAATAGAAAATGCCTATAATGACTGCTTCCCAAGGCGCAGCAAGTTGGTCCTTCAGGTTTTCCAGCATGCTGGCGAGCCCGCTGCTGGGTTGGTTTTCATTTCCCAGCTGGAGCAGAGCTCTTCCCCACACCACGGCCCCTGGGAATGCAAAACCTCATCCTGCCTTACTCCACCCTGATTTCTTCCAGGTCACGATGGCTTTGCTCATAAATCAAGGAGGATTTTTTCTCAGTGCCTTTATCCAGCGAGCCTGGCGTGGGGTGAAGTGGTGCTGGTTGGGCTGAACTCATTAGCAGCGAGCTGGGAGTTGGCAGCTCTGATTTATGAAGCAAAGTGACACCGGGTGAATACTCAGGGTCTGGGAGGATTTTGTTTGTCTCATCTGACACCTGCAGCATCCCGATGTGGAGGTGACCTGGGAAAACGTGTCCGTCCTCTTCGGAAGGGGTGATTCCAGCGTCTGCCTTCAGATGTGCTCACAAACCTGCCTCGTGCCATCAGTTTGTGGTGTTAAAAGTGGTAAGAAATCATAGAATCCCAGCCTGGTTTGAGTTGGAAGGGACCTTAAAGCTCATCCAGCTCCAACCCCTGCCACGGGCAGGGACCCCTTCCACTGGAGCAGCTTGCTCCAAGCCCCTGTGTCCAACCTGGCCTTGAACACTGCCAGGGATGGGGCAGCCACAGCTTCTCTGGGCACCCTGTGCCAGCACCTCAGCACCCTCACAGGGAAGAGCTTCTGCCTCAGAGCTCATCTCAGTCTCCCCTCTGGCAGGTTAAAGCCATTCCCCTTGGCCTGTCCCTACATCCCTTGTCCCAAGCCCCTCTCCAGGTTTCCTGCAGCCCCTTTAGGCACTGGAGCTGTTCTCAGGTCTCCCCTTCAGGAGCCTTCTCTTGTCCAGGCTGCCCCAGCCCAGCTCTCTCAGCCTGGCTCCAGAGCAGAGCTGCTCCAACCCTGCAGCATCTCCGTGGCCTCCTCTGGACTCACTCAAGGAGCTCCACGTCCCTCTTGTGTTTATTGCAGCTCCACAGTGGATCGTTTGCCTCACCCCAGTACCTCAGTGCTGCTATCCTGCCTGCTTTGGGCTCTGCCCAGCCAGGTCTCACCCGTGCTCCTCTGCAAGGAGTTTAAAACATAACCCGTGGTGCATTTGTCACCAGGATCAATGGTGCTGTCAGCACTGCTTTGCTGTAATCACTTGTGCTGTCCTGCCAGAGCTCAGCAGCTCCGTGGCTGCTCCTCTCCCTGCTCTGCTGCTTAATGTGCTGCTGGAGAAGAGCTGGGGCTTCTCATCCCAGCCCAGCTCGTGGAGCAGCTCGCCCTGCACCGCTGCTTGTTCCCCTGCTGCTGAGCGATTGCTGGCTCCTTCCTGATGTTTCACTTGGGGATAGGTGGGAATCTTCCTTGCCAGCAGATGCCATTTGCAGAGGCCCCAGGAAGGTTCAGGTTTTGTCCATGGAAAGCCTGCACCAGCTCAGCTGCTCCGTGTCCCGCAGACATCTCTGCTCCACAGGCTGACAGCTCCCCATCGTGTCAGGTGGCTGCTCTGGGTCTGTGTCCTTGCCATCTGCAGGCGTCTCCATGCCCAGCTTCATCCCTCAAAGCCACATTTCTCTGTCGGGCTGCATTCAGAATTCACTGCTCAGCCCAGGGATGGTTTTAAACCTTTTTCCCCTTCAGGTTCTCTCCTTTTCCTGGCCTTGTTGAAATAAATGGTTGGATGCTGCTCCAGGGTATTTTCCACCCTCTTCACCGCTCTCTTGTGCTTGTTAAAGACATTAATGTGGTCCAGGAGCAAGTGGTACTCACTGGGGTTTCCAGGCTGGCTGGTGCCTCTGGGTAGGTCAAAGCTGTGTGGTTGGCCCTGCTGGGAGAGCAGCACTCGTTTTGGGGATGCGAGGAAGGAGATGCCTCTGTGCCATAGAGCAACAAATACGGTGGCTTGGATCCCTGAGGTTTGGGGAAGGAAGAGGACAAGGTCCCCGAGTGCAGGAGACCCCAGACATGTCCCACATCACGCCCTGGGCAGAGCCAGCCCTGCAGAGCTCATCCTGGTTTCCAGCGAGGTCCACGCTCGTGTGGGTCAGTGCCCACCAGTGGTGGACCTGGCGGATGTAGGTGCTGCGGATGTGCCGCTGGATGCAAAGAGCAGCTCCCACCCAGGGTTTTCCATGGCTTTCCTCCCTCTGGCCTCTCCCCATGGAGCCAGACCCGGGTTGTTGTCCTCAGGGAAAACAGAGGAGGAGATTTGCTGCAGTTTGACTGCAGCACTGACGGGGACAGGACAAGCTGCTGGTGTGCACAGGCCCCTCGTGCGTGTTGGCAGCTGGCAAAGCACCCCTGGACCCGGGTCCTGCTCCTTCCCCTCATCCCTCTGCTCAGTCCTGCTCTGGCCAGCCCGGGGTTGAATTTCCACCTGTAACCTTGCTGTGGGGACCAGCGACAGGGAGGCTCCTGCCCTGAGGTGTCCCAGCCCTGCAGCAGTAGCACCCAGCTGAGGCCACATCCACTGCGCTGGGAGCAGGCACCTTTCCTGTGTGCTGGCATCGGGTCCTTGCTGTAAGGCTGGGTTCAGGGGGAGGTTTCATGCTTTAGGATGATCACATTGGCTATGGGGCTGCCATGCATCCCAGGGAGGATGGGCCATGCCCCCAAAGAGATTTGCTGCTCAGTCCCAATTTGCTAGCTCCAGTATAGCAGTATAATGATTTCCCACTATAGCAGCCACCGTGTCCCAAGATCATCACCTCTGCAGGGGGGTGACAGTGGCCTTGGCCACCTAAAACCCCATATGCGCGCTGCTCTCAGCTCACAGAGCGCGAGCACCCGGCCCCTGCTCCCACAGCCGAGGAGCCAGGACAGAAAGCTGGTGCTGGGCATCGCCCAAACCCCTGAGCTTGGTGGTGGGGATGGTGGAGAGGAAGTCACCAGGACCTGGACTGGGCAGGGGATGGCAATGGCACTCGCTCTGCCATTGCCCAGAGCAGCGTGTGGGGGGGCTGCGGGTGATGCTGGGCTCAGTGGAACAGAGATGCTCCCCTGCTTCCCAGCCCACTGGAAGCTGCAAGTTCCCCTTGGAAGTTCCTCCACGTGAGCGTGAGTTCACAGCACGTCCCCAGCACCCGGTGAGTAACCGCGGCCTCACCAGCGCCGTGCAGGGAGAGGCTCCTCAGCGGGGCTGTCCCAGCACGGGTCAGCTGCTTTGGTGGTGAATCCACATCGAACTGTCCCGAATCCCTGACCCTGAGGGGGTGGCAGGGCCGGGCCGGCTTCATCTCTGCTCCTGCCATGTGTGTGCTCTCTTTGACTCATGCCAAAGGGGGAAGTGGTGCTTGGGGAGCCGGGCACCAGCCTTCTCCTCAGGGTGCCTTGGCTTGAGCCCGCTCCCTGCACCATCCCCAGGGCTGGGCTCTTGCCTCCAACCCCCCTTGGCATTAGCAGGGTTCACTCTGTGTTCTGGGGGCTGCAAAGCGGGTGCTTTGGTGATGCCAAGGAAGAGGCAGCACAGGGAGGGTCTGATGCGGTGCCGGGGGCTTTGGGTCAATGCTGCAGGGAACAGGCAGCTGGATGGTGAGTGAGGACCTGTCTGACCCCGAGATGAGCTCAGGTCCTGGCTGCTCCCGGGCTTTGCTGCAGGGACAGACCCTGCTGCAGGCAGTGGAGGAGCTGTGCGGGGCCGGGCTTGGGTTGAGTCCTGCCTGGAGCTGGCACCTCTGCCTGGGGCTGGTCTTTACCGTTAGCTCGGAGCAAAGAGCAGGACCTGGCCCTCGGCCTTCCCAGCTCTGTCAATATTTGCCGGCAGCAGCCCCATGCTTGGCCCTGGCTCCTGCTCTTCACCTTCCAGGAAGGGGCTGGAGCGGGAGAAGGGGGTTCCTGTAAGCACTGATAAGCCGGGGCAGGAAGGAGCCGTGGCTCTCACTGGTTGCTCTCCCAGTGCGTGCACCGGAGCAGGGTGGTGGCAACGGGGGCTCCGTGCTTGGCCCTTCCCAGGGCTGGGAAAACTGAGGGAGGGCAGGAACAGGCACCCGCAGGCACCCACCGGGGCCAGGCTGAGTGTGGTGCGGGGATGCCAGCGGTCATGGGACGTGAGCATGGGACTGGTGGGAGGAAACGGGGTTGGTGCAAGGCTGGGAGCACAGGGACAGCCCAGGGGGGATGCCCAGGTTTCCTTGGCTTGGCTTGGCTTTGCTCTTCATCCTCTTCGCGTTTCTCGGTTCTGGAAGTCCCATCCCGTTGTGGCAACTCCAGGAGGGCTCCAGGCACATCCCTGCGCAGCTCTGGGACAGATTCCCTTTATGGCAGCAGCAAAAGTGGGACCGCAGCATCCCCGCTGCCACCAAGCGCAGGGCACGGAGCCCTGAGCGCTCCTGCACCCTCCCGGCGCAGCGCAGGGATGCTCCGCGCTGCCGGCGGCTCCCGGGGCGCTGCTGGTGCCGTTGCCCCCGCTCGGTGCTGCCGCCGCTCAGCTCCGATGCTTTCTAGGAACCGGCTCTTGCCCAAGTGCTGGTGCCAGAGGAAGCCGCCACCCCCGCGGCAGCCGCATCCGGTCCCCCCACCCGGGGACCCGGTCCACCCCGCCTTGGAAGCGCCGGGGCCGGGCAATGGCAGCAGCCACAGACCGGTCCCGAAGGATGCTGTCCCCTTGTGCCCCGTGTCTCTGTCCCCGTATCCCCGCGCCCCGGCCGCACATCATCACCCCCACCCCACCGCAGGCAGCACAGGCAGAGAGCCGGACTCTGGAGCAAAAATAGTTTATTTCCATTTATATTGCGTATAAAACCGAGCAGGGATGTGTCTGTGGGGCTCAGGCAGCAATAAATACGGTACAAAACACACCGGGATGGGCTGGGAACCATCCAGTACAGCTCCGGGAACCGGGAGACCGGGAAATGGATGAGAATAACTTAAACTGCAATAAATACACTGAGTTTAGCAGGGAATGGGGATGGGCGGTGGAAAAACCTCCTCGTGGGAAGCTGCTGCATCCCTACGGCACCTCCCTTCTCCCCTCCCTCTTCCCTAATGACTACTAAATATCAGTGTCACTATGCCAACGAGAAGTGACACCGGTCAGGTCTGTCCCTGCAGCCCAGGCAGGGAAATGCTGCTCCAAAGCTGCTTCATCCATGGATGAAGGCGGTTTTCCTGTGGGATGCAGCGCGCTGAGCCCTTGGGGTAGCCCATGGGGGCTCAGCCCAGCAACTCGTAGCAGAGATACACTTTTGTTTAAATATTAAACAAGGGCGATGCTGCGCACGGGTCCGTGTGCGGTGGGGCCGGTGCCGAGCAGCATTCCCGTCCGGAGAGAGCTTAAATAGCCATAAATATTAAATAGGTGGGAAAGCCGGGAGCTCCCGGGCAGGGCGCCAGGGCTGGGACATAAATAAATGGGGAGAGGCGGTGTGGGGCCGGGGTCAGAGGTGTGCGAGGTGCCGCAGCGCCCGGTACGTGGCCTCCAGGAACCGCTGGAAGTCGGCCAGGATGAAGAAGCTGCCGACCTGGTGGTGGAAATGGGAGGAGAAGGCGGGCAGGGGACCCCGGGCCTCCGTGGGGTACGTCACCGTGGCCAGGCCCAGGTCTTCCATCTGTAACTGGGCAGAGGCAGAGGCATCAGCTCCGGGCCCTGGGAGCGCGGCAGCAGAGCCCCGTGAAGGCACAGAGTGGGTTGGGTTGAAGGGACCTTAAAGCTCCTCCAGCTCCAACCCCTGCCACGGGCAGGGACCCCTTCCACTGGAGCAGCTTGCTCCAAGCCCCTGTGTCCAACCTGGCCTTGAGCACTGCCAGGGATGGGGCAGCCACAGCTTCTCTGGGCACCCTGTGCCAGCGCCTCAGCACCCTCACAGGGAAGAGCTTCTGCCTAAGAGCTCATCTCAGTCCCCTCTGGCAGGTTAAAGCCATTCCCCTTGGCCTGTCCCTACATCCCTTGTCCCAGGCCCCTCTCCAGGTTTCCTGCAGCCCCTTCAGGCACTGGAGCTGCTCTCAGGTCTCCCCTTCAGGAGCCTTCTCTTGTCCAGGCTGCCCCAGCCCAGCTCTCCCAGCCTGGCTCCAGAGCAGAGCTGCTCCAGCACTCGCAGCATCCCCATGGCCTCCTCTGCCCTCATTCAGCAGCTCCACATCCCTCTTGTGCTGCTGCCCCAGAGCTGGATCAGGACTGCAGGGGGGGTCACCCCAGAGAGCAGCAGAGGGGCAGGATCCCCTCCCTGAGCTGCTGCTCACGCTCTGGGGGTGCAGCCCAGGATGCGGTGTCCTCGCTGTGCCCATCCTGCCCCCCAGCTCCCCTCACCTGATGCTGGATGTTGGAGGACAGGTTGGCAGCATCCAGCTGCACGCTCTCCACCAGCGCAGCGTGCCCGGGCAGCAGCTCCAGGACAGCATCGAGGGAGCTTTGGTAGGTGCGGAGTCCCTCTCGGATCTGGCTGAAGCAGGCTTCCTGCGGGGTGCATGGCGTGGTCAGCTCGGCACGGCCACCGCAGCGCCGGTGGTACTGAGCCCGGCCAGCTCGTGGCACAGGTGGGCCCTGGCACTCACCGCCTGGAAGCCGCGGCCGTGGCACCGCTCCATGGGCACCTGCGCCATGCTCAGGTCCTGCCGCAGCAGCAGCAGTTCTTCCTCCTTGCACAGCTGGAAGGTGTCGCACTGCGGCCAAAGGGGGGACGTGGTCAGGGGGGCTGGAGGACCCCGTCACCCCCAGCTCCCATCCCTGGGGTTTGGGATGGGGGAGACCTGGTGCCGAGTGTGGTGGAGATGGGGCTGCCCCTCTGCTTTGTGCCCTGGGGCGGTCCCCAAGGGAGCAGCAGCCCCGTGCACGGCCACAGCCCCACAGCAGCGAGGTGCAAGGGGTCAATAAGGATGGGAGGGGGACGGCCACCGCTGCCACCCCAGCGCGGTGCCCGGGACTCACCACCGCGTGCTGCAGCGCGGCCACGTCCCCCTTGATCTTGCGGGTGAATTCCAGGTTATTGCTGAGGAAGATGAGGAATCTCTGGTCCCCCGAGAGCTCGGCCAGCGGCGCCCCGAGCAGCGCCGGCCACGGCGCCCACAGCAGCAGTGCCAGCACGCCTGCGGGAACAGCGGCTCAGCACCCACCGTGCCACGGCCCCACCGCTGCCACCGGGGATGGAGGCACCGGCACAGCCTGGGGAAGGGACCCCGTGGAATGGGGGAGATGCAGCAGGCGCTGCCCGTGTGCCACCGGTGCCGTGGCGCTGGGGCCGTCGGCTGCAGGCTTTGGGTGTGTGGGTGCGGCGGGTGCTACAGGTAGAATGGGGTTAGTGGGGGCTCTGGGAGCTGTGGGAAAAGTGGGTGCGGTGGGAGCGATGGGTGCATTGGGAATGATGGGTGCAGTGGGAGCAGTTTTAGCAGTGGGAGCAGTTGGAACAGTGGGAGCACTGGGAGCACTGGGAGGAGGAATGGGAGTAATGGAAGCAGTGGGTGCAGTGGGAGCAGGTTTAGGAGTGAGTGCAATGGGCTCAGTGGAAGCAGTGGGAGCAATGGGACCAGTGGGTGCAGTGGGAGCAATGGGAGCAGTGGGAGCAGTTTTTAGCAGTGGGAGCAGTGGGTGCAGTTTTAGCAGTGGAAGCAATGGGAACAGGGGGAGCAGCGGAAGCAGTTTTAGCAGTGGGAACACTGGGAGGAGTTTTAGCACTGGGAGCAGTGGGAGCACAGGGAGCGCTGGGAGCAGTGGGAGCACTGGGAGCACAGGGAGCGCTGGGAGGAGTGGGAGCACTGGGAGCAGTGGGGCTGTGGGGCTGCGGTACTCACGGGTGACAGCGCACATGGTGCCCAGCTCGGTGTCTCCTCCTGCGCGTGAGGGTGGCCCGGCCGATGCAGCTGCTGCCCCGGCATTGATCAGGGCATTTATAGCGGCCGCGGGGATTCACACCGATGTGGCAACAGCTCCGGTTGCTTCATTGCCTTAATCACCAACATGCAAATCCGGGCGCGGGTGCTCGCCGCTGCCCACCCCTCCTGGCCTGGGGCTTTCCCGGTGGGCAGCGGGTGCCCCTCAGCGCAGCGGCAGCCGGCGCCCGGTGGAGCCCTGGCACCGCGGTGGGTGCCCGGTGCGGGGCCGGCGGCTCGGTGACACATTAACCCGGCTCTCGCCTCGCCGCCCAGGGCCCAGCACTGCAGGGTCACTCCCCGGTGACCGGGCAAGGGGACGGTGGCTTTTCACAGCCGGCATTCCCTTGGGATCAGCGCCCTTCCCAGCCCATGTGGGCACCTCCCCTGCCCGAGCCCCTCACCGCGGCATCGGGGCGGGCAACAACGGTGTGAGCTTCCCGGTGGTGGGAGCAGTTGGAGGTGGTCAAGGTGAGATCCCAGCCAGGCACTCGCCCAGGGCCGCAGGGCTGGATCCTGCCTCGTTGGGTGCTGCAGGGCTGGGCTGTGCTCAGCATCCCCATCCATGAGCACAAGGGGCCTGACCCCCTCCTCCCCGGCTGGGGCCGTCCCGATCAGCGCCTTCGGGGAAGCATTGGCCAGGGCAGCCCGGCACGGGGCCGGCTGCTCCCACCCCATTGTGTCCCCACGGCGCTGACCAGGGGGATTTGGCTCATGCTGCTTCCCGCAAGTGCTTCCAGGATGATTTGCTGGGTCGGTGCCAGCTGGAACGGCTCCTGCCCGGCACGGGCCAGGGTGTGGGATGCAGGGATCCGGGCAGGGTGACGCCAGCGCAGCGCTGAGCTCTGCACCCAGCCTGGGTCCCATCACTGCCCTCCTGCAGGCCATGGGGAGGGGGACAGGGACCACTGGGATGGGCCCCAGAGCCAGCACCAGGCTCTGGGAGCTGCTCCCACCTCCAGCTGGGGAAAGGACCCCCCCCCATTGGTGGCTGTAGTCAATCTGTGAGCATCACCCAGGGCCTGGCAAGAGGCTGGTGTTCACTCTGAAACCTAATGGTGACTTCCCCTCTTAGACCTGGCACTACCTGTCCTGCCTTCAGGCTGTGTGAAAGGACCCTGGTAGTGGAGCCTGTTTATAGGGAGGACACCCCCAACTCTACACGTGCCCTCCCCAGAGCCACTGGAAACCATGGCCCTCCTGGAGCCGGTGCCCATGGAGGGGGTTTGTTGCATTGTGCCCATGGGGGTGAGCCCGGAGCAGAGCTGACATCTCAGCGGGTCGGACTTTCAGGAATCAGGGTGAGGGGGACGTGAATCAGTGCTTGGTGGAGCCCAAAGTCCCCGTCAGCTTTCCAGGGAAGGAAGGAAGGAAGGAAGTGGTGACCAGACCCGAAACCCTGTGGGTGGGTGCTGGGGCACGAGGGCAGCACAAAACCCCCTGGGACCGGAGCTGTCCAGCCCCAGGGACTGTCCCCAGCATCCACCCCACTGCGGTTCTGCCTCTTGGTCACCCTTCCTGTGTGGGGCCTGACCCAGGCACCATCAGCCCCTGCCCAGCATCCCTAAGTGAACGCTTCCAGGGTGTCCCCTAGTGTTCCCAGTGCTGGATCCAGCTCTCACCTTCCCTGCTCTGCCCCACAGGTGACCTTAGAGCAGGGACAGGCCGGACCCTGGGCAGCCCCATGCTTAACCCATAGCCAGGCATGGACACATTGGGACACTCATGGATGGCCCTGGAGAATGAACACCCATGGTGGTGTGACCCAATGGTGCAGCTGCAGGTCCCATCACTCCCCGACACTGGTGCCTGTGAGGGACAAGGATCCAGCTTAACCCCAACCCCACCCCATGCCCTTCCCAGCAGGACTTGGGGGGGGGAGGGGGGGTTCAGCCCTCTATGCAAATGGTGTTTTTCCCACTTTTATTTTAAAAGTCATAATTGAAGCTTAACAAAGTTTGACCCCATCATCGCTGCGAGAGCCGGGGGCACCCGCGGTGCCGCGCTCCCCGCACCCGCCCCGGCTCTGCGGCCCAGGGAGGCCCCAAGGGCAGGGGCTCCTCTGTGCAACCCCCGTGACCACAGGAGACCTTAAAAGAATGCTGGGTGATTGGGGAAGGGGGATCCCGCTGCGGGGAGCAGGGGGTGGGAAGAGGCTGCATGGCCAGGGATTTCCCCCCCCCCCCCAGTGTCCCCCTCCCACCGGACAGACATGCAGGTATCTATAAAAGAAAGGGGCCGGGGCCGTGCGGGGGAAGCGCTGCACAGGCAGCATCTGCCCTAGGGACAGCTAAAAAAGTAGAGGCAGGCCAGAGGCTCAGGGGAAGCCGTCATCGTCGTCCTCTGCCATCTCCTTTGCGAACTCCAGGTCCTGCTGCTCGCGCTCCCGGCGCTCCTGCAAGGCAAAGGCCAAAAGAAAAAGGTTGGTGGAGGGCCGGGGCCAGGAGCTGCGTCCGTGCTGCAGCCTCGGAGGTTGTAAAGGAACCCCCTCCAAAGAGACCTCACCTCTGCAGATTCCAAGTCTTTGTTGTAGGATTTGGGTGGGAACCTCATGGCCTGGAAAACAAAGAAGGAACTTCATTGGGGACAAGGGGTGATGGGTTCAAACTGAACCAGGGGAAGTTCAGGTTGGAGATAAGGAAGAAGCTCTTCCCTGTGAGGGTGCTGAGGCGCTGGCACAGGGTGCCCAGAGAAGCTGTGGCTGCCCCATCCCTGGCAGTGCTCAAGGCCAGGTTGGACACAGGGGCTTGGAGCAAGCTGCTCCAGTGGAAGGGGTCCCTGCCCGTGGCAGGGCTTGGAGCTGGGGGAGCTTTAAGGTCCCTTCCAACCCAAACTCTTCTATGGTTCCAAGAGGAGAAGCTCCTCGAGCGCCGCCGCTGTCCCCTCAGCCAGGCCCTGCAGCCCCTCGCACCTTGACGGACATGTTGTGGATGTCGAGGCAGAAAGAGATGCGCTGGTGAAAAGCCAACTGGGGCTCCCGCGTGGAGTAGATGTCGATCATCTCCTTGGACTGGACGTAGCCCTTCTCGTGGTTAATGCTGGCCTCGATCACGCCGTCCCGGATGGCCTGCAAGCCGGAGCGCAGGTCAGGGCACCCGCTGCCTCCCGGGGCTGACCTTTAGGGGGAAGGGAGGAGCTGGCTGCTGTGACAGCAGCGCTGAGCTCAGGCCGCGGCGCACAGAGAGGGGATGTGGTGCCCTGGGTGTCCCCAGCGCCCCTTTGGAGGGGCCTCAACCTAAAACCAGCGACTGCCCCAGGGAGGGAGCCTGCTGCCAGAAGCGGGGGCTGTGGGCAGCTCAGGACGCAGAGGGACAGGACTTGATGCAGGTACCTTGGCAACAATGAACTCTGCATCCTCTGGACTGTCCAGCTGCAGCTTCTGGGCGATGTCAGCCAGGGAGATGCGAGAGTAGGACAAGCTGATCATCCGGACACCTGCGAGGAGGGACAGGAGTGCAGCCCCCCGGGCCAGGCAGCCCAAGGGTCCCCAAGCACCATCCCTGCAGCCTCCTACCCGTCTTGATGACGTTGTGCCTCAGACGAATGATCAGGGTGTAGGTGCCATCGGCCTGGAACTTGTCCCCAAACTGATCAAGGACTTGGTTGAACTTGGCCAGGTTCCCAGTCCTGACAGCTGGAGGAGAGAAGGTGCTTGTCAGGGAAAGAGAATGGGGAAAGCGAGGAGGGCAGCTCCTTGCCCCCGAGAGCTGCCTCCTCCCCCTCCCCAAGAGGAGCCTGCAGCTGAATCCCCTTGAGGGGAGAGGAAGTCCCCACTGCTCCCCTTCCCAGGGCTTCCTGCTCCCCCAGAGCCTGGGACACGGCTCAAGGCGCTGCCTGTTGTACCCTGAGTCAGGAGGAAGTAGGGCATGAGCGAGCGCTTGAGGGAGGGCTGTCTGAACTGGAGCCTGTCTGGGATCTCCCCCAGCAGCAGTTCCACCACGATGAGCAGCTTGTGCACCTGGAGCAGAAAGAGACCCCGTGAGCCGCAGCTTCCCTGAGGATCCAGGAGGATCCGAGCCCCTCGAGCTTCCCATCCCTGCTCACTGTCTGCTTGAAGCCGACGGCCGTGTGCTGCGGGGCCTTCCGCAGGGCGTTCGTCATGGTCCTCCGCGCCTCCGAGTACTCCAGCTGGATGGCCTTGATGCGCCCTGCGTTGAGACAGGCCACAAGGGGCTTGGAAAAGCAAATCCAACTGGATCCACTGGATCAAATCCTGCCTGGAAACCCCATCTCCAGCTGTTCCAATGGGTTCTGTGCAGATGCAGAGCCCTGGATCTCGGGCACAGCCCAAGCGCAGGACCCTCTGTCTCACCCGTGTAATAGAGGTACCGAGCCCACTCGTTGTTGTTGGCCTGCTCAGGAAACACGGACTTGGAGACGAGCTTCTCGGCCTGGTCGTAGAGGTTGTAATGGAGATAGTTCCTCAGCAGCAGGTTCAGGATGGTGGCCTGGCCGTCGGCATCGTGCCGCAGCGTGGCCGTCCGGAGCCGGGCGTGCAGGAAGCTGCAGGGAAGGGAGGGAACGTGGCAGGGAGGAGGAAAGCAGCAGCCCTGGCTCTTTGGGACGCAGGTCCCAGCCTACCTCCTGACCACGTCGAGTTTGTTCAGGAACTCATAGATGCGGGAGTGGTAGTAGTAACATTTTGCCACCACCAGGTCAAGGGCCCGGCGGTTCTGGGAGCTGATCTTTTGCATCAGGTCGTCAGATACCTTCTGAGCCTGCAGGAGGGGAACAGAGCTCAAGGTGGGGGAAGTGATGCTCTGAAGAGCAGCGAGGCTGCGGGGCTGAGCCCAAGGCTGCCTCCAGATGCAGCTGGAACAAAGGGCAACACAGAGATGCGGGTCCCCTGGGGGTCTCCACACCCTGCCTGGTGCAGCAGCACCACACAAAGAGCTCAGGGGACCTCACCTCTGGGTACCGCTTGCTGTTCATCAGGTAGATGACCAGGAGCAGCTGCAGGTAAGTCTCCACTTCTGGCAAGAGCGGGGCTGAGGCCGCCTTCCCCGTGCGCGGGCGAAACTGCAGCTCAGCTTCCGTGTCCATGGACTGAGGGCAGAGACATTGCTGGATGCCTGCTCCCCCCCCCATGCCACCTCTGCCTGCAGCAAGGCCCATGTGCAGCCCGGTGACAAGAGCCAGCCCAGCTGCTGGCACCCTGAGCTCCCGGTGCCCTCCCACTGCCCCCCAAGCAGAGGTTCCTCAGTGCAGGGAATGGTGTCCCCTCTGCCCGTACCTCCTCCAGGAAGCCGAGGAGGAAATCCCGCACGGCGCTGTTGGAGGTGAAGAACCCATGGATGGCTTTGTGGAGCACGTTGGAGTTGAGGCGGCGGGAGGTGGAGGGCAGGGCCCGCAGAGCCCGCAGGACGTAGCGCGGCTCCTTGCCCGACACAGCCTTTTCCAGCTGCTTCACGTGCTCCTTGATGTCTGCGGGAGGGAGCACCGGGAACAGCCTCACCCGGAGCAAAGGCAGCACAGGGTCCCTCTGTCTGCTCAGGGCACCAGGACTGTGCACTCCCCAGTGTCCCCCCCCAACCCCTTCTCCGTCCTCCCTCTGCAGCCCACCGAGGCTCTTCTGCAGCTCCCGCCACCCCCTGCTCCTAAGGGTGCCCCCCTCAAACACAGCTCCCCTCTTCCCTTCCCCTCATAAGGCCCTCACAGCTCTCTTTTGCCACTGACACCCTTTGCAGCACCCCCTTTTCCTCACCCCGCACTACTCCCTCCTCCTCAAGGCCCCCCCATTACGCCCTCCTCATCAAGGACCCCCCATTACCCTTCCTCCTCCTCAAGGACCCCCCATTACCCTTCCTCCTCCTCAAAGACCCCCCCATTACCCTTCCTCCTCCTCAAGGACCCCCCATTACCCTTCCTCCTCCTCAAAGACCCCCCCCCCATTACCCTTCCTCCTCCTCAAGGACTCCCCCACCCTCCTCCTCAAGCCCCCCCAGCCTCCCTACACCCCCCCATTCCCCCCTTCTGCCCCTCCCCAGCCCCACACAGTTCCCCCACCGAGGCTCCCAACGTGAGACCCTTCTCCCTTTCCCACCCCCACGTTACCAGGACCCCGTCCCCGTCCCCGTCCCCCCCCGCTCACCCTCCAACGTGATGGCATCGAGCTCCCGCTGCGGCTGCCGCTCCCCGCCCGTGTCTGCGGCCGCCGCCTCCTCCTGCATCTCCACGTCGGGGGGCGCGGGCGGGGGCCCCTCGGGGGGGGCCTTGGCCTTGTCTCGGCGGCGGGACGGGGCCTCCTGCTTCATGACACTGCACCAAGCGCGGGGCACGCCGGGAGCCGCCAGGCCCCGCCCCGCCCCGCTCTCAGAGCTAGGCCCGCTCAGCCGAGCGCCGAGCGTTCGGCTCCTTCCGTTCGCGCCCGCTCGGGACTTTCCGTCACGCTCTCGGCTGTTCCCGCCGCTCCCGCCTGGCTCGCTGAGGTGAGGTGCGAGGGAGCGGGGATGGCCGCGGGCGCTTCCCTCCGCGAGGGCTCGGCTTCCCGTCGCCCCGTGGGTACCCCCTCCACCCCCTCCCGTGCTGTTGGTGTCCCCGGAGCCGTCAGTGGCCGCCCAGGTAAGCGGCGGGGCCCTTCGCTGAGGGACCTCAGAGCTGGGGGGGGAGCCGGGCGGGGAGCAGCGCGGCGTTACCTCAGGGTAAAAAGCGCCCTTTGAAAGCGCTGTGTTGGTCAGGAAAGAGCTTTATTTGTAAAGCGGCCATCAGGGCGGCTCTGAAGCGTGCTGCTGCAGGTGGGGCCTGCGTCCTTCACCTCCTCTGAGCTGCCCCTCGGCAGCTCATTGAGCTCTGGGGTTGCTGGGGGGCTGCATGAGCAGCGGTGGAGGTGCTTTGGGCTGCTGAGGAAAGCCAAGGTCGTGTAAAGCTCAGCCAAGGGGTGGGCATTTGGGCCAGTGGGGGTTGCAGTTGGCATTCGGCATTCATGTGGGAGGAAAGGAAAAGCAGGGTTGGGGTCTGTCTTCCATAAGGAGTTTTCTTGCCTTAGGTTTGCTTTTAGAGTCATTGAGTGGTTTGGATTGAAGGGACCTTAAAGCTCACCCAGCTCCAACCCCTGCCACGGGCAGGGACACCTTCCACTGGAGCAGCTTGCTCCAAGCCCCTGTGTCCAACCTGGCCTTGAGCACTGCCAGGGATGGGGCAGCCACAGCTTTTTTCCTTTGCCACTCATTTCAAAGCAGTGCAAGAGCCTCACCTATGCAGGGATGAAACCTGGGGAAAGAAGCTGGCTTGTGCTAAGAGACTTTCAGATACATTGTGAAGTGATTATCTTTAAATGATTGTGCATGGGAGGGCTGTGTAACCTAACAGGGGTTACTCAGAAGATTGAGGATGTACAGAGACACATAGAGGGCTTCTGTGGCTGAGGAGGCGTCTTCTGTGCAAGCAGCAGATCCATCCTCACGGAGCTTCACCCCGCTCATCTCCATCATTGCAATGGTTACTTGGCGGTCCCTCTCTCGGGAGAAGGAGAGCAAGCTGGGGTCTGCGCTGAACCCCTTCCTATATTCTCTCTGTTTCAAGATGCTCTCAACCTTCACAGCAAGGACCAAAAGAAAAGGCAAAATCAGTATTTTAATATCGCAGCTGTGGAAGTCGTTAAGCAAATGATCTCTTGGGTTTGCGAAGTGCTGCTCATATGGGACTTTTCAACCCGAAAGATTATTGTGCTTGTGTATTCAGTTCCTGCCTTCTTGGGGATTGGTTATGGCCAAGGAATTAAAATTGTAGAATCATAGAATAGTTCGGGTTGGAAAGGACCTTAAGATCATCCAGTTCCAACCCCCCTGCCATGGGCAGGGACACCTCTCACTAAACCATGGCACTCGAGGCTCTGTCCAGCCTGGCCTTGAACACCGCCAGGGATGGAGCATTCACAACCTCCCTGGGCAAAATAGTGTTTTTTTTGCTGTTTTCTTATTTAAATCAGGAGCCAAAGAAGCCAGGGATCTCTGACCACCATTTCCAGCCGAGCAGTGGTAGCTGGGCCCGATTGAATGCTGATTATCAGCAAAACAGCTGGTAGAAATCTTTGGCCTTCATGTCTTGGGGTGATTTTCCTTAAAGTATGCTGATCTCTGCCAAGTTTGAAGCAATTATTCCTTCCCTTTTCCCAGTGTTACCCTAAATTGGGGTACTGCTGCCTGTGTCATCATGTCAAAGTTGCTTTACTTGAAATAACACCCCCCCATCCCTTCATTTGGGCCCAATGAGGTGTATGTTCTCTCACCAGCTTAAGCTGTTGGGACACGATCTTGTTTTCCAGGGACTCGAGCAGCAGCAGGTGCTGATCCTCACTGAGCTCTGCAGAATTAAAACAGGTTGTGCCAAAACCCCACCACAACTGGAGCCAGCTGGGGAGAAGTGAAGGGTGAGGAATGCTTTTGGTGTATTCTGGTGCTACTGATTTCTCTGTTAAAGTGGCCAGCAAGCCTTACCTTCTAAAGCATCAAGGGTGTAGGTGATGGCTGCTGCCATGCTGAGGAGAATGTCTGCTGAGGAATGGTGCAAGCGGCTCAGCAGGTCTTTTAAGGCTGCGCTTTCTGTTTTCAGCTCGCCCCTGTCGCCTTCATCAAGAACTGCTTCCATCTAGGGGAGATAGGAGGAAACAGCAGGGTTTAAGAGGCTTGTGAGTCCAGGAGTTTGTGAGCAGTCATGTAGTATGTATCTTCCCCTCCCTAAGCTATTTGTGAGGCTGTAATTGATAGCTGCAGTTAAAGACAGGATAGGACATTTAAATGGTTTGATACCTTCAAGTTAACCTGCTAGGCTCTACAGAGGACACATTTCTGCAGTTGACTCTGTCCTGAGCACCTTCTTTGTCTGTATGGTGATGGAGACCAGACATGCACTGTGTGAAGGCTTTTGGGGTTGGTAGTTGTGGTACAGGAGAGGTGGCAAGAGGTGGATGTCTCTGTCTATAAATCCTGGTAGTAAGAGGAGCTTTGCTTACCTTGTGGCTCAGTTCTTGGAAGAGGTTCCTGTCTCCCATCACAGCTTTGATGGCTTTTAATAAGATGATGGACAGCTGAGAAGACAACATGGAGAGAATGTGACAGTTCCTTTTCACTTCTGCCTCCAGTGCTCCTAATATTCCTTCCAGGACATCTGAAAAGCAGAACGAGCCCAAATATCAGTTCCAAAACAGGCAAGGATGAATACTTTCTTTTAAAGCAATGTACAACTTTGAGTTATCGTGTCTCGAAACTACAGCAAAGACACTGATTCTGGTGGCTTGTGTTTGGAGAGACTCAATCTTGCCCAGAGGGGGAAGAAATAGTGCGAGGGAAAGGAGTAAAATGCATTTCTTACCATCAGATGCAAGCCTCAATGTTTGTTTTCTTGGCATGTAGCAAAGATCTGCAACAGGAAAAAAAGGACATTGCTGCAAGGCTTCAAGCTGGGGTGTCTATTTTACCAGGGTGGTTGATTTTAAGCCTGAAGATGTTGGTGTCCCAGGTCTGAGATACCACATGCTGGTTGTAGGTCAGGTGGTGCTCTTCTCTAGTGCACCTGTTCATTTAGGACTCATTATTCCTGAATCTCGTTCCTTACTGTCCTGTGCTTTTCATCAGGCAGCGAATGTGTTAAAACACAAGGAAATTAATATGACAGCTTATACTCCACCAGATCCACGCACGTGTGGGGAGCACAGGGGCAGAAAGGCAGCTGTGCGCTCTCCAGTCTTGCAGGCTTTATGGAGCTCAGTCCTTTCTTTCTTTGCCCATCCCAGTGAAGGAGCAGCCACCCTGTTTGCTCCCTGACCTTCCGAGGAGGAAAAGAAACCAAAACCAGCACTGCTCTGTGTCATGTCTCAGCAGGAGCTCTGCAGTTCCTGGAATGTGGAGCTGGGGCTTCCCTCTCTCATTCCTTATCACCCCCTTGAAGCTGCATCTCTTTCCCAGGTAGCTCTTTTAACTTGTATACTATGCACAGCTTTTTCTCCAGGGGGTTTCTGTCACTCACACTGTGTTCATGCCTGAAATCAGCTGAGGGCACCTGTGAGGCTAAATAATGCTTCAGAAAACATTTTTCCTCTTCTGTGATGTTTCCCAAATGGAGGAGTTGGCAGTTTTTGGAAGTTACTTACCCCACGTTGCATCTGAAATGGCCAGCTTGAATGCCCTGAAGGCCAGGGTGCAGCCTTTGGGTATGGTTATGCTTTGTTTGTTCCCTCTGGTGCCCTGCTTAGCAAAAGACAAATGTGTTACCAGGCTTGAGGATGTGCAGAGGGTGGGGAAGGGCCGAATCCTGAGCCTGAAACCCAACCTTGGCACAGAACTTGACGTAAAACTGGGCCATGAAGTTGCCGTCTGCCTCAGAGATTTCCTGATAGCTGGCCTCCTCCAGGGTTTCTATGGTCTCATGAACCACGTACAAATTCTGCCCTGTTTTCTGTAGTTGTTGAAGGAAGGTGTGATTTGTATTAATTTTCCTAAAAGAGAAAAAAGGTCGTGGTTTAGTTGGGACAGAAGTCCTGTGGGACTGTATGCTTGAAAATATCACTCTGTTTGTGGCTTCTGGGGGGAAAAAGGTGGCAGAAAATAGGCTTGGAATTCTTGCTGTCCTCAATGCATTCCTCTTCTCAGAGGGGCAGTGGGGTGGTGGCCTGTCAGGTCAGATGGATGACGTGTCATGATCTAACTGCTCCTTTCCAGGCACAAACCATGAGAGGAGAGGCCCTGACTCCATCTCGAGGTGTTCCTGCTTTCTGAATGGCAGAGAGATCTGTAAGCATTACAAAGCTTGGTTTGGAGTCTTCACCACCTCTCTTTCCTGGCCTCTGGAAATCTGCCTGCTTAGGGAGGATGCATGCTCCCTGGTTTTGGGGTTTGGCTGTTGGAAAAACCATTGTGTGACCTGGCGTGGGGCAGAGGAGGATGACCCTTTGTGCCTGCCTTACCTTTCTGTTTTCAGTGCCTCAAGTTTTGCTGGTGGTATGTGTTTCTTCTGCAGCTTGATGGACCACTCGCTGGCCAAGGAGGCAGCTCCTTTCAGCTCCGCTCTTGCGGGGTCAGCAGGAACGATGAGACTCCCATCAATTCTGTCAGTGCCACTCTTTTTGATTAGAAATTGCCTTGAATCTTGTTCACCTCCATTGGGAATGAGAGACTCTGAAATCATTCCATGCATTTGCGTAAGCATGATTACGCAGACTCAGTCTTACAACTAATTGTGCACAAGAAAGATGGGACATGGTGGAGCTCAGCCCCAAATGTTTTGTCTGTGGAAACTGTGAGTTTAAGATTGATAAATGTGGTCTTTACCTGAGCTTTTACCATCCTGTCCAGGCAGCAGTACGTCCTCCAGTCTGTACCATGTCTGTTTGTAGCGGGGAGATCGCTGGAATATGGTTTGTTTTTTTCTTCTCACTAGCCACAGGGGTCTGAAATGTTCATGGTCCAACATGCTGCGAACTGGGACCAGGTCTCCATCTGGATCCATTTGTTTCACTATGGATTGGGTGACTTTTTTAAACATCCTGTTGCAGCTGGATGAATTTTTGATCCACAACAACGTAGACTTGTGCCTTAGGAAGAGGCAAGACACGTTAAGCCAAATTACTTGAAATATAAGGAGAAGGATGTAGCAAAACATTTTGGTTTAATTAGGAAGACCTTTTCCAAATGGATAAGCACCCCAAAAACCCTGTGTTAGTCCAAGACACAGCTTAAACTGGATGGTTTATAGGAAAGCTTTTGGAGAGGTAGGAGTATGAATCTCATTTCAACTCACCATATCCTTTGCTGATGAGGAAAGCTCATTTGGAAGCACTGATCTTCAGCACTGGAGTCTCTTACTGCCCTTTCAATTAAGCTATTTTGTTGCATGTGCCAGTACATACCATTAGCATTTTCATTACTGGACACTGCACCTTAACCTAGGACCTGTCATGGTCCTAAATGCTTGAATCAGTTTAATTTGGTGATTTGGTGCCCTGATGCAAGTTTAAAAGGAAAAAGGTTGAGTAGTTTATTGCCAATTTTTGCTGTTTCCCCTGTGCATTTTGTTGCTTGGCAGGAAAGAGCAGTGCTTCAAAATAAGAGCAGCACAAAAAGCTTGTATTTTTGTCTTACTGAGAGAACTGAAAGTGCTGAGAGTTGAACAGTGTGTTGTAAGTAGGAGAAGTATAAATGAAACCCAGAAGTGTTGTAAGTAGGGAAGGAAGAGACCTTGTCAATGGCAAATCTCCCCCAAAATATAAAGGAATCCCCCCAGCACAGCTCCTTGGATGGGCCCTGGTGCTCTGCCTGTGTCCCGTCCCCCCACCCCAAGAGAACTGGCTGTTTCAAAGGCAGAAGAAGAATCACTGTTGGTTTCCTAACAGTGATTTTAATCCAGAGTTTGAGGTTTTGCTTCAGTTAGTGTATAGAAGGGGTGATGAAGAACTTTGTATTGGATGTGATGGAGCTAGGGATAGAAAATCATCTCCTGCTGAATGTGGGATCATTTAGGTAGCTCTGACAGGACTCATTCCCTTGGGAGACATCAACCAGGGATAAAAAAGAAACCAAAACACTTCACAGTTTGCTCTACCCCTCATCAGGACCGAAAGCGCTTCAAAATATACTTGCCTGTTTGTGGGGTGAGTGGCTTCTCCTTCACGGGAGGGCAACCTGCGGAGCGGTGCACGGAGCTTCCAAAACGGAGCAGCCTCTCAAGCAGCAGGCTGGGACCTGCTCTCTCCCTGCCTTTTTCGACTGATTTGGAAACATCTGCTGAATGAGACAGAAATGCTCCTTGCTTGTGCAATTCTTCCGGTAAAAGCTAGTCACTGACCTGGCTCCAGCTGTTTGATTGGTTACAGTGGCTGTGAGTAACTTCTTCTACAGATAAGGCACTCCTCTGGGGCTGGATTTCCAGCATCATTTCGGTTTTCATTCATACTCTGCCTCTTGGAATGAGGAGCAGAATGTCCTGAGATTAGGAGGATTTCAGTTTAGCCTGGGAGAGGGGTAGCTCATCAGGTGTGGTGCTGATAAGGAGACAACATGATGTTGCTGTAGGCACTTTTACGTTGACTTATAGATGATATTATAACTTAGATGTGCACACATGCTGCCATGCATTAGGGCTTGTTGGTAGCAGAGGGGTTTGTGTGGCATACAGGTGTGGTTGCCTGCTGAAGTGTCTATTGTTGCTCAATCCATCATGTGTTGGAATTGCCATGAATTGCCCCTCTGCTCTCTTGAGACCTCACTTGGAGTATTGTGTACAGTTCTGGTTTCCTCAACATAAAAAGGACATGGAACTGTTGGAACAAGTCCAGAGGAGGCCACGAGGATGATCAGGGGACTGGAGCACCTCCCGTATGAAGATAGAATCATAGAATCGTTAGGGTTGGAAAGGACCTTAAGATCATCCAGTTCCAACCCCCCTGCTGTGGGCAGGGACACCTCACACTAAACCATGGCACCCAAGGCTCTGTCCAACCTGGCCTTGAACACTGCCAGGGATGGAGCATTCACAACCTCCCTGGGCAACCCATTCCAGTGCCTCAGCACCCTCACAGGAAAGAATTTCCTTCTTATATCCAATCTAAACTTCCCCTGTTTCAGTTTTAACCCGTTACCCCTTGTCCTACCACTACAGTCTCTAATGAAGAGTCCCTCTCCAACATCCCTATAGCCCCCTTCAGATAATGGAAGGCTGCTCTGAGGTCTCCACGCAGCTTCTCTTCTCCAGGCTGAACAGCCCCAGCTTCCTCAGCCTGTCTTCATACAGGAGCTGCTCCAGCCCCTGATCATCCTCGTGGCCTCCTCTGGACTTGTTCCAACAGTTCCATGTCCTTTTTATGTTGAGGACACCAGAACTGCACACAATGCTCCAGGTGAGGTCTCACAAGAGCAGAGTAGAGGGGCAGGATCACCTCCTTCACCCTGCTGGTCACGCTCCTTTTGATGCAGCCCAAGATATGGTTGCTTTCTGGGCTGCAAGCGCACACTGAAGCCAGTCCATGTTCATTTTCTCATCAACCAACACCCCCAAGTCCTCCTCCTTGGGCTGCTCTGAATCTCTTCTCTGCCCAACCTTAGCTGTGCCTGGGATTGCTCCGACCCAGGTGTAGGACCCTGCACTTGGCATGGTTAAACTCCATGAGGTTGGCATCAGCCCACCTCACAAGTGTGTCGAGGTCCCTCTGGATGGCATTCCTTCCCTCCAGGGTATCAACTGAACCACACAGCTTGGTGTCATCGGCAAACTTGCTGAGGGCGCACTCAATCCCACTGTCCATGTCAGCAACAATGATGTTAAACAAGACCGGTCCCGACACCGATCCCTGAGGGACCCCACTCATTACCCATCTCCAGCCGGACATTGAGCCATTGACCACAACTCTTTGTGTGCGGCCATCCAGCCAGTTCTTTATCCACCGAGTGGTCCATCCATCAAATTGATGTCTCTCCAATTTAGAGACAAGGATGTCGTGTGGGACAGTGTCAAACGCTCTACACAAGTCCAGGTAGATGCCATCAACTGCTCTACCCCTGTCCATCATTTGCGTAGCCCCATCATAGAAGGCCAACAAATTGGTCAGGCAGGATTTCCCCTCAGTGAAGCCATGCTGGCTGTCACCAAGCACCTTGTTGACTTTCATGTGCCTTAGCATGCCTGCCAGGAGAATCTGCTCCAAGATGTTGCCAGGCACAGAGGTGAGACTGACTAGTCTGTAATTCCCTGGGTCATCCATTTTCCCTTTCTTGAAAATGGGGTTATATTTCCCTTTTTCCAGTCCTTGGGAACTTCACCTGACTGCCATGATTTCTCAAATATGATGGCCAGCGGCTTCGCAACTTCATTCTCCAGCTCCTTCAGGACCCGCGGATGGATCTCATCAGGACCCATGGACTTGTGCACGTTCAGATTTTTAAGATGGTCTCGAACCAGTTCCTCTCCTACAGTGGGCACAGGGTCTTCATTCTCACAGTCCCTGCATCTGCCTTCCAAGACTTGGGTGGTGTGGTCAGAGCCTTTGCCAGTGAAGACCGAGGCAAAGAAGTCATTCAGAACCTCAGCCTTCTCCAAATCCCGTGTAGCCAGTTCTCCTGAGAGCTTCCTGAGGGGGCCTGCATTCTCCCTAGTCTGGTTTTTATTTGCTATGTACCTGTAGAATCCCTTCCTGTTATCTAGCTAAGTTTAGGGTTTATCTGCCTCTAGCTAAGTTTAATTCTAACTGAGCCTTAGCTTTCCTAACCTGATCCCTAGCTTCTCGGACAACATCCCTGTACTCTTCCCATGCCACCTGTCCTTGCTTCCACTTATTATAAGCCTCTTTTTTCAATTGAATTTTCCTCAGCAGCTCCTTATCCATCCAAGGAGGTCTCCTGGCCCTCCTGCTGCACTTCCTTCTGGTTGGGATGCAACACTCCTGAGCTTGCAGCAGGTGATCCTTGAATATCAACCAAGAGTCTTGGGCCCCCCTGCCCCCTAGGGCTGTATCCCATGGAACCTTCTGAAGCAGGTTCCTGAAGAGGCCAAAGTCTGCTCTTTTGAAGTCCAGGGCAGTGAGCTTGCTGAACGCTCTTCTCACTGTCCTGAGGATCTCAAATTCGAGCATCTCATGATTGCATGAGATCACATGAGATAGGCTGAGAAAGTTGGGGCTGTTCAGCCTGGAGAAGGCTGCGTGGAGACCTCAGAGCAGCTTCCAGTATCTGAAGGGGGCCTATAGGGATGCTGGGGAGGGACTCTTCATTAGGGACTGCAGTGACAGGACAAGGGGTAATGGGTTAAAACTGAAACAGGGGAAGTTTAGATTGGATCTAAGGAAGAAGTTCGTTACTGTGAGGGTGGTGAGGCACTGGAATGCATTGCCCAAGTAAGTTGTGAATGCTCCATCCCTGGTGGTGTTCAAGGCCAGGTTGGACAGAGGCTTGAGTGACGTGGTTTACTGTGAGGTGTCCCTGCCCATGGCAGGGGGGTTGGAACTGGATGATCTTAAGGTCCTTTCCAACCCGAACTATTCTATGAAGTGTTTATTTGCTCGGCTGCTTTAAAAGCAAAACCTGTCTGTGTAACAATGCAAGGACCCAAACCCAGGTTTTTAGAGGAATACTTTATTAGTTTCTCTTAGAATACTGTACAAAGGAGTAATAAAAATATTCACACTTTATTTTAGAAAGTTCTCTACATGAGACTCATGTATCCACAGCAAAAAGAGGAAAAAACCCCTACAACTTTGTACAGTGTCAGAATGTTCCCTTAAAATCCCAACTACTTCAACTCCAACTGTTCCAGGGAGGCTACAGACACACAAACACTTGCATGCTGAAAAGAGATTATAAGCAATGATAAAGCAATGTCAGTCACAAGAAGAAACATTAATGTGTTGACAGGAGTAAGCAGCTGCTGGCCCTTTAGCAAGGGTCAGAACCGGGTGTCTATTAAAACAAAAATGAAACCATGATTAAAAAGAAGTTCTTGGGAATTCAGTAGCCCCAGATCTCAGCTTTGCTTTTGTCTTTTTTGTTTTTTAAAGGCCTTTTCCTGGTAAGGGTTGGGCTGTTGGCCATCCCATGGGGTGTGTTAAAGGCATTGCAGGACAGAAGCATCAGGCTGTCAGTACTCAATTGTTTTCTGACTTCCCTTGTGCAGTAACTGCCAATCTGTGTAAATACCTGCGTGGCCTTGACAGTGGCTTAGAAGAGGCTTTGCCCAGGACAGGATGGGGCAGGGAGACTTCTTCTGCCAGTGCCTGTGAATGGTTCAAGTGATGCTTTTCAGAGGCTTTTCTCCTTTGGCATTCATGGGAGAATGAACAAGAAAAGCATCTGGAGTACCTGCTTACCCAGTAACTGCTTCTCAAGCACAGGATGGAGCCTGCCATTAATTCTCCAGCTGAAGTTTGCCCTGGTCACTCTGCAGGAAGCCAGTACAAGTTTGAGAGGCAAATCTGTCATGATCAAAATCCCATTTAAAACCAGTAACAATCAGTTGTCTCCTTCACACAGGTACTTGAAGAAAGCTCTACAGTCTGTGTGAGCAGACAGTCCTTGTGCTCGCCTTCTGGTTCTCCACGCAGAAGGTGGGCTTCACCCTGGGATCACTGCTCTGGTGGCTGCAGGTATGGAAATCCCCCCTCCTGCCCCCACTGTCCTGATCTCCTTTCCTCAGGAATCACTTATCCCTTGAGAGTTTTAGTATTTCGATTCCACTCTTGTGCATGTGCAAGAGCAGCCTTTGAGTGCTGAACGTGCTTCTACATGAATTTAACACACACAAAGAAACTAAAAGTGGTTTCAGTTCCAGGAAACCCAGAACTGTGTCCAGTTCTTTCAGGCCACTACAGTGGTGGTTTCCAAGCAGAAGCTGAAATGGGGCACCACTTGCTCCTGTGATACGACAGGAAAGAGCCATGCAAGTGGCACAGGGGGTGCTCAGCCAGCACCCCCCAAAACTCTTTCACGTCAGGTACCCCTAACAAGTAGCAATTGTGGCTGTGGCTTTAATTACAATTCTCTTATGGTTTCTTTTGTAGTCCTGATTAATTCTCATACCTACCCTTAAGATGGGATCTTAAGGAAGAGACTATCAGATGTATAACTACTCCATTATTAATCTTGTATAGATACTTAACACACCCCACTATTACCATAAAACCTTCTGTTCTCACTTTGCCTATTTTTCCAGTTTTCATCTATGTTCCCTTGATTGGATTAACTCTATGAGTCTGAGTTAATTTCAGTTATTCCATGGCATCTGTTGTAAAGAATGTCATTTGCCATGGAACACATCTGTGCTATTTTAATCCTTTGTGTGAACAAGGTAAATCAGAAAACTCACTATCGCAATTAAGGCTTTGCCTAAGAAGAAGTTTTAAACTTCAGGCTTTAAAAACTGGTCTTTCAGAAGTTTCTAATCCCACCCTGGTTTAGGATCGGATGTCCCAGCTAACAGCACGAGGGACAAGTTCAGACCCTCCGCTGCTGTAATGCCAAGGCTTTCAAGGAAACTGCATCAAGTGCTGAGCCCTGCCTTCAAGTCACACTTAGGCTAAAAATACCAAAACTCCTCTGACTTGGGGTAATGTGCATGTACTTAGAAATAATCAGCACACATCTGTACAGGAGTAATGGTTTTAAGGATACAGGGACTGTTTCTGTTGCAAAAAAAAGGCTGTTTTCTCCTTGTTTTCTACCAAAATATAGAAGTAGTTTTGTTTTCTCTGGAGATTTACCAGCCTGAGCTGTGGGCAGACATTGAGATCTGTTAAAACAACATGCAGCCTGTGTTACAGACCCAGCTGTAGCTGAGGACAGTCCCCCTACCTCTGAGGGCATTGATGCTATTGATCTCTCAGGCATTTCAGAGGTAATTGCCTGATAGAAATGTCTCTACTTTGAAAACAGTATTTTTTCCCACAAGTCATTGTCTAGTAGCTTAAAGAGTATTGGCTTTAGGGCATATGGTACCTTAACTAGAGCAGCAGTCCTTGCGTCGCGGTGGTTAAAAGCTTCAACCTCCCTATCCAGTAAATTGCACGTGTCAAACTGGACAACAGCACTCAGGTATCCAGCCAGATTCTTTCCTCTTCCCACCTTCTTGAAAACTTCTTTTCACTTCAAACATTCCCACTTATCCAACATTAGGTAATGATTCTTTCTGCTTTCCTCTCTGAGGTACATGAAATGTTTTTTCCCTTCTCTGCAGCAGTAAGTCTGAGATAGAAGTAAAGCCGCTTGCCTAAAATTCTACCTGGAATAGTACTAGATCTTAGATGCAGACCTGAAGTTCCCATCTCCTACGCTCAGACCATCAAACAACTCAACAATGTCCACTCTGACCTCTAAAGCTAATGCAGGAACAAAAAGGACATATTTAAAATGATTATACCACTGTCCAAAGTTGGAGAGAAGCACTGAGACAACAAAAGAGAGGCTTTTACAGGGGAAGCATGAGGGTTCACACATTCCAGCAACACAACCCAGAATTAAAAACAATGACTTTGAACAGGAGAAAGCTCTCTCAGCCAGGGAATCGAAACCTGCAAACCTGCATCCTTTAGGTGGGAATTTAATGGGAAAAAGGCTTGATTTTGTTCCTGTACTAAATAATTATTACCAGGGACCCACTGTGTCCTTCTGTTGGCCACATCAGGCTGGTGCTGGTCAGTATTACTCTCCTACAGTCTCCTCACCAGTGACCACATGAGGACTCACGAGTGGAGCTGAGTGACAGATTTCCAGGTAAGCCAGAACTGGAACACTTGCTTGCCTCGAGTCAGGAATTGAGCCAAGTCCATGGCTAAGTGGAGAACTGGCAGATCCCAGTAACATGGACATGGACTTGAGCAACCAAGAGCTGGGCTGAGGAGAAGACAGTCCAAATTGCAGTCACTGATTTCAGCAAGCAGGCATCATCCATCCATCTCGCTTGGCCTGTACCTGTCAGTCTGCAGCTTCTCCCACACTGGTGCGGTCGCTGTGTGTGAGCTGCTCAGTGGCATTTGCTGTCAGTCATCACTGCCCTGCACCCAGCCCTTGGGCTGAGTGCTGCACTGCCTGAGCACTCAGAGTGCCCTTAAAAATCAGCAGTTTGGGCTGGGGAGCCGTTAATCAGCTTCTGGCACAAGCTGAAAATAACAAATCAGATGTAGGTTCTCTTGAGCGTTTCCCCGAAGCACACAAATAGTTCCACAGTAAAGAGGAAGTTGCTCAGGTTGCAGGTCACTCCTTCCTCTACTGCCTTTACTAAAGAGCTTCCTATCTCAGTGACGTAAAAGATTGCAAAACAAGAATTTGCCATTCTCTTCCCACTGCCCTGCCCCAAAATGGAACTCAAACCCCAAAACAATCAGGTATTGGGAAAGCTTGGCTGTATCCCTTTGAATTTCCCCCACATACTGCTTAAAGCACTTAGCTTCAGAAAGGGAAATATATTAAAGTGCATTTACCACAGCAATAGTACCAGCACTAAAAGCTTTTCCCCTCATCCCTCTTCATTCAGTGTCTGGGATAGATTAAAATCCCACCAGAATTCATCCTCGTTGTACCTTGAAGTCTGCATCTAGTTATGACACTGGAATGTAAGGAACCCAGTGCCACGCATCCTGCTTCCACTAAACTCTACTCTGGAGCTGGTTTAGGTTTATTGGGCGTGAGGATCCAGCATGCGGTGTATGTCTATGGGATACTGCAGTTAAACAGCTGCTGTGAAATTGCATCCCAGTCTGCGTGGGGAAGAAGAAACGGAACTAGAGAGAAGGAACATCCCCCTCTCCCCCTGCTCCTCTTGCATTCGCCCCAGCCACGCAGCTCAGTACTTGTTGATGCCAAAGATCCGGACGCCATGGAGCTGCGGCAGCTTGGGGATCAGGACGCTCATGAGGGAGATGGTGTTGATGACGAAGTGGATCCGGTCGTACTTTGTGTAAAAGCTGGTTAGAAAATACCTGGAAAGGAGGAGAACAGAGAGGGGGAGAGCTGAGTCACAGCGCTCTGTGGTTTTGTTTCCCAGGCCAGCACATGAAGTACTCACAGGACGATGGGCATGATGGTGAGGAACTTGCGGGACGCCGTGAACTGCACTCCATAGTCCATCTGCTCCCAGTGCGTGAGCAGCCGAGCCTTGCCCTGGTCCGGAGTCTCAAAAGGAGTTCCTTTCACGGTATGGAGAAAGATGTACATGCTCTGCAGCAAACACAAACGCAGTGTGAAGCACGCAGGGGACCTCCACACCACCAGAAACGCTCAGCTTCGTGAACGGCCGGGGGAGCTTGCACCAGCGCGCTGTGCCACTAGAGGGATGCATCCTCCCCGCCGGAAAATGCAGCTAAGCGAGTGGGGAGAGCGGGGAAGGGAAGCAGCCGGGGTTAGCTCGGGGCCGGCTGTCACACGGGAGGCCTCTGCTTCAGCTCCTGGGCGTAAGCCAAGAAGGTGGCCGCAAGATTACAGCGCTCCCGTCTCTGGGGTCAGGAGATTAGTGTGGAATGGCTCTGCCGTGCACCAGCAATGCCCAAGGCTGTCTAAAAACAGTGCTGGTGGGGCTGTGGGCAGTGAGGATCTGTTCCTGCCCTGATTACGAGTGAACCTCTTGGAGTGGAACCCAGGGCACAGATAAACAGCAAGTGTCTGGCTGCATCACGTGGCTTTGAAGAGTAGCCATTGCTGGCCTTTAAACTCCTTTCTGTTCCCATGACCTCATTGTTTAAGCTGCCAGAGAAGGGGAAGGAGCTGGATGTAAAGCAGGCAGCTTGCGAGCTGAGCTCCAGGCAGCTCAAGTTAGTGGTTTTGTGGGCTCCTCCTCTGCTAGATGTGAAAAACATCCCTGGTAAGGGGGTCACTTTTGCCTCTGGAATATTCTCAGGCTGAGGTATCATTGAAAATAAAGGATACAAAATCAATTGCTGCATCTCTGAGGGTTTTTGTCCCCTGTGCCTGAGGCTGAAGGGCTGCTCCTCAGCTGCAGGACATGCAGAGGCTTGTGCAGTGGAGGCACTAAAGCAGCTCCTGGCCTGCACCCTGGAATGTGCCTCTGTGCCCCCAGCACAGCGCTGACACCCATTCAGCTGGGTACCTGGTCCTTAGAAGGGATGAACCTGGACTAATCTTTAAGGAGAACAAAGTTTGGGTGTTCGTTTTGTTTTCTTAACTCTGCTAAGGCCAATTCAGGTTGTATCCACCAAAGTGAAGGCTGTCCTGCCAGCTTCTGTGGCCTCTCAGCTAAAGGACTTACCCTGCAGGCAAGTTATTGCAGTGTCCCCTCTGAGCAGCCTCACCACATCTTTGCTGTCTCAACAGTACCTAGGCTGGATTTAAATCTATGACCTAGAGGCAAAGATTGCAGTCTGAGGGGTGGAGGTTGAGTAACTTACACTGCACCTTTGGAAACAGAAAGGAATTGTTTGAACAGGAATCTCCCTAGATGGCTCTCAAAAGAAGAGCTGGTGCTGAGAGATGATGTCTCCCTGCCCCGGGGGAAGTCAAGCCAGCCACACCATTCCCTTACCATGTTGTGAATGATGTTGGTAAGAGTCCAAACCACGGGGACACTGAAGAAGGGGATGCTCAGGAGCACGACGTGCAGCAGCCCAATTCCAAGGATGTAGGACAACCAGATGCCCCGGCTGTTCATGACCCGGGTGTTGGGATTCACCTCGCTGTGCGCTGTCCCCACGTTCATGTTGGCTCTTGTGTCCAACAGGCACCCCTGAAACTAAAGCAGAGCTGGGTCAGTACTCAGAGGTGGGAACCCTCCATCTAAGCTGAGCACCCTCTTACTCTCCATCAAACCTCGAACCTGTTGTTTGCTCTAAGAATCACAAGTTCACTTCTCTGCACCTCGTTGCTTTCATTCTTAGAGCTGCCATTTCTGGGGGGAAGCTAACTCTGGGAGCAGTTTTGGGAATACTGTGTGGGAAGCCTGTCCGTGATCTGCTGAAAGGTTTTCCTGGAACCAAAATGGGAAGGTTCAATCCTGTGATTGCCTGAGGAGACTCAAAGGAATACCTGAAGCTGTCTGAAGTCACCATCGCAGTGTTAATCATGGAGGCACTCGGCACATGGAGCTTGTTACACGTTTATGGATTCAGCACACTTTATACTTGGAACGAGCATGTTTGCAGAGTAAAGGCACCACAGCTCCACAGCAACACATCTCCCCATCAGTTCAACTCAGTTAGCAGCGCTCTGGGGAAGTAACTTAATTCCCCCATGGGGAAGGAACAAGAATCTTCTTGAGGATCATAAAAAGTTAGAGATAATGAGGAAAAGTGCATTGGGAAGGTATTTCATGAGCAGGAGCTGCAGAGGAGATGGCCCTTGCCCTACCTGCAAAGAGCTGCCACGTAGGAGGAACACAGGTGTTTTTCTGTATCACAGACTGGGCTGTGTTGGAAGGGACCTTAAAGCTGATCCAGCTCCAACCCCTGCCATGGGCAGGGACCCCTTCCACTAGAGCAGCTTGCTCCAAGCCCCTGTGTCCAACCTGGCCTTGAACACTGCCAGGGATGGGGCAGCCACAATGCCAGGAAGGTGAGGAAGGACAGTGTCATCCTCCTGGAGACAGTGCAGGTGTTGGTGGGATTTGGGCTGCTGCGCTGATAGCACAGCAGGTATCAGTCAGCTTTCAGGCTTTCTGAGAAGATGAGAGCTCTGGTTTGCAGAGATCACAGGAAGCAGCACAAATGAGAACATCTGTAAAACTGAGTATCTTTGAGATCAGGGAAGTTCTTGTGTAAAATCATCTTTGTCTCCTGGGGAAATGCAGTTTAATGCGGTCCATCCCTCGCCGGCCCCCAAGGTGAGGCTGCTTCCTGATGTCTGGCCTTGTGGTTGGGCTGCTTTGGCTCCCGCAGCTGGGAGATGGTGTTGCTGTTCTCCAGCTCTCAGTCTGGGTCTCAGGAGGCGAGTCTGAGCCAGCTCTGACATTACACCACAGCCAGCTGCTTGCTCCCTGTGGAGCACTGGGCCTGGTGTGTGTCAGGAGCTGGCTCTCTCCCCTGGCCCTGCCTGGGGCTGGGACATGCGGTGAGTGCTTGGCTCCACAGCCCCTGGGATGCTGGCTGGAACTTCCAAACCTCTTTCACCCACACAAGGTGGCTGTTGCTCGGTGCTGCAGGCTGCCAAGGTGGGCTGAGCAGATGCTCACCTACCTCTGCTACCCAGGTGTCAACCAGGGCGCTTATGGCTGGAGGTTTGTAGTACAAGAAAAGAGGCTGCAGGTCTGGGGAGTGCTTGTTGTAAATCATCACCCATGCCCATAGCCGAGGGCAAAGGGTATCCTCGATATTCCAGGGGAAAGCCTGAAGCTTACTCTGGAAGCTGGACTTAAGAGCTGGGCTTGAGTCCTAGCAGGCGGAGCAGCTCCATCCCTAACCTGGTGCAATTCCAGAGGGCTTTCAGAGGAGACCTATGGGTTGCAGTGAAGCATGACGTGAGTCAGGAAGTCTTGTCGTTGCTACAAATCCCAAACAGAGCAAAGGTCCCTGTGGAATGCATCCCCAGCAGTGCTGTTTGCCATTCTCCTCCATACTGGTAAGGGCTCAGCTCTAGAAACTGCCTGGCTGAGGCTTGGACTGAGCATGGGGAAGGGGCTGGTGACCTCGCTGGAGGCTTCCAAATCCAACTTCATCCAGAGCTGAACCCTTCAGCTTCCTCCGTGGGCTGGGGACCGAACGGGTGGCCGAGGGGCAGATGGAGCAGCCACTGAGGGCCCGGTTCTCCTCCTGGTGCCTCCGTTTCCTTGCTTGTAACAATGAGTAAAGTGTTAGAACATACAGGAGGTTAATTTGGTCTTGCAAGAGAGACCCAGCGATGTCAAGCGTTCCGTCCTACCATGAGGATAATTCCACGTGCTTCTGCAAGCCCTTCCCCACCTTAAAACCACTTCATCTCTCGGGCTTCCCTCCTGAGTGGCATCTGCAGCCCTTGGCCGAGCTCTTTGCTCCCTTTGGATTGCACACACGGCTTTTGCTGATTGCAAAAGCCTGGCTGAGGGAGCTGAGCTCCCTACCCCCATCCCGCATCCCATGGTGTCTGCTTTTACACCCGGGAGTTGTTCACCTGCAGCCAAAGGGAGGCAGCTCCGCTTCCCCACGTGTGCTGCGGGGCTTTGGGGACAGAGAAGCTTTAATGTTTCACCAGGCAGAGTGTGAAGGTCAGGGCTGTGCTGACATTGGACCCTGTCTGTCCAAGGAGGGGAAAAGTCAGCTGTGGTTACGCCGTGATGGAGGAACCGAGCCCTTCCTCGGCCCGATCCTTCCCGACTTCCCACTCCCTGTCCATGGATCTGTAGGGAAAGCCTCATTCCGGGGCTTGGGATGAACCCCAGCGCTGCCAGCTCCGTGTCTGCCGTGCCAGCATCTCGCTTCTGAGGAAGAGGGGGGAACAGAGCGACACCGGCAGCTTCCTGCTCGCTTTGTCACCCATCAGCTGCTGCTGAGTGCAGCCAGCACCCCACAGCACGGCTCCTGCCCCCCGAGGAGGAGCGTGACCACATCCGCTCCTGTCCCTGTCTGCTCTGGCAGCAGCATCGCTCTTCCCCAGCGCCTGGCACCCCGTTCTCCATCAGCCCATCACAGGAGCTTCATCTGGGACGGCAGCCAGAGGGCAGGAGGGCTCAGGTGCTTATCTCAGATCTTCCCGAGTGTTCCCACAACCCGTGTGATTCTGATCCCAAGCGATTATGATCCCATGGAGCCGCTGAGGAGCCTGCACCAGCGAGCACCATCTCCCAAGTGGACAAATACTCAACCCCCTCCTTTGCAAGGCGGCATCAGCATCTGAACCAGAGCATCAGGTACGTGGAGGATGTCCACAGGCACGGCTGGGCTTGGAGGGAGCGGTCGGGCCGAGGCGGCGCCGCTTTGTGTCCTGCTTGGGCCTGGAGTCGGGCTCGGAATTCCACATCTGGGAGCCCTGGGAAAGCCGAGGGGGCCTGGGGCTGGCTGGGGAGCGGCGAGCACCGAGCGGGCGCTGCGGGGCTCCGGCTGCCGGACACGGGGGTGATGGGGGGGGGGGAAGAGTCTCGTCCGGGGGCTCCTGCACCCCGCTCACCCCACACGGACCCCGGGGGTGTGGGGCAGGTCCCGGTGCGCCCCCTCCTCCCCACCTCAGCAGCCGCTTGTTTCTCTATGGAGCGTTTTCCCCTTGGGACGGGCCCCGCTCCCACCGCCCCCCCCCAGCGCCGGGCCTGGGGAAGGGGACGAGGCCCCGCACCGGCCCCATTACCCCGGGGTGCGGGAGGGGGGGTGACCGGGGAAGCGCCGCCGCTCCCGGCCCTCACTCACCGCTGCTCGGCCCGGCTCGGCGGGGCCGGGGCTGTCTCCGTCGCGCACCCACGGCCCCGGCTGCGCTCCCGGCGGGCTCCTCGCCGCCGCCCGGCCCGGCCCTCCCCGCCCCGCCGCCGCGGCACGCCGGGAGCTGTAGTCCCGAGCACCGGAGCCCGCCCCCGGGGCCGAGCCTGCGGAGCGGAGCCGCTGTAGGAGCCGGGGTGACCCCGCAGGCTCCTTGGCAGCCCCGGTACCGTCCAGCCCCAGCGCCCACCGCGGCCAGGCCCCCCCCCCCCACACACACACACCGCGGGGTGGCTCCGGTCCCGCTGGGGGCTCCCTCCCCTGAACACCGCGGAGGTCGGGCTGGGAGCTCGGGGGCCCCGCTCGTGTCTGCCCAGGACGGGAGCGCGGGGCTTTGTGCCACCACCGCACCCCCCCTGCGCGGCTCTGCGGGGTCCCGGTGTGCGGGGCAGGGGCAGCCCCACCAGGGCCGCTCGCAGCCCCCCCCGGCAAAGCCTGGTCTTGGGGGGGGGGGGGGGGGGGGGTGTCCAGTTTAACCCTGGCTGGGTTCATGATGCTCCCCGGGGTGCGCTGCGTGTGCCCATCCCAGCCGCTGCGGTGCGGGGATGCCGGTGCGGGGAGCGGGAATCCCGCAGGAGCGGGCCCTGCTCTGCAGGAGAACCACGCACGCAGCGAGCTCTATTTTTATCCCTCTCCTGCCTGGCTGAGCAGCTCCCTCTGCGCGGTGACATCTGATTTAGCAGCTTCCCCGCACCCCGCTGGCTCCGCACGTGAGGGGGAAGCACAATGCGGCGGCTATTTTTAACCGCCCATCAATACGGATTCCTGCCGGGATGCAGCAGGCAGCATCCCGCTGCCCGGGTGGGCACAGGGGATGGGATCCCGCTCCCTGCGCCCCCCCCAGCGGCACCGGGGCTTGGGGGGGGGGGTTCCTGAATGAGGGATTCAGCCCCATCCATTGTCTGGCAGAAGCCTGGACCAGCGTTTCCCCGCTCTCAGTGGGCTCAGGGGCTGTTCCCATAGGAATTCCTAGGCCTTGCTTACTCCGGCCTCCCCTGTGCCGGGAGCCGTGCAAACCTCCGGCTCTCTGGGGCTGCCGGTCCCACTGCCCGGTCGATACTGACTGTATTCAGCCCCGGTGCAGCTTTCACCCCCGGTGCAGCTGTATTCAGCCCCTTTGCAGCTGTATTTAGCCCTTTGCAGCTGTATTCAGCCCCGGTGCGCCTGTATTTAGCCCCGGTGCAGCTGTATTCAGCCCCGGTGCGCCTGTATTCAGCCCCTTTGCAGCTGTATTCAGCCCCGGTGCGCCTGTATTTAGCCCCCGTGCAGCTGTATTTAGCCCTTCGCAGCTGTATTCAGCCCCTTTGCAGCTGTATTCAGCCCCGGTGCGGCTGTATTCAGCCCCAGTGCGGCTGTATTCAGCCCCGGTGCAGCTGTATTTAGCCCCGGTGCAGCTGTATTCAGCCCCTTTGCAGCTGTATTCAGCCCCTTTGCAGCTGTATTCAGCCCCTTTGCAGCTGTATTCAGCCCCGGTGCAGCTGTATTCAGCCCCTTTGCAGCTGTATTCAGCCCCTTTGCAGCTGTATTTAGCCCCGGTGCAGCTGTATTTAGCCCTTTGCAGCTGTATTCAGCCCCGTTGCAGCTGTATTCAGCCCCTTTGCAGCTGTATTCAGCCACCTCTCGCTTGGCTGCAGCAGGGGAGGGTGCGTGTGGGACCGTGCTGCACTGCAGGTGTTGGGGTTTCTTGTTCGTGGGTGCCGTGTCCTGGCATGGGGGACCTCGGGGGCGCAGCCCTGGTGCTGCTCCTGCTGCCGGGGTCTCTGCGGTGAGCCAGCACCGAAGCGGGACTCGAAGCTCAATCACCCCCTGAGCCTGTCGCCTTGTCCCCTTGGATGCGGCAGGTCCCGGCGGCACTGGGACTGCCCGACCCCAAGGCGCACAAGAGCCTTGCCCACGGCTCCCCGAGTGCCACCACCATGGCCAGGGCCAGCCCCGGGACACGGGGCTCCCGCTCAGCCCAGCGGGTTGGGGTCCGGGGGGTCCCCGCGCCCTCCCCGGCCGCCCCTCTCCATCAGGCTTTGTTCTCCGAAGGGAGCCGAGATCCAGGGCGGGCGCCTCGTACCCGGTACCCCGTGCCCGGGGCTGGGCTCTCCCCCCTCGAGGAGAACCGGGGACCGGGGCACCACAAGGACACAGCCCCCCCCCCCCGGTGAAGGGCGGGAGCCTCGGGGATGCAGCGGGCAGGGGGGGGGGGCTCGGCGGGGTCAGCGGGGTCCGGTAACGGCGGCCGCTCTCCATGGTGCTGAGCGGCCCCTCCGGTGTCCCGGGGCGGCAGAGCCCGGGTTAGCGCCGAGCCCCGGCCCCGGAAGCCCGGGGATGGCCCCCCCCCACCTCCGCGGGTCGGGTTTCCCCGAGTAAGCGATGCCGGTGCCCGCGGGAGGAGGGGGGGAGAGGTCCTGTTGTCCCCGAAGGGCTGCGGGGAGCCCCGGGGGCAGAGCCGGGGGGGGGGGGGGGGGGGGGGTCCCCGCGCTCGGGATCCCCGCGGCTCCTCGCCGGGTCCCCCCGGTGCCGCCCCCGCTGCTCCGGGCGGGGGCCCCGGGGCAGAGCCCTCGGGTGCGGGGACGGGAGCGGGGGTGCTCGGAGCTGCGCGGTTCCCCCCGCGGCGGGGCGGGCCGGGGGCGGGGAGCCCCGGGGAGGCCCGCGCGGAGGATCCCGCCCACCGGCCCCGCCGCTGCCGCCGCCGGCTCCGGTCGCGGGGCGCGGCCGCTCCGGGCCGGGGCGCGGGGCCGCGCTCGCCAGGTGAGTCCGCACCGGGACCCCCCCTCCCCGGGCACAGGCGGGAAGCGAGGGCGGGCGGGGGGGGGGGGGGGGTCCCCGGCAGCGCGGAGCGGAGCTTCCCGGGGAAGCACCGGGGCTTCCCTCGCCCGCGACGCCCCCGGTGCGGAGCGGAGCCGGGGGGAACCCCGGGGCATCCCCGAGCGCACCGCGGGTCCCGCACCAGCACGGGCAGCCCCGTCCTGCCCCAGGGGCTGGGGCTCCCGCCGTGGCCGGGGGCTGCTTTGTGCCCGTCCTCACTGCGGTGCCTGCTCCGGAGCACCGGGGGGCTGGGGACCCCCCGCTCCCCCGCCGAGCCCAGCGCGGAGACCCGGGAGCCGCATCCCACCCGCGGGGTCTCCCGGGATGGAGCAGTCCCTGCCCTGGTCACCGGCTCCCTGATGGGGCTGGCTCCAGGTGCCCTTTGTCCGCTGTGAGCCCCGGTCCTTGCTCGGGGCCCTCGAGGAGCTGGGGGGGGGCGGTGGTGCAGGGGCTGGGGCTGCAGTGCTGTGACCTTGGGGTGCTTTGGCGTGGTTGGGCCGTGTTACACTGTGCAGTGATCGGGGGGGGCTCCGGGGCCACCCTTGGGTGAGCACCGCGGCCCCTTGGTACCCAGTTTGCTGGACTGGGTGCTCCGGGAGCCCTCCTGCAGCGCGGAGCTTTGCTGATGGGAGCCCTTTTACAGCGGTGTCTTTAACCACGGAGAGCATCCGCACCCTGCCCGGGTGGCTCCACCAGCGCGGTCAGGCTGGGGCTGGGATGGGGCCGCGGTGGGACCCATGGCTGGGGAAGCCGGGGCCTTATCTGGGACCCACCCTGGGAACTCGCCGCACGCTCAGCTCCAGTGAATTTCCTTTCTCTGTTTTCGTTTCTTTCCTGCTGACGTTTTTCCCCTCCGGAATCAAGGGCTGGATGGGGACCATGGTTACGGGGTGGTGTGGGCAGCCCGACCCCACAGTGGCACCGGGCAGGGGACCGCGGCGCCCAGCCTGCACCGGCACCCTCCAAAGGGGAAGACCCCGCGTGTGCCGTGGGCACTGCTGGAGCCGGGACGCGGGCACCTGCTGTGCCTCTGCCCTCGCGGGTTTCCCATCGCGCTCGCCCGGAGCCGGATCCGTGCCGGGATGCTCCGGCCGCGTGCGAGCGAGCGCAGGAGCCGTCAAACGCAGCGACCTTGGCGGGGCCGGAGCTCAGCCCGGGCTGACCCCGTTGTTACAGCCCAGCTGCAGGAGACGTCTTCGCTCGGCCCCTCGAGGCCTGATCCTGCTGGATCAGGAGCCCTGAGCCCATGGCAGGGGGACGCATGGGCCGTGCTCCCTGGCCCTGTCCCATCCCATCCCTGCCCCACAGCCGTGCTTGCAGCCGGAGCGGTTCTGCCCCTTGGTCTGACGCTGTCCCTTTGCTGTCTCCACCTCAGATGCACCGAGTCCAGCTGAAGCCACCGGGGCTGAGAGCTGCGGGGCCGGTGGCCCTGTGACAGCAGCAGCAGCAGCAGCAGCGCGGGACCATGGCTGCGGCAGCGCAGATCCCGCTGTGCTCCGTGACCGCGTGGCTGCTCCTGCACGGCCTCCTCCTGGCCTCCCGTCCCCGCTCGGCCGCAGCGTTCCCCAAGGGCTGCTACCCCTCGGAAGAGGAGGGCCTGAAGACGTTCCGCTGCAGCAACGCCCGCCTCACCGAGGTCCCCAGGGACATCCCCAACGACACCAACAAGCTCTACCTGGACTCCAACCGAATCCCATTCCTGCCTCGCGACGCCTTCCAGGACCTGCCCCTCCTGCTGGAGCTGGATCTGTCCCACAACGCCATCGCCGGCGTCGAGAGCGGAGCTTTCCGGGGTCTGGCAGAGCACCTCCGCTCCCTGGACCTGTCCTCCAACAAGCTGGTGTCCGTCAGCAAAGACGCCTTCAGCAACCTGAAGGCCAAGGTGAACCTCTCCGACAACCCCTGGCTCTGCGACTGTCGGCTGCAGGAGCTCATCCGCACCGTGGAGCTGGCGGCCGGCTCCTCCGGCGGCCTCGTCTGCGACTCCTCGGCGCAGGAGGAGCACGTGGGCAAAGCCTTCCTGCAGGTGATGGCCGACACGGACCTCTGCAACGTCTACAAGAAGACCACGGACGTGGCCATGCTGGTCACCATGTTCGGCTGGTTCGCCATGGTCATCTCCTACCTGGTCTACTACGTGCGGCAGAACCAGGAGGACGCCCGGCGGCACCTCGAGTATCTCAAGTCCCTGCCCAGCAAGCAGCGGAGGTCGGAGGAGTCGTCCACCATCAGCACCGTGGTGTGAGGCTCCGGCAGGACTCGGCTCGCCCGCGGCTGCCAGGAGCTGCCACAGGACCAGGCGTGGATTTCTCCGGTTCTCCTCGGGGAAGCAGCATCCGGCAGTGGGAGCTCTGGTGCAGCGAGAGGTGAAGCAGGGATGGGGATGGGCACCGGGCACCGAGCATCCACCCGGACCAGAGGGGACCCTGGACACCCTGGGGCGTTCAGACTCCGTTTCAAACCGGGGTATTTCCTGTGCAGGGATCCCTTGGGCCGTTGGTGATGTTCATGGTTTAATCCCTGCCCAGCTGCCCAAGGGATGGTCCCAGCAGCACAGGGCAGCCGGTGCTGGGCTCCCTGCCTGCACCCGGAGCGGTGTGGCCATGGGGCCGGAGCCACCGGACCAAAGGGTGGTAACAAGAGGTGGGGACACATCGGTTGGGAAGGGCGAGGGGCAGGTCCTGGGTACCCCGCTCCAGCTCTCGAGCTGGGTGGTGCTGCCCCATCTCCCATCCCAGCCCCTGCTGCTCCCCACTCCTTTCCTGGCACCCCTGGTCCAGGCGGAGCAAGGCGCATGGGGGGGGGGGGGGGGGTCCCACTTGGCGATGGGGTGGCTCATGGGCAACCCCGGCACTGTCCCCCTTGGAGCAGGATGTTCTTACAGGAAGCAAATGGGGAATGAAGCTCCCCCAGGGATGAGCTCCCTGGAGGGATGCAGGAGCTGCTGGAGGGGAGCTGAGGGGTGCAGGCGGTGGGTCTGGCCCTGCTGGGATGCGCTGGGGGGAGCAGGATTCCCCCCAGTTCTCCCTTGGCACCGTGCAGGTCGGTGTTTGCTGCCCTCATCCGCCTGCTCCCTCTCCAGGAGTCACAAGCTGCCGACCGGTCACTGTGAGGGGAGCGGGGATGGAGGGAGCCGCCGCGGCTCCTCCGCCCTCTCCCCACTCCCGCAGGAGCCCGAATCTGCCCTAAAACGCCCCCAAAATCCCTTCTCGACCCTTCCAGCATTGGGCTACAGGTTCCTGGTGTCAGTAGGTAGAGGGCAGGGTGCCGGTGGCCAGCGTGGGTCAGGGTTGGTGCCCACCTTTGGGTGCACAGGGTCCAAGCGGCGACTCGGAAGCAAAGCCAAGAGCGGAGGCAGCCTCCCCCAGCTGTGTCTGGGGGCTGGGTTTGATGGGGTTGCCCTTGTTTAAAACCAGCTGAAGCTTAAACTGCCTTAAATCACCCGGAGCACCAACCAAAGCTGCTCGAGCACCCCCCGGCTGCTGCCCGTGCTCCAATGGGAGCCGTGGTCCAGAGCCGGCCGGGAGCAGCCCCTGCACCCTTCCACAAGTGCCTCCATCCCCAGCACACACCGGGGGCTCCGCCACGCACAAGCACCTCAGCCCCAGCTCCAAACCAGGCACCCCTGGGGCCCACAGCCCCACGGCAGCTCCCCACATACAACCAGGGCTTGTGGGGCCCCAGAGCGAGGCACTGGCGTGGCTGCGGTGCCCGTCTGACCCAACGTGTGTTTTGTTTAAGGGACCTTTTACGTTCTTACTTTGTACACCAATAAAGTCGGCTTTGACTTTGGAGCCTGTGCCCATGTGTGTGTGTGTGTGTGTCCGTGGGGGCATCACCCGGTTCCTGGTGCCATCCTGGCTGTAAAGGGAGGGTGAACGGTGCCCGTGCCAGCCGGTGCCCTCCCGGTCTGTGTGCCCCGGCACCAGAGCTGTCCGGAACCCGATACGTGGCGCTGCCGGTAACCCTGCCCTCGGCTGCAGTCAGTGAGCGCTGCACGGCTCAGGTCACCGGCACGGTGACAGTGCCCGAGCCACGTTGTGCCAGGGCCCTGCTCTGCCCTCCGGTCCCCACCGAGCAGACCTGGGCATCACCACGGTCGGGAGGGACAAACCCATCCTGATGCTCACGGTCCCACTGGTCCCTCTTGGGGCACTGGTTTGCGGCACCTTTCCCTGCACGGCGCGTGGGGATGCGCGGTGGGAGGAGGAAGCCGGGACCCTAACGCGTTGTGACAGCTCCTGCTTGGGGACATTGACCTCGTTTGGCACTCGCTGTCTCCAGACGCAGGCCCAGGCTCCCAGCAGATGGCTGCTGTCCCCAGGCTGGGGTGCTCCGGGGGTCACCCTGCTCGGGAGCAGCTGGGGAGGGCCCAGGGATGCTGCTGCCACCCGGTCCATGGGGCTGTGGCTCCCCCAGGGTCTCCCCATAGGGCTGGATGATGCTGAGCCCCTGGGGCCAGCCCTGCCCTGAGTGATTAGGATGGAAAGCGCTGGGTTCATGGCAACCCCCATAAGCATGGGGAAGGGAGGTGGATTCTGGTGGCAGCAACAGTTGGTTGTGGAACTCCATGGATGGGGGGGGGGGGTCAAATATGTAAGAAACCTCATGAAAACCTGCAGTGAGCTTTGGGAAGAGAACCTGGACTGGGATGGACCCAGCTGTGTGCTGTTGGTAGTGTCTGATATTTGATTGGGTGTTAAAAGGGAATGGGGAAGAGCAGAAAACTGGGATTACCGGATATTTCCTCCAAGCTGGGGCATTGGAGGGGTCTTAGGATGTGTCTGAGCACAGGAGGAATCTGGGGCCAACAGCCTGCAAGGCTCCTCCATGGCTCCATCCCAAAGAGGGGTTTTCCTCATCCCACTCTTCCAGCACTTGCTGCTGTGGGCGAGCTCCTGCCTCAGCGCTGGTGGGTACCAGGGCTTCCGTGTCAAAGTCAATGCTTTCCCTGCGGCACGGCGATGGAATCATCCATTTTAATGCTGCGTTCCTGGGTAATTCCTCTCCTGATTTATCTGCTGGGATCAGCAGCAGCAGCATTAGCAGCGTGACCTCCTTCTGCAGTGTTCCACACACCGCTAAAGCTGTTATTGACTTCCAAGGTGCTCTCTGCCCATCGCACCAGGCACACGAGGAACTGTTCTGCCTCTCCAGGATGGAGGAAAATGGGTCACTGGTGCGAGATGGGTCCTCACTGGTTGTGATGCCTCCTCTGCTGCCTGGTCCTGACTCCCTCCGTGAGCCAAATGATGCTCCTGGTTGCCAGGGTCTGTGCATCCATGGGATCCATCCTCCTGGCAGTGCTGACGGAGGCTGCACGCCTTGGGATGCGCATTCGCTTTTGCTGTGGGGTTTAGAAGCGAGATAAAGCAAGGCTCTTGTCAGCCGTAGACAGAAGTGTGTTCGGCAGCCACGGCCCCAGCCTGCATCCTGAACTTTGAACTGATTAGATTTGCCAGAGGGAAGGAAGGATGTCTAATTGTTTAATTTCCACCATTATCAAAATATTTATAAGTAATTAGGACGGATGGCGGCAATTACACTATGATTAAGGCTGGCCCGCACTTCATCAGCGGCCCTTCAGCTCTGCAGCCTCACTTATTTATCTCCACCACAAACAAATCCATTCCCAGTGGCGCTGCTGCCAACAAGGAATCACAGTTATTCACTGCCTGCAAAGGGCTCATTCATCCCAGGCTGCCGCTCGTTGTAGGAGCGGGGCTGCACAGCGAGCGCGGTCGCTGGGCTGCAGCGGGAGGAAATGGGATTTCAGTGGGGAGGGAAGCAAAGCAGAGCTGAAAATCCCCTCTCTTCCCGTGCCTGGGGTTCAGAGCTGGGTGCTTCAGCCGGGCGCACGCACCCCTCCTGCTCATCCTGCCTCGTGCAAGCTGCGCACCGCTGAGCCCCGGGATCAGTTCTCATTGATGCTCTGTGAGACAAGGTTTTGCCTGTTAATAGAAGAGGGGGACCTGCAGAGCTGCCCCTCTCAGAGGAAGCATCTTCTCACCAAGCACCCCACTTAAACAGACCCGGTTTTCCTTCACGCGCGTTGTCCCAGCCCTCCTCCCGCCTCACACGTGGGATTCCATCTCCTAACATGCATCCCGGAGCTGCATCCCAGGTTGTCCCCATGGCACTCAGCCCATGGCTCCTGCAGCATCAGCTGGAGGTCCCGGGGGACCCAAATGACACCCTCAACTCTTGGCTTTGTTTTCCAGCCACTTTCCACCAAAGCAACTCAAAGGGGAATTCCCCAGGGATGGATTAGCTGGGGCTGCACCCAGCACGTCCTTGGCTCAGCTCCTCTTGTCTCAGGTGTGACGAGTCCCTGGGATAAGTTGATCATAGGGCACCTGAGCCAGCTTCTCTGCAGCCCTTCTTCTTTATAATCTGCTGAGGAGAGGGATGTGTTGTGCTGCGTTGGGATGAGCTGCAAGCTGCAGTGTGTCACAGCGATGGCCTGAGACCTGGTCAACTCCTGCTGCCTTCCGTTTAGAGCAACATCCTGCTCATGGGGTAAGAGAGATGCTGTGGGGAGCTCTGAGCCAACCATCCCATCAGAGCCGGGGCAGGGGCTCTGCAGTGAGTGCTTTAACACGTGCTTGTGGAGCCTTCCTCAAGTGCTTTGTTCCAGGCTGGGAAAAGGCAGAGGCGATGGGAGAACAATGGGCTGCAGCTTCCAAGTTGGCAGGTTCCTCTTGTCATTTCTGGGTGTTCCAAAGGGCTCGGGCGCTGTTGGGATGCGGACCTTGGGAAGGGCTGAGTTCCCGGAGGCCTGTGTCGGAAGGAGACAGGAAGTTTTAGGTTCCAAATGAGTTACTGAGGGGGGAATTCATCACTACTCTTGAGGTGTTGTAATCGTCCCTTGCAGGGAGGGACATCAGAGCTGCCTGCTTGGGGCTGGTTGGAGTGGGGCTTTGCAGGGCTGAACCTCACAGGAACAACTGCGGTTCCCCCGCCTTGTACCGAGAGCATCGGCTCCAGCCCATGTTGCCAAAAGGAGGGTGTGTAAAACCAGAGCAGAGCAAGGAAAAGAGGGTTTAAAGGGGTGAGGAAGGCTCCTGCAGTTCCCCAGGAGCTATTATCACAGCTGGGGGAGGTCGAGAGGGAAGTGAAGGTGAGGTGCAGGCAGTGATTCACAGAACCTCAAGTGTGATCACAGCAAGCTGTGAGGGATGGCATGTCACCAATACAAGGTTCAGCTGCGTTCAGGCTGTCACAGGCAGCGAAGGCTCGATGGAGAGAGCTTTCCTTTGGGAAAGGTCAGAGTGACACTGTTTCACATCACATTTTCACAGGATTCTCCATGGAATCAATGATACAAACTCCTCCGCGGTGCAAAACTGCAATATTTGACCTATTTTTCTACTTTTAAGGCCCACTGAAGAAGTCGAGGCACTGTAAGAGCTTCCTGTACCTCCAGTTTTCAGAAGGAGGAGGGAGTGTTTGTGACCCGTTGCCATTGCACTTAGGAACTCCTCACTGCTTCCCCCCCCTCTTAATTTATGTATGTGGCATTCCTCTGTTGTGAAACAGGCTGAGGGATGCAGGCAGCAATCGAGCCCGTCTGCTTAATCAGGATAAGCCCGATCTGTGCACACAGTGTCCAGTTGGCAGTGAGGATAATCAGCCTACAGGCAGTTTAAATGCTCGTTAGAGTACATTTTATTCATCAGTATTTAATAAGTAATGATTCTGAAAAGCTCTGAGCGTGGTCTGTGCCCGCTCCGTCTCCTGCTGTGTTCCTGTCAGAGTGGATAAGTTAAACGGGGTTGAATCTGGTTGATTTTTGGATGAATACCCACCAAGGCATTTCTAGATGCCACAAGAAGTTGCAGTTATTGAGTAGGAGGTGCTCTTTTGCTTGATTTAGTCCTACATACTGCAAAAAAAAAAAAGAAAGGAAAGGAATGGCTCTGAGCTGGGAAGCTGGGCCTGGTTTTCCATGGCTCAGTGTGTGCAGGCACTGGGGTGGTGTTCCCCTCACTTGGACTGTGGGGGGCTATGCCACTGTCACACAAGTGGCTTCAAAAGGGACCATGTTGGGGGGGCTGTGCTTCACAAGGGAGAGTTTTCTGCTGCCCCTGGACAAAGTGAGTGTGGAAGGGAGCAGCTCCTGGCAGGGAATGGCTTACAAAGGTTAAAATCAAGTTCTAAAAGCCCATGTTCTGGTAGCTCCACTTCAGAAGCCTCACACAGCCCATGCTCTGACCATAGCAGCCAGGGTTAGTGGTGAAGCTCCTGACAGGAGTAAAATAGTCTTTACTAACAGTGCTTTATGAGCTAGATGATCCATTGCTGCAGATCCAGCAGTTAGCCTTCAAAATGAGACCAGAGTCAGGCTTTTCTGGGAAGGAAACTTTCCCATTATCTCAGTGCTTTGGCAAATCCTATCATCCGGTGAACTTGATGGAATTTCCAGCTGGTGTAAGAGGATCATCTGCTCATACAGCACCTGGGGCCAGCAGAGCTCTGCCGCGAGGATTTGGTACAGCTGAAAGGAAAGATGGAGTGGCAAACACAGCAAGCAGCGTGAGGCAGCTCTGCAGCCCCCCTGCAGGACTGACCTGCAGCAAGGCGAGAAGAGAACCATGAAAGCTGGGTCCTTCATTCTCCTGTCTGCAGGGCTGTGGAATTTATTTACCCTCTCTCTTGTCTTAGAGCCCCGATTTTGCTTTCGCTGCTGCTGGTGTCTGCATCCCAGCAGAGCTCCCACTGGTGGAGCAGTAGGGAAAGCCCTGAGCCAGTCAGTGTTCGCCAGTGCACTGCACAGTTCTGCACAGAACGCTTCAGACACAAAGGAACAGTGAAAAACAAAGGGAAGGGCATTTAATGTTTCTAAATCACAAAGATGAAATACTTCTCCTAATACCTACTAGGAACTGCTCATAGAGGTTCTGCTGTGTGTCAGCATGGCACGGAATTCCGCTCCAACTGTCTGCCGTCTTTCCCTGAGTGCTTCCCAGCTCCTTTACATTCTCTGAGCAAACTGCAGCACAAAGCTGCAGCGTGGCTGGTGTCACCACCAAGAAACGGGCTCTTTGCACTAACAGCCACGTGACAAACGTCCTTTTTGTTCTCACTGAATTCCTTTACCGTGCATGAACGCTTCAGCTCCTGCATCACTTCTACAGTTTAAGTGGTCCCTGAATACAGAAAATCCGGAGGTGGATGAATGAAGTTTTGCAACTGTTCATAAAGGAATGCAGGATTCCAGAATTGGCAGCTAAAACTGAACAGAACATCACAAACTGAGTTTTCCACAGCTGCTCTTCGGTTTCCCAGTTTTTGCTGTCAGTTTATCAGCAAAATCTTGCTCCGTACATCCTGACTTGAGGATCTGCACAAACCTGGCAGATCACCTCGTTGTTGGGACTGTAAGTTCCAGGCTCACAGACCACTGTGAAGAGAACAACAGGCAGCACGTCAGGCAGCTCTCCTCTGCCTTGGCTGCGTCTGGGGCCATCAGACACCACCACGTGCTTCCCAGTGCTCCAAAGGGATCCTCATCTTTCCCAAGCTCTCTGAGCCTGCCTCTCACTAAACCCCCAACCTCCAGAAGTAGCAGTGGGTGCTGCTGGCAAAAGGTCTTTTAAAAACAGCTGGGTGTTTTCTAGCAGCTCTGCTATTAAGGTCATTGCTCATTTGCTTTACACCCTGAGCGTAGTTACTCACCAATGACCTGGAATTAAAACCCCACCTCACCGCTTCCACTTTATTTGGCAATACGGTTTCACACCTGCAAACGTGCTAACAAAGGCTTTTCCGTTCTTCTCTTTCTTAAACCTGCAAGGGAAATGTCTTTCCAAAAGACGAATGGAAACAGTGCCTTCCACACTGATATTCACCAACCACTCTTCAGACAAACCTGTGACCTGAGCTAATAAAGCCATACATGAAATTGCTGTGCTTCATATTTACCACAGCAGCCCGCACAGCCCCAGTGGCTGACGTTGTCCTTCCCAAAGCCTGGTCGGCAGCTGTCGATGTGAGTCACTGAGAAGCTGTTCTCCACGTAGTGTATTGTAGGGACGGTTTGGACCTCGTGCCTCAAAACATACGTCTGCTTCTTGAAAAACTCCCCAATTCGATCTCTTGCCTAAAATCCAGAAACATTGGAGGAATGAAAGACGAGCCAGTTAGTCGTTAGTGATTTAATGACATCAGTTAACGCTTTATCATCCTGATTCCCGCATGCACTGACCCGTTACGTTAACTGGGAATCTTCCTCTGGTTTCAGGGGGCCTGGGATCAGACCCAGTGTGTAGTCTGATGGTGTGGTTTAACATTAAAAAGCCAGAGAACAGGTTTTAGAAGCCAGCTACGTTAGACTTACTTTAAATGGCATTCTGTTTATCAAATCATTAATCAGAGATTTAGTTTAGAGCTGGAAGTTCAATATACTAATACAAATGTTAATTCTTCTAAGTCTTTATTCTTAGGGGTAAATATAAAGGACATGATGAGCCTGACTTCTTATTTTTAAACTGTTTGGATCAATTTGCCTTTTAAAACCAGTTTTTTATCCTGAAATGAATGATCTGAACTCTGTGAATTGTCATTTGCAATGCTATTAATCCCGTAAAATGCGGGTGAAGCTGGATAACCACCAGTGGAATCAGTTAAACACACAGAGAAGACACAAGGGTGGTTGACACAAACCTCTTCAACTCTCATGTTTGTCACACCTTCGCAGTCGTAAGGAACCTGTTTGCAAACTTCCTCCCATCCTTGTGCAAAAGGATTGACTATGGGTGGGGGGAAAAAGACACAGTTAAATGTGTTGAAGAATGCATTGCAAGGAACTCAAGTATCTTTAGGCTCATGACCATTTTCCTTTTACAAGGGAAAAATGGTGGCATTTTATCAGCTATCTCCTTTCAAGAAGCCTTTCCAAGTGCACACCTTGAAAAGAGCATTTCTTGTTTAGGTTGTAAGAAGGATGGTGCTGCAAATTCAATGTATAAACTGCATTTTAGCTCCATCTGTGGGCTAGTAAGAAAAAATACAGGGACTCTGAAAGCGAACAGGGAAACAGCTCTCAAAGGCTTGCCTGATTTTCATGTATTTCAGGTGTTGTTTATTGCACTCTCGGCTTTATAAATACAAATGATCCCTCCTAAACAAACACGGGAATCTGTTACCTTGAAAACTAACAAACAGTTCGTGCAGGAGGCCTCGGCTGGGTACCCTGACAGAGTGGCACTTGTAGGAGGACTCGGTGATGTGACACGTCAGATCCGAGATGATGCTAGTTAAGATTTTCAAGAGCTCCTCAAAGAACTGGCTGTTGGCTTGTAGCTCACACTGCCTGGTAGTAAAGCGAGCGAAGATCTGATATGCGTGGTCAGCTTCCCTGTATGCTGTAAGCAGAGTGTTTGTGTGTGATCACAGACTGAGGCTTCAATAGAACCTTAACGTCTCTAGCAGTGTACTTTGAAACATGGGCTCTTATTCAAGAGCAAATGAATATATAAAACTCACTCATTAACCACAACACAACAAATTTGGCCTTGCCAGAGCTGACTTGGGAGTGAGAGACATCTTAGTTTGAAATGTACAGGAATTTCTGTGCTTACGGGGCTCTGCTCTCAAATACTAAAACAAGAAAGTGGGCAAATAGTGAAAGAGCACAGACCGAGTGTGTCTGCAAAGTTGTAGAGCTGCAATGGGTTGGGATTGTGCACGAGCACCCTCTGCAGCTCTGCTGGAGGAGGGAAGGGTTCGTAAAATGATTTTAGAAGTGTTTCTCAAACAGTTTTGGATGTTATTTTGTGGTGGGGAGGTGATATTGTGAACAGGGGTTACAATGGGGGAGTGGCCTCTGCTTGGTTTGGCAGTCTCTAATGTGGGAGACTGCACTTGGACATGAGCTTCCTTTTCAGAGCTTGGATCTGGCTGGAGCTGCTGTAGTTCACTTGGTTCCTAACAAGGGTAGAGATTGTTTTATGCTTGGTAGCAGTTATTGAAAACATTTCCCAAAGGTGGGAGAAGGGCTGTGTGTGTATAAATATAAAAAAATAGAGATTTTCTACTCTGAGATAAAATACCAGCTCATTATTTTGTTATATCAAGCCTTGCCATAAACATGCACTTCACAAACCCACCAAACCACAAAGGCCACGTGCGTTGGTTGGCTAAGGAGCTAGCCAGCTTACCATACACCATGAATTTGTACGTCTCAAACATTTCTCTTTCTTCCTGTGTCGTAGTTTCTAAGATTTTGTGAGAAAGAGTGCAAGTGTAGGCTCCAGACATGTACTCCTTAAACCCCAGCAACATCAGCTTTCCTGTTTCTGTCAGATTCACATGCAATTGCCCTAGAATAGAAACAGGAAACACTTGGTTACTGGAAATGTTTGGTCTCTGATGCTCTGCTCATTTAGGACATTTGAAGATGAAACCTTGCTTTTGTACACAGTGACACTGATTCATGTTAGTCTGAAGCAGTCTAAAATTGATGACCTTTGGGACTTATTGCAAGTTTGCTTCTGTCTCAAGCATTTGGGCATTTTAGAGGGAGAAAAGAAACACAATCTAACTTCAGAGCTGATGGAAAACATTGACAAAAGACCAAGTGACTCTTTGGATCCAACATCCTGCTGCTGGATGGTTGAAACAAGGAAAATGGGAGATTTCATGCACAGTAATCTCCTTAGCCACTTGTGGCTGACTTTTCCCTGGTAAAGAGAAACCAGGAACTATTTCTCTATCTCCTGATTGTCTTCCCACCCCCCAAGGCAGTCTCTACATTTGTGAAGTGTCTGTAAAAGGCTCATTTTATTAGTGAGTGGGGGGGAAGTGGCCAAGGCAGGCTGAGGGGAAACCCTTTGTAGTCTGAACAAGGTGGCTGACCTTCCAGACTTCTTCCATCTGGACCAATCCACAAATAGTTGGGATCTATTAGTTCTTCTCGAGCACGAGCCAAATCCATACACAGAAGAAATGGGCTGTTGGTAAACACCTTAACATAGACGCTAACTGCAATACAAGAGGAAGGTAAAGGATGTGAAATGCTTCTGTTGGATGAAACCCCCAAAATACTCATTTCAAATACACATTTAATGTAATGCAAGGTTTATTTTTCCGGTTTGGGCTTGGAAAGTGTCAGGTTTGGGCTAGGAAAGCGCCAGGTTAACCTTTCATCTCCATTCACTCTCATTATGGAACTGTCCATTGTGTGGTTGGTGCTGACTGCACGCAGGAGACACTCGAATCCCACCCAAAGCATATTGGTGTGGCAAAAAAGGCCTGCGATGTTGAGCCTGTTGCTGAGTGAGACCCTCATTGAGACACTGGATTTTCATAAGAGCTTATAGGACAAACTTCCAGCTTATACAAACAAGCTTGTAGGACAAACTTGTTCCTAAACCCATGTATTGTGCTCTGGAGTCTCCAGCGTTGCGTTTAGTGTCACTTCTCTGTGTAGCTGCACCTACATACTGCTCATTGTACTTCAAACTCCATTGTTAAAAGTCCAATAAGACCTATGTATATATATTTATAGATATATAACCCAAATTTATGTATATATATATATATAAAAGGCAAGTTTACCTTCATGTTTGGGGTTGCCATAAACACAATTCTTTTCCACTAAATCAACGGAACGCTGCTCTTCCTCTGCTCTCCCTGTAGGCAAAAGGACTTCAAATGTTAAGCCAGAAACCTGAATGTGTGCCAGTTGAGCATTTATTTTGTCCTAGGGGGTTTATTGCCTTTTTCCTCCTCCCTTTCCTCAAAAACAGGGGCTCCCGCTTGTCGGTTTTCATCGCTTTAGTGCCCAGGGTGCAAATCTACCTGGATGTTACCAGGTTCCAACCCTTTCTCCTTACATAAAGCCAAGGCAACGGTCATAAACCGAACCGGGAAGGCAGTGTGGGGAGAACCAGCACATGGGGGCTGTGGGGGTCCGCAAGCATCTGCGAGCCTTTGCCCCTCGGGGCACAGCCTGGGTTTGAGGGTTTCTGTGATGAAACCCCTCAGGAGATGTGACAAGCATTACAAATGTGTGGGGTTTTTGCAGGCCGTGGTAGATGAAGACAGCTCGAACTCAGGCCCAGGGCACGAAGGATGCTGCTGGCATCACGGAACAGTAACCCCAGGCCGGTTTGGGTTGAAGGCACCTCAAAGCTCCAACAGTCAGGGACACCTTCCACTGGAGCAGCTTGCTGCGTCCAACCTGGCCTTGAGCCTAGCGTCACTTCTCTGTGTAGCTGCGCCTACATACTGCTCATTGCACTTCAAACTCCCTTTTAAAAGTCCAATAACACACACATATATATTAATATATATATAACCCAATTTATATGTATATATATATATATATATATATATATATATATATAAAGGCAAGGGATGCGGCAGCCACAGCTCCTCTGCGCTCTCCCTCCACCACCCCGAGCCCCGCCGCGGCTCATGAGGGAAGGGAAGGGGGGGGGGGGGGGGTGTTGGTTTGATGCCGGCCCCGGTACCTCCGTGCAGGGACCCCAGCGCCGTCACCGCCATCACCACCACCACGAAGCGCAGGAGCCGGCCCGGGGCGGACCCACGGCCCCCGCCGCCCGCGGCCATAGCGGGGCTCAACGGCCCCAACCGCCCGCCCTGAGGAGGAACGGCCCCGCCGCTTCCCGCCCTGCTCCTCCTCCCCTCAGCGAGGGCGGGAACAGCCCCGGGGGGGGGGGGGGTCCGGGCCGCTTCGCTTTTTCCTCTTCGCATTCACTTTTTACTTTAAAAAAAACCCTTTTTTTGGTCGTTTTCTGCCCCGCGGGGGAAGGGCGGCTCCGCGCGCCGGTTGTGAGGCACCTCCGTTGTTCAGCGACGCGGACACGCGTTCTTTGGGCTTGAAAGGGATGAAGTGAACCCCATTGCTGCCGCTGGCTGTGACAGGGATCGGAATGAGGGCTGAGCGTGTCCTGAGGGCTGGAGAATGCATCTGTGTGTGAGGGGTGGGTTCTGCAGGGAGAAACCCCTGCGGGCCTGACCCGGCTCTGGGGAACAGCACCAGAGGGATGTGGAGGGGATGGATGAGGGCAGAGGAGGCCATGGAGATGCTGCGAGCGCTGGAGCAGCTCTGCTCTGGAGCCAGGCTGAGAGAGCTGGGCTGGGGCAGCCTGGAGAAGAGAAGGCTCCTGAAGGGGAGACCTGAGAGCAGCTCCAGTGCCTGAAGGGGCTGCAGGAAAGCTGGAGAGGGGCTTGGGACAAGGGATGTAGGGACAGGCCAAGGGGAATGGCTTGAACCTGCCAGAGGGGAGACTGAGATGAGCTCTTAGGCAGAAGCTCTTCCCTGTGAGGGTGCTGAGGCGCTGGCACAGGGTGCCCAGAGAAGCTGTGGCTGCCCCATCCCTGGCAGTGTTCAAGGCCAGGTTGGACACAGGGGCTTGGAGCAAGCTGCTCCAGTGGAAGGGGTCCCTGCCCGTGGCAGGGGTTGGAGCTGGAGGAGCTTTAAGGTCCCTTCAACCCAACCCAGGCTGGGGTTGTCATTTGAAGCACTCTGGTTTCTCAGTCAGTTACGTGCTTTGGAAGACTTGCTCATGGCTTGGAAACTCTGTAAAGTAGAAATATTCTGTTTCTAGAGCAAGTGCTCTAAAACCACTCGGGAAACAGCAGAGCAGGGAAAGGAGGGGACTTGGGTTTGACCACGCTGCGCATCCTTAGGCTCGAGCTCAGGAGCCCTGGCCCCTGGTAATTCCCTAAATCGTATTTTACTGGGCGGCCCCAGCCCAGGACAGTGTCCAGAAATGATGTAATAGTATTTGCATAACAAATATGGAACCAGGCAGCACGGGAATGAGGGTTATTTCTGTAGACAGCTGTCAACGTTTTAGTTCAATGCTTCCACGCAAAAAAAGCACTTAAGTTACGAGTTCTGTTTAATAAAGTATGCAAAAACAAGCGTGAAAAGAAGGTATCACATTGCTGACAGAAAAGTCTTTTACTCAAGCCTGGTGGTATTGTAAAGTAGCGTCCCTCTCATTTAATGCCTTGTGAAACTCCTTGTCCTGCTAAATGTGTGTGCTGCCTCTTTATTTCACTTCTCTCTTTGCGGCTACAACTTTCTTCTCCCTTCACCCAAGATACTTGCTCTCAAGTGGTCGGTTAAGGTAGAAGAGCTCTGTCAGGGTTCTCATTTTTAATGGCCTTGAGCTGCCCAACAGCTCAGAATGAGGTCCACCCCAAAAGATCCAGCGTTCCCATGCAGTGAATGTTTTCAGGTTTACTCAAAGGTCACACTCCACTTGGGTCACTTGGTAAACTGTCTGCCACAGACGAGTCACGGGTCAGGCTGACCATCCCCTGGTCCTAAGGATGTAACGGCCCTGCACAGCCCAGCTTGCTGGTGGTTATAAAATGGGATCTTTGCTATGAAGCTTTGCCTGCAGTTCCGAATCTTAAGCCTGTAACTTAGGCTGCTGGTCTGCGTGTTTAGTCAAATGACTCCTTCCTTTTCTAGTCTCCAAGATTTCGAACTGATAAGTTGTCATTGCAGATTTGTGAGCTCAGGGGAGGGGAAAAACTGGTTTTCTTTAAGCACATGGTAATGGTGGTGGGGGGGAGGATTTAACAGGGCAAGATGTGAAGTCATGTCATTCTGAATTACATTACTAGCTATTTCTGCTAGCAGGCTAGAAGCCGAAGTAGGAAGTAATAGAAGAGTTAAAAATACATACTGTGGACTTGATCATGGTGTGAGTAGATATTAAAAAGGCAAATATATTTTATCCTAGGAAATACATGGAGAGAGTTCCAGGAACACAGGGGCACGTGAACGACCTGTGCAAGGCTCTGGAGAGATGTTACCTGGGATGCAGAGCACAAGTTTTGTCTCTGATCTTTAAGGTGGGTGACCTAAAGAGAAGGAGAGCCCTGATGACCACTGCAGAGGTTTTTACAGGCTGGCAAACCCAGGCTCTTTTGGTTTCTGCCCTTGAAATAAGAGCAGAAAGAAGACATTATTGGTTTTCTGATGGTAAATATGAGGGGATGTAAAGGTTTAAATTGGAGAACAAACCTGGGAGTAGGAGAAAATGGCCCTGAATAATCCTGGGCTTTCTGATCATCACATAGTAGTTTCCAGGGCTTCCCTGAAGTTCATAGGAGCAAGAAACCTTTCAAATTACTAAATGGTTGGGGAAGGGGAATACAGAGATTGTCTGGAATAGCAGAGAATTGGGCTTGATTCTCCCAGGTACCTTTGTTTTTTAAACACTGTATTTCCAGAATTGTTTTCCACGTGATGGAAAAGTCTCGATTGAAGAAGCAGTCATTGACATTCCACGGAAAGGAGGAGAATCCTGGCTCCATGTCGTGTTCTCACACACCTGAGCTATGGCCGTTCGCACTCACTGCCTTTGGGTTTGCATCCAAGCGATCAGGTCAGATCACAGTTTCATTTGCCACTTTGTTAACTTCTAGACGATCAGGTTGTGGGAGTGTTACCAGTAAAAGAACAAAAAAAATGCATTAAGGCTCCATCCACCCTCTTATCAAACATTGATTTCTCAGTGTTAAAGCACAGCTGAGTTCAGGGCTGATCTGAGATCAGAGCCAGCTCTTACCTTTTCAGGCCTTTCCTTGGTGAGTAGCTCTGGGTGTTGGCTGAAGCAAAATGCCATGATGACAAGGGCTCAGCTTGCACATGAAGTCAAGACTGTGTTGGCCTGGCTTTAATTTGTTTTAACTTAGTAAATGACTTTGTAACTTGATTTTCTTCTAAATAGCAAAGCAACTTTGCTAAGAAAAGCAGCTAACTCAAGTTTTGTTTTGCTTATCTCAGTCATTTCATGTACAATCCGAGGAGCGTGATCCCTGAACGAGTAATGCCATGAAAGCAGCACTTGTTGAACAGCTAAGGCTGCCTTGCCATGTTTATGGGATGTGTAGACGGAGCCAGGACAGACTGAGCACAAAGGAAAATGGAGTTTGTCGAACAGAAGTTACTCTTTCACGTGCGTGGGCACTGCAGTGCACAATCGCTGCACCAGTTCTAATCCGAGCTGAGCCTGCTTGGCTCTGCAGTGTGAAATGAAATGAGTCAGGGCTCTGCCAACGCAAAATAGCTCCATGTCACCCTGCTACGCTCTCCATATGAATAGCTGGTGTCCCTTGAGTGACCTAACCCAAGCCATCGCAAGATTTCCAGTGCTATTTTGGGGTATAGGCGCTTGCTGCAGGCTTTACAGATCAAAGGCTCCCTAAAATAAGTATTCTGGGTTAGCTGCCCATGATGGGCTGTGGATCTGTGCACACAACCTGGGAGCACTGCAGGAAACAGATCAGCTTCTTGTCAGATCCACTTCCGAGGGGAACTGTGGGTTGAAGGAGACCCTGGATGTCATAGGAGCATGTGTAAGCCCTCAGGGTGAGGTTACTCCTGTCTTGTTGGTTTACATTCCCTGGAACTGCTCCCCTCAATCCCGTTCCTGCCTGTATCCCTGCCCAGGGACTGGCCATGGCTTTCTCACTGATGGAGCCACGTCTCATGGTGGGGACAGAACTTATCTCCAGTGATGCTGAGGGAGGTTTCCTCTAAAGCACAGGGCTTCCAGGGTTTTCTTTTGGCCCCTTTTGTGTGGGATTCACCCTCTGCCCATCCCATCTCCCAGCCTCTGGGGGATGGCCGAGTGATGCTGCTGCAGAGACCCCGGCGCTTTGCGCTGCTGCTGGCCTCCCGTTTCGGAGATGCATCCCTCAGCCCCTGTACCTCTTTTCTCCCCCCGTTCCCGAGGGGCCTACTTCTGCCTGTGTCATCGCCGAAGCACCAGCAGCGGCCTCCCAAGGGAGGGCAAAGCCCCCGGGGCCAGGTCGCCTCCTCCGGCCGCCGCCCGGCGCCGCTCTCCGCCCGCCCAGCGCCTCCGCCGGGCCGGATGTCGCGGTACCCGCGGGAGGCGAGGCCGCTGCGCTCTGACAGCCCCGAGCCCGGGCGGGCAGGTGGAGCCGGGACCGCGGCCGGAGCATGGAAGGTGAGAAACGATCCCGCTCGTTCCGCGGGCCCGAGGCCGGGGAAGCGCCGCCGCTCGGGGGCTCGCCCCGGGCTCCACCTCCCGGTGCTCGCGGAGTCTCCTTCTGCAGCCGTGAGGAGAAACCTCATCGCGTGGTGCAATTAAACAGGAAACGAACGGGGCTCTTTGCCCCCTCTCTGTTTAATTTCAGCACCGTCACAACGTGTAGGATAAAGTCGGGCTTTAGAGCCTACTGTATCCGCTGTTCATATTGTAGGTTTTAACGAATTAAAGGGGGTGTTGGTTTCTTTTTGCTTGGAAAACGTGCAGGTAACTTTCAGAGCCAGCAAACCCCAAGCTGTATGTTAATCTTGGGCTGCAGTGTAATTTGATTTGGGAGAAAAGGAGCATTAGCAGAGTTTGTAACAAGCCTGGCAACGCATCACTTGGTTTGTTGTGTCAGAGTTGAACGGTTTTATTTCAACTCATCATTTGAAGGACTTGAGTTTAGGTTCTTTTCCGTTTCAGTGCCCTGAGGTCTTTGGTTATTGTCAGTTAGATGCAGCTGCCTCTTTAAAAAGTGTATTCTCCTTTGCTAAAAGCTTTAAAAATGTTTGTATTTAAAGAATTCTTCTCCTAGAATCTGACTGAATCGAGAGACATAACTGATGTTGAGACAGACTGGGTCTGGTGCCAGCTGGGCAGCTTCATTTTCTTGGTCCCCCTGGGTCCACTGTGTGTCTATGGGAGGAGGAAGCTCTTTAGGTGTGTCAGTGGAGTCTGGTTAGAACGGGAGCATGTTTTTGGCATTCCAACTGAGGTTATTGAAGTCTCTTTTCTGTGTTCCTGTTTCTTATATGCTTAAAGTTAACATGCAAATAACCCTTTGGGTTTTGGTTCTGTCCATGGGGATTAAGAGTATCAGAGGATCAGGTAATGTGCCTGAGCTTGTTACATTAACTTCATCCAGAAGGTGAAAGTGCTGTTCTGTGTATCTCAGGCTACAGTAACTGAGCAGTGTCTCTGTTTCCATGGGTCTTGGGGAAACCTGAATTCCACTGGATGAAGGGGGATTTTCTGTTGAGGAAAAAAGGACACCACTTTTGTCCTGGATTGTCAGTGTGAGGAGGCCCCATATGATCACTGCCCAGGACACAGGCACCAGCAGGAGAAGCTATTTGAGACCTGGGGCCAGGAAGCCAAAACCTGTGATCAGCTTGGTCGTGTTGGGGGATTTGCTGCACTGGGATGGACGTGTTGATCTGGATGTCAGAGTTATTCTGCTGGGTTTAGAAGGTTGCATGCTACAATGTGAAAAAAAAACAACATTATCTTTACTTACTGCTGGTCAGGATTTCTTCCCCAAATGGCTTAAAATGCCCTTGTCACTTCGAGCATCACATGGTGCTTAAGAACAGGAAAGTGTAAGAGACCATGTAAAGAGTTTCTTTGGTGCCTTCCTCAGAAAGTCATTGAGAGTGGAAGTGCTGGAGAAGGCCATTCAGTGGGGAAATTTGCTTTTCCCTCTGTTCGGCCTGAAAGCGAAAACCACATTGGGAGAGAGCAGTTGAGTGCTGCACATCACAAAGGTGCTGGCTCTGCTGTGAGCATTTAGGGGTAAGGCTGGAGGGGGTCTACCTGTAGGGCAGAGGCCAGGGTTTGGTGTGTGTTTTATTTTGCCTTGCTTGTGCCTCTGAAGATGGCACGAACAAGGAAATGAGCTGTGCTTGTTCCACGTGCTGTGCTAGAACTGACAGCACACAGGATTTGAAAAGAAGTCCCCTTCGTGATGCTATTGGGTTGAAACCTGCAGCTGGCAGTAAAAAGACAACGTTCTGGGTTTCGCTTTGGAGGCAAACAGGTAAGGTTAGAATAATTCAAGGCATCCCTCAAGTTTTGATGGCTGCACTGGTGATGGAGGGGTATCAGTGTTATCCTTTGTTTGAAAAACATCCAGTTTGGGGGTGTTTAAAATATGGGTCGGTTTTGTTGCTTCTATTAACTGGTCAAATACTAGGATAAAGCGTGAGTCCAGTTCCATGTTATAATGCCCCAGTGCTTTCTTAGCGAGCGATTTGAATATCTGTGCTCACTTTGGCTGTTGAGGGGACACAGGATGCCTGAGGATTGCTCTCAAAAGCACACGGACTTTACTTCTGCTTTGCAAATGCACATCGAGCGCCCGTTGCAGCACACACAGGCACGCATCTCCTTCCCGTGCACCCGGGTCAGTGCATCCCTTTGAAGCTCAAGAAGACTTAATGTGTTCTGTAAGTGACCTCCTGTGATGTTGTCCTCTGAATGCTGGGTAGGAACATGGTCTTATTTGTACATCATCAGGGCTGGAAGCTTCCTAGACCTCCTTCCAGCATGCTTATGTGACATAGTGAAGGATCCGGCTTAAAATACTTTATTCAGGAAAGAGACCTGAGCCTGAATAGTAAAAGACCACTAGGGCTTTAAGAAGCTGCTTGGGACTAATATAAAGAAACCAGACTCTGATGGGTGGATGTTGGAGGCTTGAAAGTGATGGGAAGTCTGGTTTATTTCTCAACAGAAAAGATATCATACGGTTGTTCTTATCTCATCAAAAGGAGGTTTAGATTGGATATTGGGAAGAAATTATTCCCTGAAAGAGTTGTTAAGTGTTGGAACAGGCTGACCAGGGCAGTGGTAGAGCCACCATCCCTAAAGGGATTTGAAAGGTGTGTAGATGTGGCACGTGGGGACATGGTTTAGTGGTGGACTGGGCAGTGCTGAGTTAACGGTTGGACTCAGATGCACTTAAAGGTCTTTTCCAACCTAAATGATTGTGTGACTGTGCTGCCCAACAGCCCATCATGGCCAGGAGCCTGTTACACTCAATAATAAACCCAGAGGCCATCCCACTAGGAAGCAGATGGGAAGCTGAGGGCTGAGCAGATCCAGCTCTGCAGTCGCGTGGGTCAGGCAGTGCTGATCTCTAGCAGGTTGTCCTGCAGCTGCAGGTCAGAGTTGCTCAGAGCAGGATGGTGCTTGGACTGTTCAGGGCACACAGAATCTTGTGTGATGTGATTTAGCAATGCAGCCTCCCTGGTGGAATGCCTGTGATCTCCTGGGGAATCCCATGGTTTCTAAACCAATAGAGCTACACAGGAACATGTGCAGAACTATGGACTTTGAATCATCATTTAGGGGCTCTCACTCTGCCTTTCAGGACCTCCTGCAGCCCAGGGCAAGGCAGAATTGCTGTGTGTTCCCACCCACACCTCCCCCTGCCCTGGCTGGCACCTTTTGGGCTTAATTTTGGCTTTGGTCGGTTCAGGATTTTCTCAGCCCAGGATTTCAGAATGCAACTAAACCCCAACTCAAGTATTCCAGAGAGATGGGGAATTGTCTTGCCCAAAGCCTAATTGTTTGCACAGTTCCAAGGGTTTGTGCGATTGAAATGTCTATATTCTTGCAATGTAAAGTTAAAATTGATGCTAGAGAGAATTTTGGTTGTGTATTTACTGGTGTTTCCCCATCAGTATTGGTCTGTTTGCTGCTTTGGATCTCACTTCTACTGGTGTGATGATAGATGAAACAAGGACAAACTAAGAGCTCTAACCATGGACTTCCTTCTTCTAATGTGTTGATTTTAAAAATACAAATTTAGTAAATATTTGAGTTTTTGTCAGTAAATTTCAATCCTATCTTTAGGCCCCAAAGCAATGTTCTTAGCTCTAATAAAAGCCACTTGATGAAAAGCTCCCACTCATGCTGTATTTAGTGTAAGGAGAGGAGCTCTGGTTTCATTTTAGGATACGTTTCATAAGTGCTAATGGCTTAAACCACTTGTCTCCAGTCAGGAGTTCCACCCTGAAGAGCTCAGGCCAGCTCTAGTCATTAACAGTGTTTGGTTTTCCTTGCCCTTCTTTGATAACAGCCAGTTAAGAGCAATGGGAGCTACTGCATAATGTGACCCTGAGGCCCACTACTGAGAGATGGGAGCTGAGTGCTTTCAGTTAGGAAACAATGAACCAAAGAAGGAAAAGCTCCCTTTGGAGAGTTCTGTTGTCTTGGCGTTTGCCTTTATTCTGTTGGAGGCATCAGCCCCTCCTCTGCTGCTGCAGGTTTTTGGAAAGCCTCCTCTGCTACCAGGCTGCTTTGCTGTAGTTAACAGAGCTGTGTATTTTGACGTTGCAGAGACCACAGAAATGTTCCATAGGCAGAGAGAGAGCTCTGGGTAAATGTCAGTGGTGGTTAACACCTCGCAGCCACTGTAAGTGCACTGCAGTTATGTAACTATCAGGAAGGAATTCTGCCAGGCTGGGAGCTGCTATTTGATACGGTCAAAGATGAGAAAAGATTTTATGGCGTGTAAAAAATAGAGGAGAGAAGGGAGGAAGGAGGCAGGTAGCTGTGACACTGTGAAGAAAACCAACCCTTACATCGATGACATCTCAAGACATCAAGGTGCTGAGTAAAGCCTTCACTGGACAGGTCAGAGCTGTCTCCAGTTCACCTCACCACCCTGAATTCAGGCACTGCAGTGGGAGATGGAAAAACCTGCAGCTTGTCTTCAGGCGTTCTTTTGAGTGCTCAGAGCTTTTGGAAACCACACATGCAGCCCTCTAAATTCCTTCAAAAATCCCTATCAGAATCTCTAAATGGGAATTAGATATCATGGGAAGGTGTCATGAAGATAGGTTTTCCCTTTGTGTTGGAAAAGGAATGTAAAACACCTTTGTGCTTTATAGAAATTCACTTCCTACAGAGTTACTACCCCTCCACTGTACTTGCAGGACGGTACATTGCAAGTGTAAGTTACTCTGTTCTGCAGTAGTTCAAAGTCAGAAAATAACATTTAATCCCTTTTCTGGGCACATGCCACTGCTCAAGGTTGTCCAATGAAACAGAACAATGAGTTGGTATTTATTTCTGGGGAAGGTTTGCTTTTTCACTTTTGCTTTCAAGCAAGAAAATGGGAATTTATGGGCTTAGAGCAACTGTGTCACAAATGGTTCTGAATATTAAACAAATCCGGTGGCTTTTCTGTCTTTTTGCAGGTTCAGAGGCAGGTATGGACCTAAGTAATCCTCAGGAACAGCCACTGGCTGCAGGTACAGTGCTTCATGTTATGTTCTTTCACCCTCTTATATGGAGGAAAATGTCTGCATTGCAGCTTATTTCAATTCCCAGGACACTGAATAGCACCAGGACAAAGATGGGTGCTGAAGGCAAAAGGGAAATTGCAGAACTGAAATAAAACTGTGGATATTCAATATAATATTGGAAAATTATCCTAAAAGCCAGGGTGGGGGGAAGACTGTAGAGTAGGGAAGGAAATGTTTCGGGAGACACCTGGAAGTTTGGATTAGGGAAGCAAGAATAATGTGATCCTATGTGAGAGTTTGTCCATGACTTTGAGAAGCAAATCCATCCTAATGCCTCTGCAAGCAGAACACTGTGGCCATGATGAGCAGCACCAGGAATTTGCAGATGCTTTGAGGGAATCACTTGGAAATGCTCTTGGAGCATAAATAACGAATTGTTGTGTTGGGGTGTTTTTCAGAAGGACAGGAGGTTTTGACAGACTGTAATCTGAACAAATCCCAGGAAATGGAAAGGATGGATAATGCAGCAGATATGAAGGAACACAGTCAGTCTAATGAAGAAGCAGAAGGTAAAGTGGAGACTGAGTTCTGAAAACTAACAGTTATATTTTGTCTTTTGAATTATCTGGGCATGCCGTGAGAGTGATTAGGAAGTTTATTTTGGATCATGGCTCTGGTTTTCCTGTATGGCTGCAAAAGGATGTACAATGCAATTACTTTAGAGCGTTTCAACATGCTCTGGAGGAGGAGTAACTGTATCCCACCAGGGAACCTCACGTGCATTTCCTAAAGGTCACTTTTACAGGAGCAAGATAAAAACCCTGTGCGTAGGGTGAGCTCTTCAAGATGTGTTGGAGCATACAAGTTCTTAAAAGTAGTTTGCATATGACAAATGCACTTTTTATTAATGTTGCTGAGCCACTCTGATATCTGAAAAATAACATGCTTTTTGTTTTAAACAAAGGATAAATTACCTCAAACTCCTAGGACAGCCCAGCTCTTTAACATGTCAAACTGTGGCAGTAATCCTGTGCTTTAAACTGTGGGTGGACAGAAGGTTGGCCAGTTTACCATGGTGTTTAATTTGAGCAGTAAACCCTTCCTATACAGCTCTGAAAGAAGACACAGGTATGAACAAAATGTTAAACCAATTGGTACTATTTCTCATTGAAGAGGTCCTACCTAAGTGTGTATTTATGTGTAGCTTTAAAAACTAGTAGCCCACCTTCATTTAATAGCTAAAAGGTAAAAGAAGCAGCTCCTGGATATGGCAGTCTTGCAGCCCCTCAGGGTTCAGGAGCTGTGCAAATGACAGATGTAGAGCAAGAGACTTTCAATCCCTTCCTCAAGGTAGAAGCTGCTAAAGTGAAATCACAGCATGAATAAACCTTCCTGCCAGTTAGCTGAGCGTGTTCATTTATGCCAGTTCTCAACCACAAACAGTGAAAGATGCTGCCTGGTGGAGGATGTGGTGTCCATATCCTGGGGAAAAGGCAGGTTCATGTGGCCTTTCAAGTGCTGCATGGCCATGGCACTGTGGCACTGTCAGGACAAATGAGGGCTGTGGCTTTGATCAGTTCTGAGGTAGCATTTATGTATCACTAAGGAATTGTCTCTGTCTTGGATGCCCAAGTAGCTTGGGTTGTGTCCTGCAATGGAAATGAGATTATTTTAGACTAACATGAAATGTTCAGGATTAAACATTATTAAAGCTCTATTAAAGATGGAACTTTTCCTATTTATTAACAAAGTAGAAAACATGAAACCCTCGAGGGAAGTGCTGCACTAGCAAGAGCCCATCAGGAGGGAGAAGTTATCTCCCTTGGGTATCTATGACCTTGGTGTCTAAGTGAACTGCACCAGTGCCTGGCCTTGCTTGGCAGTTGCTGCAGTGAGAGCTCACAGGTTCCTCACCAAATCTGGCTGTGTGACAGGGTGAAATGCCTCCTGTCCCCAGAGCAGCTGCTTCTCGGCAGGACTCCATTTATAGTCAGTGGAGAGTAGCTTAGTGTACGTCTGCAATGTGGGATGTAGCTTGGGCAGGTGAGTTCTGCTCTGCTTACCCCAAAAAGAGAAGTTTAATGTTTTTATCCACAAAATGTGGATGGGTTTGAGCCTTTTCTTCATCCAAGGCGCCTGATCTCTCTTTTGGATCTCACAGCACATAAAATCTTTGCATCCATGTTCCAGCTATTTGCCCATCCCACTCATATTCACTCACTTCCACCTCTGCTTCCCCAGTGTCCCTGCCCTTCCCTGTCCCCTTCCTCCATCCCTAAACTCTGCATGGAAGAAGCCAGGGAAGGGTTTCTTTCACAGCCTCCTCCAAGGGGAACTGGGAATATTGACCATCCAAGAGGAATTGCTTTAGCTTCTCCCCGCCTTCCCATTCCAGGAGCACTGTCTATACTGCTTGCACACTCAGCATCATGGCATCAAGTCTCTTTTTCCATTCCTTGACTGTCCTATGTCACCTTCAGCACCTTTCCTCAGGCTCTTTTCCACACACATACATCAGGTGCAACTTTGACACTTGTGAGAGAATGTTGATGCTGACACTGCTCTTGTGCACCATTCGTTGTTCTACATCACTGCTGATCTCTTGCACTCTCTTTCCAACTTCTTCTGGAGTGCAAATATGGAGAATTCACATTTCAAAGATAACATTGTGAATACCAACAAAACGTCATTTCCCTCTGATTGCCTCCCTTACCATGAGAGCATTCCTTCATTTTAAAGTGAGTATGAACCTAGTACCGTGGTGCTCAATTCTTTGATTCTCACCGTAGGAATAAAGACACAACTGCTGGGAGAAAGCTGTTAGAAATGCACAGAAAAGCTGCAGTATCTCAGTGTGAAATGGCACAAACTAAAATCCATGTGGTGCTTACTCCATTGCTTCGCATACAGTTCTCCACAGTCATTCTGATACCGGAAGCACGATAAATCTGATGTCTTTACGTGTGCTGAAGTCCTCGAGGCTGTGTGAGCAGCAGGAGCTGTGTCCAAATTCCTGACAAAGCTAGGATGCTAGAATTCCCAAATAATCTTAGTTGACATGTCATGCCTACTCAAGAGCAGGAGCAGCTCCGTTAGGAGCAGTGCTTGTGGCTCTGTAACTATCTGTTGTGCTTCTGGGTAAGTGGAGCCACGCTCTGGTGGTGCTGCCCGGGTGGGAGTGTGATCTTTCAGGATCACTAACCCTGGTACAAATGAGTATGGAGTATTCTCCAGAATCACAGGATAGAAATCTCAGGATGAGTGATTGCTCTTGGGAAATGGATTATGTCCTGTGTGCACCTGAAAAGTCTGTCTGTTGAAAAACCTAAAAGCGCTACTTGTCCCTTTTCTTGATGTGATCACTAACACCCTCCTTGCGTGTCAAATGTATAGAGGAGTCTTGCAAAGATGTTGGTGTGGTTCTCATAAATGTTAATCCCGGTATCCATGATCCATGCCTTTTGTGGGTAAGCAATTCCACTTCAGCATCCTTGCAATTCGTTGCAGATGACAGCCTGCAACACTGCAAACTCTTTAATCCCAAATCCCTGCATATGAGCTGTGCCCACAGGGTTTGTTCCATCTGCTGAAGGTGAGACCACTGACTAAGAGAGAGATCAAGCATTTGATAACCTGGTTTCCACTGCCTTAATATGTCTGTAACGTGTGTTTCTTCAGCACAATGATGTGTTTTTTCCATCTTTCGCCAGGCATTCAGTAGTGATCTTCCATTCCTTGGACTTTACGCTTTTTGTGAAGCTTCCATTATTAATGGCTGATGCTCTAAATACACTGTGAGCTTTATAGAACCATAGAATGGTTTAGGTTGGAAGGGACCTTAAAGGTCATCTAGTTCCAACCCCTGAGACTTTAAGCAGAAGTTGGAGCCTGGTCATATCTAGATGTCGCCTGACTCTAGTTTGGTGGGGTTTTATGCTAAGCTGCAGAAAGTGGTACTCTGATCCTTTCAAAAGGCTACAGAAATTTCATAAAGGCACTCAGTAATGGTAGAGGCTTCAACCTGTCTTGCTTTTGAAAGGACTTCAGCCATGCTGAGTGCTAAGTACAGGGCAAACAATTAGGCAGAAGGCTGGAGTAATATGTTAATTAAAAGCCTGCTGGAGAGCAAGGAGGAAAAAAAGAAAGAGCCCCCCCCTCTTTTTGCCTCAGGGGAATGAAGCTGCATGCTGTGGTGCACATGGTGCACGCTTGCCTGCAACCATAAAAATACACTGTTCCCATGGTGCTTCCTGTGGCTGGGCTGAGAAGAGGCAAACCCTGAGCCAGAGAGGGGAGGAAGCACTGAATTTCTCTGGCCTTTTTATGTGTCCCCAACACTTATCTTTGGAGGCCATAGATGAGGCATCTTTTGTTTAAAAATGAAAGAAAAAGGCCACATTCTTCCCTATGGGAGTCAGAGTCAAGTTTAATTATGTCTAAATTCCCTCCTCTGTTGAGGCTGCTGATTTTGGGGGTGTTCTGAATGTTAGTGAGCTTTCCTGGTTGTGAACTAAAAAGCAATAGAAGTCACATTCGTGGTTTCTGGATGCTGACTGCTGCTGCATTTAGGTGTGTGAAAGGGGGGGGTAAAAGGCTGAAGGGAGCCAGGAGGGGATGAAAAGCCCTTGCCTCGATGCACTGAGGTTCCAGTGGTGCTGCTCACACACACTCACTTATCTGCTCAAAAAGGAAGTGCCGTTTTTTATCAGCTATTACATCTCCCAAGCCCAGATCGAGCCTGGCTGCTCATGGGACTCAGGGCTTATCTCACAACATCAGCAGAACCGTGCTGCAGAAGTTCACTTAACAGGGGATTTCTGTAAGTGTTAAAACCAGGCAAGGAGTCTGTGCTGCTCCGCTGTGTCTGAGTCTTATCACCAGAAGATCCTCTTGACTTTGTTTTAGCTCTCTGTACTGTACCAGCAGCAGCAGGGGTGCACCCAAGAACATTCAGTGACATCAACAGTGGGTTGTCTCACCGCAGCCTTAAGTGACTGACATCAGCTTGGCCTATCCTGCACGATGGGAAGCCCAGAGCTGCAGGAGCTCGGATATTCTGATGGCCTTGAAACAGCCAGAAAAATGCAGCTATTTCTTATTCCAATTAACCTGTCATTGTCAGCAGAAAGTGGAATTTGCCTGGGAGATATCATGGAATCCCACAGTGGTTTGGGTTGGAAGGGACCTTAAAGCTCATCTGGTTCCAAGCCTTCCCCTCTGCTCTGAGTTTGGGTTTGGTGGACAGGCTTGGACATTACTGAGGAAACACTGGGTGGACACATGGAGAAGAGCAGGCTAAAAGTAAATCACAAGTATTTAATTATGAATCCCTAAATTTGGAGAGAATGTCCTTGAAATCTCAAATTCAAGTCTTGAAATCTAGTTATTTACTGCAGACAAATAGTTTATAGTTGAATCAAATCAATACACTTGGGTTTGTGAAGTTTATATTGTTTAAGGAATTTGAACAACTTCTTAACCCACCTCTTGTCTTCAGTTAAAACTCCGTTGAGATTGATCACAGATTTCCCTGTTCTTCATATTATTAGACTATGTTTTCTTTTCATATGATACTTTTTTAGTACCAAACACAAGAGGATGGTGGATTATAAGAAAAGGCTGAATGAAACTCTTCAACTTCTTAGCTTTGATGTTCATTTGCAGAAGCAGTTGACCAGAGAGGCTCGTGCCTGAGTGGTTGCATTAGTAATAGGTCCCCTGATATAACTAATGAAGGTGATTATCTGCATTTAACATGTGCCCTTTCTCAGTCTGACTGTTGGGTCCAGATGTTCTATGATTAAGTGTCTAATTGCAGCCTGATTTAACGGTTGTGGTTGTATGTGGCTTTCTGGACTTCAGGAATTGTCATTTTACAAGTGTTTTCTGTGAGTGTGGTTCTCTTCCCTGGCACAGAAGGGGGGAACTCATCCTGTTTCATATTGTTACGTGTGGTTTTTAAGAGGCAGGCTTTCAAGCTCTTGAGATTTGAAAGGGTGATGTTAACAGGTGTCATAAATGAGCCAAGATTCAGCTGGCCTTTGGAAAAACTGGGTGCTGGTAGGCCTGGGGATGGGGGGTGGCATTCCCCCGATCCTCTGTGCTCCAGTATAGACAGCTGAGGGAAACCAGCAAGCTGTTGGTGCCTTTTGTAAGTAAAAAAACCCCACAAGTAAAATCCTATGGGAGTTACAGCACGGCACTGACCATATCCAGCCCCTGGTCACGTTGTCTCAGGTGATGGCATTCTGCCTCCCCAGGTTTTGTAGCACCAGTTAAATGCCCTGAGCCATGACCTGGGGCTGTGGGTTGTCCTGCTCAGCTCCAGCTCTGGTAGTGCTCCCTTTGGAGAACGTTTCATTTCTCCCTGTTTCTGTTAGTAGAGTTTTAATTCCTGTAGCAACATTTTGAAAGAAAGTCAAATAATTCCCAGTAGATGATGATTAGGCAGAAATTGGGAAGAGATGGGAAATACTGGGTGTGAAATGATAGATTTATAGAGGAACATACATAATTACAAGAAAAATCTTTGTCTTTGAATACGATGCTTGAAGGCCCAGTTACACAATTCAAGTTTCCTGGCTCACACAAGCTTGGAGATGATGTGTGTTGTTTCGTTATGTTTTATTGAGTTTTGCTTGTGAGGAACTGGACAACTAGAGAAATTATTCTGTGTTTTAATGCTAGAGAGACCCTGGTATTAATGAAGTAGAAAATATGCATCCAACCACTTGGAAAATGATGCCTGGGTCAGGTTCTCTTTTTTCCTTTCCAATCCTCCAATCCAATGCAGCATGAGCATTTCAATTTTGTTTGTTTCTATTTTTTGTTTCAAGTCACAATAAACCCAAAGAAGCACATTACCACAGAGTATTTTTAGAGTGACATTTCCACCAGGTGCTTACCACATGGGTTCCTTTGGGAATTACCACCCAAGGGTGCTTCAGACAGTGTCTAAGCAGCATAGTGCTTGGGTGTTGCACAAAATGGAGACTGAACAGCAGTACTGGAAGGCACAAAGATAAAATAAAGCAAATATAGGATCCCAGACTGGTTTGTGTTGGAAGGGACCTTAAAGCTCATCCAGTTCCAACCCACGGGCAGGGACCCCTTCCACTGGAGCAGCTTGCTCCAAGCCCCTGTGTCCAACCTGGCCTTGAACACTGCCAGGGATGGGGCAGCCACAGCTTCTCTGGGCACCCTGTGCCAGCGCCTCAGCACCCTCACAGGGAAGAGCTTCTGCCTGCTTTGTCCAAGTAATAATTTTCATAAGTGGAGGCAGTGAAATCTGTGGATTTCCAGTGATTTCCTCAACAGAACAGAGGTGGTGGATGCCACACTTGGGATTTTTGGTGCTAAAGACCCTAGCAGGCCAGGCCTGGTGCTGTACTCACCATGGGTGGGAGCACATGGTTATTGCCACTACATCTTTGCCACTGTTGTGGCCACTGCTGTCTAGCTGGAAGCTAAGAGTGCTCCTGGGCGATCCCTCCCTCCCTTGGTGGCAAACAAGGCTTCAGAAAAGCTTCAATCTCCTAAAAGCATTGTTGCGGTTGTAAAAAGGGAGCTTATCACTGGAGTCCGTGTGAGAAACAAGGCCAGGTTGGGCCACGGAACCTGGAACTCCTTTTGCTTCCCTAGAACTGAACTCTGCAGTGGGGTGAGACAGACATGGAGAAAAGTTCCCTTCTCTCTGTGTTGCCTCTATTAAACCCCCAACAATCTCACGTTGCTCTTGTGTCACTTCGCGTGTTATAATTCCCCATTATAGTCTCCAGATGTTCAATATACACATGCATGTGTGTGTCCTTGTTTTCTTATTATTTAAGGAAAACCCCTTAGGTACAGCATTGCTGACTATTTTGATGTTTGTCATTCCGATGCAAACCTCTCTCTATTCATTGAGGAATAGGGTTGGGTTTAATTCATGGCAAATCTTCCCCCCGCAGTGTGTTAATTCCATGGCAGAGGTGTTTATTGTGACTCGAATCTGGAAACTCTGCTGCCTTTTTCAGTTTCCACACGTAGGGCTGTTGTGTTTCAAGCTGCCTTAGGTACAGGAGTCTCACATCCTGGGAGGAGAGCAGCTCTAGAAGGACTGCACTGGGTTTGGGCTTTATACTGCTGTTTCTGGGGATGACTTGTGGAGGGAACAGTGCTGAATCCAGCAGTTAATACCTGTCAAATCCAGGTAGGCACCAGAATCCTTCAGTATGTGCCTGTATCAACTCCCTTCTTGTTCTTTGGCATCTGACTCCTATTAACAGCTGTCAAAACCTGGTAAACTATTTATGTGCTTTCACAATTTGTTTAATTGCATAGTTAGGAAATGGCATACAAGAAAAGCTTTCCCTTTTTCTTTTCCCCCTTTAGTCTGCCTGAACATCTGTAGCATTAGGGGCTCATTATCTCGGAATTGGCACAGCAAATCAGCAGCAGCATTAAAGTGCCACATTAAGATGATGAAGTTTCTTTGTTACCCAGCTGACTTCTTGCATGTGCTGAGGATTTCACGATTATGACCCCGCTCCTTGTAAAACACTTGAGTAACATCACCCTTTTGTGCTGTTGTCTTTAATAGCTTCTGCTTTATATTCTTTGTGCTTTTCAGAGCACTGCTGGTAAACTTTGCTTAACAACAGGACCAAACTGATGTTCTTTTCTCTAGGTTTGATGCCAAGGTGTTGGTTTAAATACAGGACTTGGCGGGGGGGGGTGTTCCTTCCAGGGCCTCCTCCTGGGGGGAATAGCCAAGATAATGCTGTGTCCTGGCCTGTTTGCTGCTGGTGCCTCCTCTCTTTAGTCATGCATTTTCTAACGTACACAAGCACTGTTCATGTGGTGACTCAGTCTGCAGTTGCCACCACAGCTTTATTTTGGATTTTTTCCAGAACCCATTGTTTTTACAGTGTTTCGGGTGAAACAAAAATATTACTCTGGAGTAATGCCTTTCATCTTGTAATCATCTCCCCAGGAAATGAAACCATGTGCATCAGCCTTAACACATCACACTGGTGCTTTGTTGTGTCAAATCCACAACAGCGCTGTGCTGTGCTGTTATTACCTTCCTGAGCTGCCTCAAGAAAAATGGGCTTGGACACCATGGATGTTTTTTCCCTCTTACAAGCTCTTTGCTTTCCTAAGCAGGGAGAGATGACAGCAGTTTTGTTCAACTGGGGGAGCTTTGTGTGTGGTGTTGGGGATAAAGGTGGTTTTCCTCTGTCAAATTTCCCTGTTCTGCTTGAAGTTACAGCCACTTTCCTCTGGCTGAAGACCCTGCTCTCTTTGAAATATGAGTTTTGAGTGACAGATACAAACCTTTGCACACAGCTGCCGGACTCCTGATCTCCCAGGGTTCCCTGTGCTGCCAGTGCACAGAGCAAAAGCCAGGGCTGCCAAAGGGTGCTTCGGACCTCTGCAGCTACTTGGTTCTGTGACCTGTACCGAGTTGGCCTTTCTTCTGAGTGCTTTGTACCAAAGTTTCCTTTTGTCATATTCTAAAGAATAACAGGAGTGTTAGGAGAGAAAAATCCCAACCCTTCTAACACCTATCCCAGGCACAGCTACAGGTTGGGCAGAGAAGAGATTCAGAGCAGCCCTGTGGACAAGGACTTGGGGGTGTTGGTTGATGAGAAAATGAACATGAGCCGGCTTCAGTGTGCGCTTGCAGCCCAGAAACCAGCCGTATCCTGGGCTGCATCAAAAGGAGCGTGACCAGCAGGTCGAAGGAGGTGATCCTGCCCCTCTGATCTGCTCTTGTGAGACCTCACCTGGAGCATTGTGTGCAGTTCTGGTGTCCTCAACATAAAAAGGACATGGAACTGTTGGAACAAGTCCAGAGGAGGCCACGAGGATGATCAGGGGCTGGAGCAGCTCCTGTATGAAGACAGGCTGAGGAAGTTGGGGCTGTTCAGCCTGGAGAAGAGAAGCTGCGTGGAGACCTCAGAGCAGCTTCCAGTATCTGAAGGAGGCCTATAGGGATGCTGGGGAGGGACTCTTCATTAGGGACTGGAGTGACAGGACAAGGGGTAACGGGTTAAAACTGAAACAGGGGAAGTTTAGATTGGATCTAAGGAGGAAATTCTTTCCTGTGAGGGTGGTGAGGCACTGGAATGGGTTGCCCAGGGAGGTTGTGAATGCTCCATCCCTGGCAGTGTTCAAGGCCAGGTTGGATGAGGCATTGGGTGATATGATTTAGCGTAAGGCGTCCCTGCCCACGGCAGGGAGGTTGGAACTGGATGATCTTAAGGTCCTTTCCAACCCGAACTATTCGATGATTCTATGATTCTATTTGGTCAAAACCCCACCTCTTCCCTCGTTCTTTCTGTTGTTCTCAGTCAACCAAAGGTGAGATTTTTCTATTGAGGCTCTCCAAGTGCCTACATGGAAACTGAAAAGCAGTGGAGCTTTGGTGGGACAGCACCGCCAGCTGAAGTGGGGGTGAGGGTTGTTGGGGGAGGCAGTGGTGGGAAAGCCTTGCTCAGAACTGGGGTGCATCCTTCTCTGTTGCTGTCAGAACACACAAGTATCGTGAGCAGTCAGCGATGCGGAAAATGCAGAGATACTCATTTTCCAAGGGGGAGCTGTAGGATGGTTTGCCCAGTTTGTGCCAGTCAGTAAGTGCTTGCCATGAGGAACTCAAACTGGTGCTAGTGCCACGCTGCAGGAACGCTGGCAGGACTGTAAAAGAGTGAAAACCTGTGAGCTTGTGGTGAGAAACAGCAGAAAACGGTAGAGAAGCCTGCTCTGGTCCTCCAGCACTAAGCAACTGCCTTTGATGCAGACCAAAGGTGAGACGTTAAGTAGAAAGTGGGAATTGAAATTGCTTCTGAAAGTACCACCAAGGTGCAGCTGCAACGTGCACTTCCTTTCACCATGCTCTGCAGGATGTAGCAAATCAGTTTGGAGCTGCCTCCTTTTGAGAGGGGAAAAAAAGACAAGCAACAAACCTTGGGTTTGGGGGGGGGGGGGGAGATTCTGCTGAAAGCTGCTTTCAGGAATTGGTAGGAATTTTTCCTTAGAGTAATGGAAATGGGTGTATAACCTAATTTTGAAGGAGTCTTCAAAGCAGGATCACTCTCGCACCCTCGGACATAAAGTTGGCAGCAAAGGCACCTGCAGAGGAAAGCCTGTTTGAGAGGAAGCAGGAATCATAGAATCATGGAGTGGTTTGGGTTGGAAGGGACCTTAAAGTTCAGTCCTGAAGCCAAACTCTGAAACCCATCTGAGATAGGGGGATAAAACTGCACAGAATGGGTGGAAAACCCACCCTGATGTGGGTATCATCATCTAGGGAGAGCACCGAGAGGAATCTTGGAGTTTTCCACACTACTGTGGATTCTCACATAGGCTGAAGAAATTACCACTTGCCTGTTTCTTCTGCCTCATTTCAACCCAAATGGGCTCAGTGCAAACATCTGAGCTCGAGGAGGGAATTTACCCCTGAAACATAGTTGAAAATGTTGATTTCATACAGCATGGCTTGCCAGATCTTTCTTTTTCAGGGCTGCTTTCATGTTGCCACCTCATTTTCGCTGTTACCCATTGTTTGTTCTCTGCATTTGATGTGGTTTATTACTCAGAACCAGAGTTAATACATATTCAGCAGTCCATGGTCTGTACTTTGGAGAAAGGACAAGTGATTCAGTGCCAGATTTAACTGTCTAACCCTCAGTCTGAGCGAGGAGCAGGTGGCCAGAACAGTACTTTCAAACAGGAAGCTCTGTATTTGATCTCTTGGTGCTTTTCTTCGATTGGTAGCTTGAGGCATAACCTTCAGCTCTTGTCTGGATGGAAAAGTCAGCTTTAAGCAGAAGGAAAAGCTATCCTGGCTTTTAATAAGGATTTGTGTGCAAGTGCTGGTGACGCTGGGGTTAATGGTGGAAAGGAAATCCAACAACAGGACTTGGGAATCCTCAGGTGTTTATATAGTGGGACCGAGATGGAGCATTATTGCTACGTGTTGCGTTTGCCTCTTTGTCATGAAATGATAGTCGTTTAAGGCAATGGCTTTGTTTTCTCTGGACATGGCTCCAGAGCCAGGAACCTGTCTGAAGGCCACGGATCTTCAGGAGTCCTTGGGTTCTTTACTGTGTACTTGCAATCTGACTTTGGGCAAATCTTTTCCTGTTTCTGGGGGGCATTTATTTATCGGGAAATCACCTTTCAGGCACCAGAGGTTCCAAGGGAAGATATAAATATCCTTTCTCATTTGTGTCTTGCTAGATTTCCAGTTCACAGGAACAGCCTGGATAGTGCCCTGTCATTGCAGGAGTTTATATTGTGATATACTTTATACAGTAGAAGGAAATTATCCACCAATGGTAAATAACAGGCAGCTCAGTGTTTTTAAAGGTTCTCTTGCTGTGAGTATCACGAAGTGTACGTGACCCATGAAGATTCACATCTCAACTGCATTTCCTCATCTACGGGGGTTTAAATGAAACTTTTAGGAAGGTTGATAATGTCATTTGCTGCAATACTTGTTTTTTTCCTAAGCTACTTCCTTGTGCCTAAAGATGAGCGTTTTTCACTTTTGTGCTTTGTTTTACCTGCAGATGATGTGGTTAAAGTGAAAGGTGAATACAGTGAAAGAGAGGAGAGTGCTTTACATTCAGAGCCAATGGAAACCCCTGAAGAATCTGAACTGCCTTACACCTATCCCAGAGAATATAATGAATATGAAAGCATTAAACTGGAAAGACATTCGGGTTCATATGACAACATCAGGCCAGCTAGTGGGAAAATGACTTGTGATATCTGTGGATTAGCATGTATTAGCCTCAATGTCTTGATGGTTCATAAGCGTAGCCACACTGGTAAATATCTCTCTATTATTCTTGTAAGAGCTGACTACTGAATTATTTGTAATCTAGTCTATTTATTTTTATCAAAGGATACTAAAATCAGGACTTCCTCCTTCTGTCCTTGATGCCACATGTGATCTGTAGCAAGTTACCCACTTTTCTGTGCCTCACTTTACCCCCTTTTCTTCCTATCAGGATCAAATGTCAGCCCAAGTGTGTTTGTGGGGCATTTTAAGGATTTTGGATGAAAGGCACTACGTAATTGAAGTGTTTTAGACACAAAACACAAGTTAGATTGGTTTTGTGCTGCCGTTTCCAGTCTGTGTGTGTATTTCTCTTTGTGCTACACTTTGGCAACAAACTGGTGAGCATCTTGGGTTTCAACATGCAGTAAGATAAGCCCTTCTTTTTCTAAAAGTTGCTAGCTTGTTGGAATCAGCCTCCTCCAGAACACTTATTCCCATGGAAAAACTGTACAGTGTTTTCCATAGTCTACATATGTTACGAGAAGCTCTGACACCAGAGCTGCAGTAACTCCCACTGAAGTCAACGGAAGGGCTCTGTGTGTTTCTATAGAAAGAAATTGATCCAGTCTCTCATTCTTTCCCCTTCCAAAGAGGAAAGGGTGTGAGGATAAACATGATACCCACATAACCATTAAATGTCCTTTTTTGTATGTCATTTTAAGGTGAACGGCCATTCCAGTGTAATCAGTGCGGAGCTTCCTTTACTCAGAAGGGAAACCTCCTCCGCCACATTAAACTACACACAGGGGAAAAACCTTTTAAATGTCATCTTTGCAGTTATGCCTGCCAAAGGAGGGATGCGCTAACAGGTCACTTAAGGACACATTCTGGTAAGTGACTTCAAAGGCACTTCATGTGTTTTAGATGTGTGTCACTAGGACACGAGGCGTGGAAAATGGAGAGCTCGTCAGCAAAGTCGGCTCAGCCGGTCTGGTTTTGAGGAGTCAGCAAATAGCAGTGACCACTCATGGGCCTGCTGTGCTGATGGAACCATCTCAGGGCTCGGCTCCCCTCTTGATGCACAAGGAGGGCCCAGGGAACCACGCTGTGTTCTGTGACAAACCAGACCACCCCGCACAAAATAACTCCTTGGTGTTTCCAGAGTGGAGCCAGCTGTGCCAGCAAGCTCCATATTTGAGGAGTGCTTTGCTAGGACTTCCTTCTCTTCCTACCCTGCGCTGGTAGGAGAGCTCTAGGAGCATCACCCAGGACAGCACGACCTTATTGGCAGTTAACACCTTGCTGTTGTGTAGTGCCTTTCATCTGAATGTCTTAACATGCTCAACAAATGCCAGGGGTTTTTCCCCAAGACTGGTAGCGTGTTCTGTCCATTTTCCAGATGGGAGAAACAGAGGCACAGACTTGAGGTGACTTGAATAACAATCCAGGTATAAATCGATTGTTAGTTCCTCCAGAGCCAGGCTGTGCTTCCTCTTTGCTTTGTGTATATCCTGTGTTATGCAGGGACCTAGGCACAAAACAGTTATTCTAAATGATAGATGTTATCTCTGCACTGCACTTCGCAGGCAAAAAAAGTTCAACTTCCCAAAGAATCAAAGTTCGAAATGCGATTATCTGACATGAATAAATGAGGTTCTGGTTTAGTCAAGCCCCAGCACAGTGGTGGTCACTGTTCCCCACCAGCACAATGCTAAAGCCATCATGCTTCAAACACGCCATGTGGTTGTCGTGACTAAAGTCTGCAAGAGCTGGCTTATCAAATGGGAGAAAGAAAATCTCTCCAAGTGTATCACATCAAGAAGTGAGCAATTGCATTAGCAGCAGGGAGCACAGTATCCAGTGCAAGGCTAGCTGTATTTGTGCTGTACAGGGCTGATATTTTGCTTGGGTGTGTTAGAGGATGTCTGTTCACAAAACAGTAATGAGACAGTCTAGAAGGTGCTGCCAGTCCTTGTCCATGAGGCACTGGGAAAGGCTGTGTGGGTATCTTGAGCTTCAAACAGGTTTGCTTTAGCTTAAACGAATTAGGAACGTCATTCCCTTTACAATACGTGTCTTTGGATATTAAATGAAGCTCACATATAGTTTTGGGTTGGTTTAAGTTCTTCAGTTTCATGAAATCCTTGAAAAAGTCTGTATAGGCAGGAGCTAGGTGAGGCAATTGGGACAGCAGCAGCCCTGCTTTACAGCAGAGCAGTTGCTCTTCCCTAAGGAAGTTAGGCCAAGAAAAGCCATCAGTTAGAGTAAAGCTCCAGCAACCTCCTAGGAACAGGGTCTAATCCTAAATCCTCTTCTTTCCTGGTGCTGAGTTTAGGGGATGAAGAGGAACTCTGTGCCTGGTGGGTTGCACCCTTGTGTAACCCTCATTTTTTGATGATCACCGTCATCATAAACTTAACAGAAGCTTCAAGCATTTTCAAGCAAGAGCTGACTGCATGCTATTAGTAATGATACACTTGAACGCCAGCGTTTCAGGAGTCTCTGGTGGTTATTTATGCTGCTCTCTTCCTTTTCCAGTGGAGAAGCCATACAAGTGTGAGTTCTGCGGGAGGAGCTACAAGCAGAGGAGCTCGTTGGAGGAGCACCGGGAGCGGTGCCGTACGTACCTGCAGAACGCTGGCATGTGTGAGCCTGGTGAGTGTGTCACGCTGCAGTGGCTTTAGAAAAGGGCATCTGGTAAGCTGCTAATGGACAGCCTGAGAACAGTTTTTACTCCAGTCATTTTCAGGAGCCTCAAGGTCTATAACATCTCTGGAAAGGGTCTGGTTTAATGCATCCCTCAAGCAGCTAGTTAAAGAATGCTGTTATCGTAATCACTTTTTCATTTCACAGTTACTTTGGATAAAACATCTAAACCACCCTGCACACAGCATTTCTGTAGGTGACACTCACAGTAAGTTAAATGATTCCTACATTACTGCCATTTCCTGGCTGGTTTTATTGGCCAAGTTGGTGCCTATGACTGTTGACGATACTTGTTCACATGTCTCAGTCCATGGTCTGCCTGGAGCCTTCTCTTCTCCAGGCTGAACAAGCCCAGCTCTCTCAGCCTGGCTCCAGAGCAGAGCTGCTCCCATCTTTGGAGCATCCATAACTTGAAGGACTCGAGCTTCCTAGTTTGAGTTTGAATTTTCTTTGCAAAGAAAAGGCTAAACTGAGTTTTCACAGTTTCACACTAACATGTAAAAATATACTTAGATGACAACATTTACTAAGGCCCTAGAATAATGACAATAACTTAAAAACTGCATTTAGTGAGATGACTATCAAGCAAGGATTGTGCAGGCTCATCACAAGTCTGGCCTAAAAATCAGTGTGAAGACCTGTTGATACACGACAGTAGCCATGTGGGTACAAGAGCCCTTACCCTGAGCAGAGTGAGTAGCTTGGTGTGTCAGGCCTTAGGTCACATGCATACACACAAGCCTCCATAAAGAGACAATGATTTAAAGAAGTTTGAGTTTTATAGCTTTCCATGGGCTATTTTCTTTTCAGCAAATGACATGTTTTTGTAGTAAAATTGAATTACAATCAGAGCATCAGCAAGTTTTGGGTTTCATGAGAACCCATACGCACTGTAAGTGTGGTTTGATGGTACAGCACATACTCCCCTGATGGCAATCACTCAGAGATGTCCATACCATGTGAAAATGGAAAACATGATACCTACTACAGATTTATGCTTTGAAATCTGCTTCATGGTAGATATTCATTTCAGAATAGCAGCATTTCACTTATCCAGAATATGCTCTGTGTACTTGCTGCAGTGACACAGAGGAAATGTGAATTTCCAGTACGACATAACGTACCCCTGCCTTTGAGACTTTGCATCTTAAAAATGCAGCCCTGGTTTTAGTGGAGCACTGAGGTTTCTGACAAACAGGAACCCCACTCTTGCTGAGGCTTTTCCATTCCATTCTCTGCTATCAGCACTCTGTTCGATGACAGAGCCCGAGCGTGGGAAGGCGGGAAAGGGCCTCAGGAGCTCATTTAGTGCTTTTGGTTTGATTTTTTTCCCCTAAATGTAGCATTTTGTGCTTGTGTTTAGTGAGCATTTGTTTTACTTTCTGACCATTCCCCTACTTATCCACATCCCTTTGAATTGGGGAACTTCCCAATTCAAAGCTCAAGCACACTCTCCACGCCATCATCCAATAATTCATGACAATATCAAAGAGCAGCAGTGGTAACCATTCTGGTCACTTTGTAGTACAGGGTTTGCGTGTTCCAGATGTGGAAATATCTCTGAACAAAGAGTTTCATGTAACAGTATTGTCAGAGCGTTGCTCAGTCCCTGATAGCAATCTCTGCTCGCATCGTTCTCATTGCACAAGAGCCCACCTCTCCGTTCCACTCTCCAGTATTGAGTGACCACATAGAAATGCTACAGGAAGCAATGCCTCTAATTTGAGCTCTGCTTTGTGCTTTAGGGGTGTGTTAGCAATGCCCACAAGTTCTAAAAATGGCACTCACATTTCTGGGGGGACAGACAGAAACCACACCATGGAAACAGCTCAGCAGAAGTTAAATCATTGTGTGTGCTCGTGCCCCGGGCTGGAAGGACAGTATCTGCTCTGCATGTCTGCAGAGTGACATGATGGTGAGGTGACAGCACTGTTTGAGAGAGGTGGCTCGTCCCTCAGTCATACATAAGTAGTCATTCATGGAGATTTAGGTTAGATATTATCTAATCATATCATTATTATTATTATTAGATTATTGGAAGGGAGACTGAGATGAGCTCTTAGGCAGAAGCTCTTCCCTGTGAGGGTGCTGAGGCGCTGGCACAGGGTGCCCAGAGAAGCTGTGGCTGCCCCATCCCTGGCAGTGTTCAAGGCCAGGTTGGACACAGGGGCTTGGAGCAAGCTGCTCTAGTGGAAGGGGTCCCTGCCCGTGGCAGGGGTTGGAGCTGGATGAGTTTTAAGGCCCCTTCCCACCCAAACCAGGCTGGGATTCTGTGATTCAGCAGTTTTCTTCTGGAAATGCTTTATAAAGAGAAGCTCACAACTGCAATGTTCACAGCCCTCAGGCGGGCAGCAGTGCGCTGAAGCACCACCGACCCCTCTCTGGTGGTGGTGAGGGGAGGCTGTAATCACTGTTAGCTGAGTAGGAGGCAATGCCCCAGGTTTAAAAGCAGTCAGGACATTGGAACTAAACCCCATCCTACTACTGTAAGAAATCCTGTGGTATTAGTGGGTCAGGTAATTGAAGAGAGAGACAGGGCCTGATTGTTTCTCTCTGAGAAGTCTGTAGAGGATTTTGAGTGATTAAAGCCGATGTTTCCTAAATACTAAATATTATTCTTGGGCTGTTTAATAAATGGTCCAGAAGAAAGAGGTGGGGGAGATAATTTTAAGTTCACTTTTGGGTAGAGAGCAGTGTTGTGGGAGGGAACCAGTGTAACCATCTGTGTGTCAGTGGGAGCAGAGGCTGTTTCCCTCAGGCTGCTCTATGAAGAGCTTGTCAAAGACCCTTTGTGGCCCATAAATGGAGATGATTTTTTTTTCTTGAGGAAAAAAATGGCTCTTAGCAAGGAGTAGGAAATCTTAATGTGCAAGAAAAGACTCCCAGCCTTTAAGTAAAATGGCAGAGAGACATCAAGCTGAGAGACTGATAATTACAGATGTCCTAGAACATCTTATGTAGGTCAGTAGTTACTGTCTCCTCAGCAGTCTCCTCTGAGTAAAGACTCTTGTTACCTCTGCAGGAAGCTGCTTGCCTGCCCTCTTGACACTAATTTAATGACATTCCCTTGGTGGCACTTAAAATACCATTGACAAGACAAGCAGTCAGTGACACTGCACCCAGGCTCCAGCCTGCATCTGGGCTGGCTGATAAGGCTCCAGAAGCTTCACTATCAAGAGCAAAAGAGTCTGCAAATGTGAAATTAAAGCTGGAGTAGAGCATAAGTGCAACTGGTGAAGTTAAAGGTTGAGAAAAAGCGGAACTAGAACAAAACAAGAACCGTGAAGGAATGGTAGGGACCAAGGTGCTGCTTTCTGACGTGGATGAATCGTGTTTCCTTTCTTTATGTGTTTTTGAATATACAGCACCCTTTGTGTTATCTTGTTCAGGGCAGTTGTGGGTTGCTGGGGGGAGGGGGGGGGGGTTAAATTCAAATTACTACTGCTTTGTGCAGTGATCTGACAAGTTGACAGCTTTCTGCCTTGGGGATAGTTCCAGCCTTGAACTGCAGTTGTTTGCAGACTATATAAGGAGCTCGGGAAGCATAGTCCATCTTTCTGGGGCATGAGTGTTAAACAGAAGCTCTGAAATCACCAATCCCATCACAGCATCCTCAAGAATTAACTAGAGCTTCTGGCCAAAATCCAAAGGGATGATCATGTTCTGCTACCTCACTTTCCTTTACGGTTTCAACTTAATCTGATGTTTTGCTTCACTTTATGTCAACTATTACGTAGTGTCTTGGTATTTCATGCTGGCAGCAGATGCCTTTTAGCAGCTAATGAATATATTCATTCTAAGTATAATATGAGTTCTATTTATTCTAAGTCTTTAAGCATCCTAGGGTAATTTAGAATCAAGGAAGGCAGGATGTTATTACCTTTCAGGCCCTGAGCATGCCCTTTGTGGGTCTCATTATCACGTACATCACGGGGTTACAGCCTGATGAAACAGGGCTGAAGTGAACCCTGTTCTCCATCTACCCTGAGTCATACTCAAAGGCAGTATTTGTGGCATCGAGTGCTTCTGAAGCACTTTACATGTTTAAAATGCTGAACAAACATTAACAGATGCTTCTGGCTGAGGTTGGTGCTGACTGCAACTCATATGATATCAATAGCAGCACTAATAAACAGGGGTGACTTTGGCATTTCCAGGGAGATGCTGCATTTTTATCACTTCTTGTACTGGGCAAACTGCAATTTAAGCCCAGTACTTAATGAAAAGTGCATTTAACAGGACTGCAGTGATACCAAAGCACTTGGATCACTTTCCTCTGGCATTACTTCCGTCTTACATACATGATGCTTCATATATTTAGGTACAAAAGTACAATCACACGCAACCAGGATTCTTTCACAGTGAGAGCTGACCTTTAGTATTACCTTGGGAAAGTAAATTACCCTGCCTTGCCTTTGCTTTCCTCTACTTAGATACCAGCTCTTAAAGGCATGGGCAAGCTCTTGCAATGTGTCCAGTTTCACCACATTTGCTCCCTGACCCTGAAACTCTTTGTGCTACTTGTTAATATAAAAACACCACAACTGCTGCTTGTTCTGCAGGCAAGCGGGAGCTTTGGGGGGGGGAAGCCACAGCAGTTACACTCAGTATTAGTCTGGTAGTAGTGATATGAGGTGGCTGATCCACCTCAAAAGCCTGTGCAGCCTCCCTGAGGTGAGAACAAGCAGTCATTTCCGTGAAATGGGGAGCACCGGTGAGCTCTGGTGAGCACGGCTCAAGGAGACTCTGGAAAATGGTCCTAGCCTTAAAGCTGTCGGTGGCCCTGGGTCGAGGGAGTGATCGTAGGGCATGTTTTCCTGGAATTGGGAATTATGGAGGTTGTGATGAGCTTTAAAGCACCTCATGCTTAGGAGCGTGCCAGGGAGCAACGTTCTGAGGATGTTCGGGGCAAAAAAGAAGTGATAAAGTCACCTGGGGGGAAATGAGCTGGAAGAGACTCTTGAAAGGTTTTATTATTTGAATCATTTTTTGCTATACTTCGTGCCAGTTTCTTACTGGTTACTGAAGACCTCCAAGTGTGAGTGATACCTAAAGCAGTGTGGCAAGAGGACCGAATGTCTTTTACTGCAGCATTGGAGCATGGTGGCAGCCTGCACATGTCCTGGTCTTACTCAGAATAGAAAAGGCAGGCTAGCAGAGGTTGTATCTCCAGCTACACTTTGTAACCAGCCCTTCCAGCCAGTTGATTTTGCACTTCCTCTTGCTAATGAAGATACTGGGTCTTACGGTTTCTGCTCCCTTTGCATGAGCTCAGGACTGCAAGATCAGTGTCTGCTTGGTTCCACTGACCGCAACTGGTGCCCAAGACGCAAAGAGCAAGAACAGCAGAAGCAGCAAAACAAGCTGACATCAGATCTCCAAACTGTTTCCTCCCAGTTAGCGTGGCAAACTCCGGAGATTAAACCATTCATCTCCTCCTTTATTATTTTAATTTCTGTCTTTTTTTTTTCTTTTTTTCCCCTTTTCACCTACTTGTTGTGTTCTTGTTTTTTTCTTGTCTTCCTTGTCACATTTCGGAAGTAGCGAGCGTGGAGGGAAGGCACATCAAGGCAGAGATGGGGAGTGAAAGAGCCCTTGTGCTGGACAGGCTAGCGAGCAACGTGGCAAAGAGAAAAAGCTCAATGCCTCAGAAATTTATTGGTAAGAACAAAAAACCTTTTCATGTGCAACAGTTTAATGTGCGCGAGCTGGTTACTTCTAGGACAATGCCTCTGCTTCTTTTAAACAGCCTGCTCGAGTTTATAACCTAAGCTAATACAAAAGAGTATAAATAAAGTAACTTGGCTGATTCTGATGTGGTTTTAGTGATTTGTTGTAGGGGGTTGATTAAAATACAAAGACTAGATACTTAAACTGGATGGAAGCTACTGCTGTGCTGTGTGTCTGTCTGTGTAGGCAATGTAGAGGTCTGACAAGCTTCCATGTGCTGTTTTCTGTACCTGTGTGTTTGAAATGTTCTCTGCTAGGCTCTTCCCAGGAAGAGAACAGGAAGGCTCCATGCTGTTAAGAGCAAGGTGCTCTGTCTGGTCAGCAGGAGCTGAAGATACTTAGGATGCATGTGTGGCGTAAGGCCTAGAGACAGAAAGGTATTGGATTTCTGTTAGTCATCCTGCTGCTGAATTTGAATACGATTCAGAAAATATCAGATCCTTTCTTGTGGTAATTTAAGCAACAGGATGTTTCCATAGTATTTTCTTTGCATTTAATTTCCTATGATCAGAGTTTTACATGCCGGGGATCTCACATACTAGTTTGGCAGGTTCTGTGCTCCAGTGAACGCCTGATCCTCTCGGCTAGGCTGCTTTCATTAACTCGCCTTTTAAGAAAGTGATGGAGCTCTGAGTAAAGACCTGACTTAGTCAGCAGTTACATGAGACTAATACTAGCAATGCCTTGTTTATGTTCTGTTTGGGCATATAAGGCATTGAGTGATGCTTTTCTTTCTATGAACTTTATGGTTAGTGCAGGGTCTGAGCAGTGGCTGGTGCTCACACACATGAGCAGGGAGGGAAGAAGCGTGGGGCTGAGCACACAGGCAGGGATCAGGCCCATTTGGCAGGGGATGTGCTGAGGACCTGGCCTGAAGGCCACGTGTCCCTGAGGTCCAAGCCTAGGTACAGGAATGCTGCTGAATCCATACAGACATAAACCCAGAGTGGTTTCTGAAGGTAACATAGCTCTGGGTGGATTTGGTGGGTAGCACTGGACTTTCACCTACAAAAACTGCTAGTTTTTATTCAGATACCTTAGTATGGCTTTAAAAAGGTCACCTCTTCACACGGGAGTGAAGTAACACTCCATGTGAGTGCCTTTGGGTGCTTCATACTGAAACTGTTGACTATGTGACTTCAGCCTTACATGTCCTGCTGTGATTCAGAAAGTAATGCTAATGCAAATGGGTTTGAAAATCTTTTAGCTTCCTTTTTCTTAGCACAGAGATGAGCTTCCCCCCACCTTGGTCGACACTTGCTACCGTTTCAATCCTGATGTACTTTATTAATCACACACGCAGCATACTTCACTTCAAGTGAAGCGTGTTTCTTGTTTGTTTTACCAGTTTAGCAGTTACCATATGGAACAGATCCTTGTCTGATTTGTGATGGAGCTCAGTAATGCACTGGGGTGATGGCATGCGCTCATGCTGCATCACGGGGAGGGGGTTTGTGGGGAAGTTGGAGGACCCAGGAACAAAATAGCTGATTTCTGAAGCTTAAAGTGATTTTCCTGAACCTGTGGGGTTCTTGTTAAGTTGCATGTGAAAACATTACTCGGTCCCTTTTATCCTTGGGAAGTGGATTATCCTTGGGAAGAGGGGTCTGTCAGACCTCAGTGTGACTCCTGTGACTGTCTGAACTGCTCGTGTGGGAGTGCAGATCTAACAGGACAGCTTTGGGGTTCCTTGGGAAACAGCGTTGTTGGAATGGGTGCTGATTTTTCATGCTGTCAGGGAGGAGGGATAGCGATGTGTACTAACAAGGCCTCTTTGTTAGGCTCAGTTCTGTGAATGAAGTCCATTGATCGGGAAATAAAACTCAACTGCATTATTATTTGAGGGCTCTGCAGAGGTTCATACAAGCACCAGGAGTTTTGCCCACTTTATTTCTCCCATTTTCATCTGCAGGAGCTACCTCGTGTGCATAGTAAGTCTCAAATAAGGACGCAGATCAGCAAACCACCTACTTGACTCTTAACCTCTGCACTACGCCCCTCTCCAAAGCCTTCTCCCATAAAGATTTAGTTTTTCCCTTAGTGCTGAGGGAACAAGGATTTAAATGGAAGTTTATGGTTTTGTGTTTCCTGTTTTGCTCTGGATCTCTGTTTTGCATGTGTATGGAGCAAAGTACAAGCCTTGGCTTTTTGTACTTCCTGGTTTGATTAATGAACAGATACTTATAAAGAAAACAGCCCAGCAGAACAGCTCGATACCTGCTCGTGGTTTCACTGCTCTCTAGAGCACTCATAGGGCTCTATCTTCAATTGGTGCAAGTCAAAGTAACTGCTGCAGTCAAGGCATTGCTGCAGTGTACCTCAGCTGAGCATCTCAGCCTACAGACTTCTATTTCTTCACTTTAAAAACAAGTTCTCCCAGAGACCAAGAGCGAAAATCTATTTCTGATAGTGGTAGAAGTGTCAGGGCAGCTCCAACGCAGCTCCACACACCACTGTTCCCTGGTGTGTGAAGTCTCATGAGAAATGGCTGCTTTGGTTAGCAGGGTGGCAGGAAGCAGGTTCCCTCCCTCTTCCCAGTGTCCACACCTCACCAGGCTGCAAAATCAAAGTGGTTTCAAGTGAGTGAAGAGCCACAGAGCAACCAGCACACGAGAACATGTCCCGCATTATGGCTCATGTGTGGATGTTGAAAGGGAAAGCTTTAGCATTGCTTACAGAGACAAGCAAAAGAGAGGAAAGATGTTCTGCTAACCAGTGGCTGCGTGGCCAGTGAAGACTGGAGAGCCAAGTCTGCATCTGATGCGCTGTTGCCTTTTGAAGGTGTGCAGCACCACAACGCATTAACGTTCTGGTGTCAGAAGAGCTTTTGGGTGTTTGCATTTCATTTGATACAACCTTGAATCAAAGGGCGATGGTCGTGAGGACTTTCAAAAGCCACCAGGATAGTGGGATAACAGCACGTGAGAGCCTCAGAGATCATATGTTGTGGTTTTTGTCTCTTCTCTTATGACAATGAACCCCAAATTCACAGGGAGTCCCAAATATCTATTTTCACTTCTGTTGCCTTTTTGTTCACATTTTTCATTCTCTTGGAGCTGGGTTTGACTCATACAAACATGCTCTATGGTCTGGTTTCCTCCTGTGTGAAGTCCTGGTGAGGGCTGGAAGCAGTTACACACTTTTGGTTCACTCACCTTTTTGAGTGTTTTTATAAGAGAAACGTGAGCTCCTGGGTTTCTGCCTCTGCAGTGAAACCTCATGAGTTTCATATCCATTGAGTCATGGTGTTGACAGGTGACTGATAAACATCTGCACTACCTGAGTTACCGTAACTCAAAGATTGGTGGATCTGATGTTTCCAAGTCAGTAACCATCCTCACCTCCTCCTCTATGAGACTTATTTTGCTTCCAAGCCTGAGCTTTACCAAATGAACAAAACCCATCCCTCGCCCCCAAAAGCTACTTGGGTGTGTGAAGAGCCTCTTTCAGCAGAGAACATTTCATGCCTCTTTGCTTTCCAGAGACTGCTGCCATTTAAAACAGACCTCGTGGAGTCTAAATGCTTCTTTACCCACCCAGGTGACTTCATGCCTCTCCTCTCTTGCAGGTGAGAAACGCCACAGTTTTGATGTTAATTATCATTCAAGTTTCATGTACGAAAAGGAAAGTGATGTGATGCAAGGACGTATGATGGACCAGGCCATAAACAATGCCATCACCTACCTGGGGGCTGAAGCCTTGCGCCCTCTTGTGCAGACACCACCAGCTCCCACCTCCGAGATGGTCCCCGTCATCAGCAGCCTGTACCCCATTGCGCTGACCCGCGCTGAGGTGCCCAACGGCACCTCACAGGATGCTGAGAAGAGCCACCCCCACCTAAGGGACAAAAGCCTGTCTTCAGACAGAGGCCTCTCCCCCAACAACAGTGGCCAAGACTCCACAGACACTGACAGCAACCACGAGGAGCGGCAGAATCCCGCTTTCCACCCAAGCCAGATGCTCCCCGCTCAGGCCCGCAACGGCCTCCAGCCCTTGAAGGACTTCCCAAGGCCGTACGACATCATCAAGCCGCCTGCCATATGCCCACGAGATGCCTTCAAGGTCATCAACAAGGACGGGGAAGCCATCGGGGTGTACCGGTGTGACCACTGCCACGTCCTCTTTTTGGATTACGTGATGTTCACCATCCACATGGGCTGCCACGGCTTCCGTGACCCCTTCGAGTGCAACGTCTGCGGGTACCGGAGCCACGATCGCTACGAGTTCTCGTCCCACATAGCCCGAGGAGAGCACCGGGTGGTGCTCAAGTAAAAGGACCCGTTTCACAAGGTCAGAGGGGAGGCTCGTTGGGTTGTCATTAGCAGGAAGAAACCTCTTGAATATATTTTACGATGAGTGTCATGGGGCAGGTGACACCTTTTTACACGTTCCTTTGCAAACCAGTCAGTGTTCTGTAGCATCTCTGCCTCGCTGCTGTGCTGGCTGGGACTGAGCAAATCCCAGGAGCAGAGACCCGTTTTTAGAGGAAGTTTATTTTTGTGCAAATTAAGAGCCATTATTTTTTTAACGTGCATTTGTGTTTCCTAATGTGTGCTTTAACTCAGCTCAAAAGGGTTTGATGCCCTGCTGATGCTGGTCCCATGTGTAGGAGCAGGAATATAGGAGGAGCTTTGTTTTAGCTGTTACAATCCCGATGGGCTTCAAATCACTAAAACAAGGCAAACACACTGGGAGGGATTAGTAATTCCTCTTCAAAGGTTTTCCCCTAAGTTTTAAAGAGCATGTGGCCCCACCACACTTTCATTTTTCTTCCCCTTCTGTTCACCTGCTTTAAAGTCACTCCCACACGTGTCTCCGTAAGAGCAAAGCGAGAGATGAGACCTGGGTTGGGGGTTTTTAACAGCACGCCTTTTTGGGATACCCAGTGAGGTCACTGCTTGGCTCACCCATGCAGTCTGGGGGGAAATCCTGCCTTTTGGTGATGGGAAGTCCTCCTTTCCGATGGGTGCCAGGACCAAGGAGGACACTGTGTCTGGTGGGGGGGGGAACACCCTGAAGTTCTCTTTCCTAATGGGTGCCAAGACCAAGGAGGCAGCGACGGGCTCGTGGCGGAGTCACCGGCGCCGTGAGAACCTGCACCGGGGTGTGTGGGAGCCGCCAGCTCCGTCTGCTCTTAGGTGGGGATGTCCCTCGGTGTGAAATGTGCTGTTTTGCAAAATGACTATTTACCATGACTTTGAAGCTGGGTTCTAAAATAGCTCTTTTAATCTAATCGCTGCTCTGCAGCTGTATTATTACTCACTGCGCTGGAGATAGGAATTTGATAGCAGTTTTGCTGAGTGAATGTTTGTTCTTTGCAAAGTATTTTGTGTAGCGTGGAGCCAGGTGTGTGCTGGTGGACTTCCTGCATCGTCTGGTTTGATAGCTACAGCGCTTCTGTACTCCTTCGGTGTTGCTGTGCCAACATCCCTGGTGACCCGTGAGGGAAGGTCAGGTGCAAAGACCTGGGTAGAGTGCCGAGGGTCGAGGACTACTGAACTTCCTCCCTCCCTCTGACCTGGGCTCGCTCTTTGGCCTCAAAGACTTTCTCCCTCCCTGAATTTTAAGGTCACAAGTGCTGTGGAAGAGCTAGATCCTCGATCCAGCTCGTTGCAGGGGGTGAGAACTGGTTTGTACCTTGTGTGCTGTTACATGTGTAGGGATAAAATAGGCTTAGGATCTTTTCCCAATGACCAGTTTCCCATTGTGAGGCACAGTGAGAGGGTAAATCTTGCCTCTTCCCAATGCCGTGGCGTGACAAAGATCCTTCTGTGAGCGAGGCTGCAGTTCCACCACAGTCATCCAAGGACTGACATCAGGCAGCAGCCTGGGTTTGGGAAGCATTTGGCCAATTCCCCGCTTCACCTGGTGTAAATCCTGCCACAGCTCCATCCCTCCTGCTGCGTTCCTGGGGAAAGCTGAGCTCCTCACACACCGTGGCTGATGAACAGCACTCCTCATGGCTTGCCAGCGACGAATAAGGTCACCCACCGTGAAGCATCACTTGTCCTTTGCACTGGAAGCTCCTCACAGCACCGTGACCGGTTCCTCACGCCGCTGCCCAGTCCTTGAAATCCCTCTTCAGATGAACTCTTGCCACTTCCCTTCCCGTCAGACAGAGCTGAGGCCACCCCTCCTTCCTCCCTCCCCAGCTGAGGGGAGCCAGCACCCTCCACCCTGGTGCCACCAGCAGCTCGGAGCACTGCTGCCGGGTTGGGAGAGGAAGGAGGGAGGTTTCCCCACCGTTTCCCCACCGCTGCTCGGGCAGAGCCATGATTTCCAGATGGGCTGAACCAGGAGCCATTCCCGGCGCTGCCTGCAGCCTCATTCCAGCTCCGCTGTTGAGCAACCCTGGGGTGGAATTTCAAGCCAGTCGTTCATTAAAACCTATCGCTGTGTTTTGACAAGTTTAGCTGCTGCGTGGTGCCTGAGCCGTGTCCCCAGAGCAGGATTCACCGGCGCCGGGCCGGGCTCAGCCCCCTCCATGTGCTCCCCTCCACACTGGAAACGCCACCAGCGTGGCAAACCCCATCCTACTGCACTGCCCCACGAGCTGAGCACCCTCCCTCGTCGCTAAGCATAGGGAAGCCCATTGAGACGGACCCATCCATCCAAGAGCTCCGCTCCATCCCGGGCAGGCATCTGAGGTTTGCAAATCACCCCATCTGGGAAAGCAGAGGGATGAAAAGCACCGGTGTTTGTTGTGAGCCTGGTTCGTGCTCCTCCTGCTTTGGTTATTTTTGGTACAAAGCAAATTTTGGTGGGGATGGTTCTCTTCAACCACTGCTTGGTCTTGTCTCACTTGGGTTCTTCGTTTACTGATGAATTAGAGCCCAACAGTGGGAGCACGGAGGCAGCTCAGGGAAGTGGCTTTTAGCACTAAGAAAGCAGCCTCTGGGGCCTCAGAGTTGATAGAAGTTCTTTAAAACTTCAATAAACTCTCATGTACGTCATGGTTAAAGGCACTGAAGGCAGCTTGGATGGGACTTGGAGCAACCTGGTCCGGTGGAAGGTGGCCCTGCCCATGGCAGGGGGTTGGAACTGGATGAGCTTTAAGGTCCCTTCCAACCCAAACCGTTGTGTGGTTCTGTGAAAGCAGAGGTGATGGCAGTGCTCAGGGCTGGAAAACTGGGGGAAAATGGTGGCACATGAGGAAGGAAACCTCTTCCTCTTCTCTGATCAGGGGCTGCTCCTGGCTTCCCTTGGCCCCCCAGCCAGCCCGGGACAAGTGTTTGAGGGAGGGGAATGGCCCAAATTTGCCCTGGCAGAGCAGAAGTTCTGTGTCCAGCCCTGGGGCAGCAGTGCAAGAGGGACGTGGAGCTGTCAGATGAGGCCAGAGGAGGCCATGGGGATGCTGCGAGGGCTGGAGCAGCTCTGCTCTGGAGCCAGGCTGAGAGAGCTGGGCTGGGGCAGCCTGGACATGAGAAGGCTCCTGAATGGGAGACCTGAGAGCAGCTCCAGTGCCTGAAGGGGCTGCAGGAAGCTATTCCCGTGCCATGCCCTGGCTGCCTGCCCTGCTCCCAGCCTCAGGACACACTCCTTGTGCCATGAGGTGTCACCAAGCTGCATCCTGCAGTGTCACAGTCCCCCGTGACCTGCCCAGGGCCAGGTCTATGGGGTGAAGGCAGCTCCCAGCCCACTGCAGGATGGGCCCAGCTTTGCCCCAAGGTGAGGCTGGAGCCAGATGGAAACATCCTGGCTCCCACCACCCCTCCCACAGCCCTTTCTCAGCACCTCTTCAGGCAGGGTGACGTTGTTCACGCTCATTGCATGCTCTCCTGACACCTACCACGAGGAGCTGGGCAGGCTTGAGAAACAGAAGGGGAAAAGCAGCAAGCCAGAGGATCCTTTTTGCCTTTTACCTCCACATCCTCCCTTGCCTGGGGGCAGCACAAGAACCAAGAGGTGTTTTCCCTGCATTGTGCTGCTGCCCCAGCCTGGCTTTTCACTCAAGAAGAGCTGGTTTGACGCCACCCCCCCTCCCCAGCCCTCTTCTGGAATCAAACGCTTTTAAAGCCCCGGCTTTATGAAGACGTTGGTGTTATGACAGGGAGATCCTTATCTGCTGATATGCTGTAATGAGGATAGAGCAGAGAGGAACCCGTTTCCACCGTCGTGTCGAAACACGCTTTGTGCCACACACCAAACTCCCGTCAGACGCTGCATCCCCGGAGCATCCCATCCGGCTCCTGCTGCCGCCCCGGGAGCGCTCCAGAGCCCGGCGACTGGGAGAGGGGAGAGCAGGACAGGGAGGATTTGAGTCACCACCAACACCTCCTCCTCCTCCTCCTCCTCCGTGTCGCGACGCTCCAGGCCGAGTCACACTCCCCTGCGCCGGCCCGGTGAGGAGCCGCCGCCGTTCTGCGCCCTCACCATGGGCTGGGATCCTCTGATCCCAAACCGGGGGCATGGGAACACCCCTGCGCTTCCCCTGGGGGCTGAGTGACAACGGGAGGGGAAAGGGAGCAATGAATGGGATGGGATGGGATAAGAGGGGATAGGAGGGAGTGGGGATGGGATTGGAAGGGATGGGAGGGGGTGGAATGGGAGCCTCACACATGCCCCCATGCAGAGCCTTGTGCCCAGCACCGGCACTGCCAAGGCGCAGTGTGGGGGACACGGGTGTGCAGCAGGGCCATGGCCGGGCTGTCACCGCGTCACCGCGCCGGGGGCAGCAGGTTCCTGTCACCCCCCCCGTCCCTGAGCCCCCCGGGGAGCCTCCTGCTCCAGTGCCATCCCCTCCACGGCCTATATCTGGCTCCCCATTTGCATGGCAGCGAAGCAGTGCATCCGGGCAGCGACACCGCGCATCCCAGGCGGCCTCGCCGGGGACAGGAAAGTCCCAGCACGTGGTTGGGTGTAGAAGAACAGCTTCAACCCCTTGGGTTCAACCCCTTCACCCCCGCAGGGCTGCACCCACAGTGGGATGGGGATCACGGAATGGTTTGAATTGGAAGGGACCTTAAAGCTCCCCCAGCTCCAACCCCTGCCCCGGGCAGGGACCCCTTCCACTGGAGCAGCTTGCTCCAAGCCCCTGTGTCCAACCTGGCCTGGGTGATGCTCTGCAGCCGTGCTCCATGAGCAGGGAGGATGCTCCCAGGCTGGGGCTGATGCTCCTCGGCCATAAGCACGGCCCCGGTGCCTCCCATCAATGGAGGAACCCCTCGCCCGGTTCCGTTTTCCCCCTCGCTTTTCCCACCGCAGGCTGTGAGCGGAGCCAAAGCCACCACAGGAACGTTGGGAATGATCCTGCTCCCCCCCAGCCACAGCCCCACTGCTGCTCCCCTGCTCCCTGTGGGGCTGGGGGTACGTGTGGGGGGGTCCTGCCCTCCCTTAGCCCCATTTCCCACAGCTGTGGCTGTGTGTTGGGGCAGGGGGGGGGGGGGGGGGGGGCTGAGCCGCCATTGGGCCCCCCCCCCAGGCTGTTGCAGCCCCCCCGGAGTGGAGAAAGTTACTCAAAGGTGCAGAAACCACAGTGCGGGGGGGGGGGGAAGGTTGTGGCTCTGCCACCGCTTTGGTGTCACCCGGCACGGCCCGCAGGTGCTGCACCATCGCCATAGCCCCAGCTACGGAGCTCGTGCGAGAAGGGGGGGTCATGCAAAACGTGGGTCCTCCTTCAGCCCCTCCACCCATCCTGCCCCCGGACGGGCCACGTGCACGGCACGGCCTGGTGCACAGCACCATCCATCCCATCGCACATATGGGGGGGTTAGGGGCTGCACCCACATCACACGTGCGGCCGCTCGCCATCCCGGGCATGGGGGAGCACTGGGGAGCACGGTGGGAGCTGGGATGGGTTCTGCTCTCACCGTGTGCAGTCACAGCAGCACCCACACAGCAGCACCCTGCTGGGGCGCCCTGACACGTCTGCGCCTGGCGCTGCACCCACCGTGCACCCAGCACCCTGCACCCTGTGCTGTGCTGCACGTGGGGATGGGGCTTTGCCCTTCCTGTGCACATCGTCACCCCATCCCCATCCTGGTCCCGTTCTCATCCCCTCTCCATCCTGTCTGCAGCCCAGCTTCACCTCCATCCCTGTTCCCATTCCATCTCCTTCACATTCCCATCCTACCCCTATCCCCAGCTTCTTCCCATCCCATCCCTATGCCCACCCCATCTCATCCCCATCCCCTTTCCATCCTGTCTTCAGCCCAGCTCCACCTCCATCCCCATTCCTATTCCATCTGCACCTCAGCTCCACCTCCATCCCCGTTCCCTTTCCATCTCCTTCTCATTCCCATCCTATCCCTATCCCCAGCTTCTTCCCATCCCACCCCTCCGTCCATCCCATCTCATCCTCATCCCCTTTCCATCCTGTCTTCAGCCCAGCTCCACCTCCACCCCCATTCCTATTCCATTTGCACCTCAGCTCCAACTCCATCCCTGTTCCCATTCCATCTCCTTCTCATTCCCATCCTATCCCTATGCCCATCCCACCTCATCCCCATCCCCTTTCCATCCTGTCTGCAGCCCAGCTTCACCTCCATCCCTGTTCCCATTCCATCCCCTTCACATTCCCATCCTACCCCTATCCCCAGCTTCTTCCCATCCCATCCCTATGCCCACCCCATCCCATCCTCATCCCCTTTCCATCCTGTCTGCACACATCCCATCCTGATCTCCAGGTCCATCCTGCATCCCTTGGCATCCCCCATGCACCCTCCATGCACCTTGAGCACGCCACACACCCTCTGCACCCTGCACCCGTTTCCCTACAGCTCCGTGCTGATGGGGGGGTGACACCGGAGCCCCCCACCAGGGGCATTGCCAGTCCCACAGCAGTGCCCATGGGGACAGAGGATGCAGCCATCGGGGGACGATGACCAACCCAAGGGCCTCGGGGTGCCATGTACCCATGGATGTGGGGCGCTGGGTGCCCTTCCCAGCACCATCACAGCCGCTTAAAAACACCACTCCCGGCTTTAATGCGGCACGATGTGGGGCTGGGAGCAGGAAGTGAAACCCCACACGGGTCCCGGCCCCCCACCTCCGAGCTGCCCCCCTATGGGGCTATCTGAGGCCCAGGAGCCGGGCTCCCTCCTTCACCTTGCGGATGTTCCAGCGGAGCAGGCGGATGGCGCGGAGGCCGAGCCTCAGCACCGCGTCGTGCTTGAACACCAGCTGGTAGAAGGCGCCGGTGATGAGGGTGCCGCCGGGGTCGGCTTGTTTCAGTGCCGCCATCGGCGTGAACGCCGCGTTGGTCCGGTGCCGGAAGGGCGGCCGTGGCGCCGCGATCACCCGCAGCGTGTGCTGCGCGTGGGGACGCGGCTGTGCCCATCACCACACACAGCCAGCCCCAGCCCTTTGCCGTCCCATCAGCCCCCCACCTCCACCCCCATTGCATCCCCTTCTCACTCCCATCCTATCCCCATCTCCAGCTTCTTCCCCTCCCATCCCTATGTCCATCGCATCTCATCCCACCCCATCCCCATTCTCATCCCGTTCTCATCCTCATCCCCTTTCCATCCTACCTGCACTGCATTCCAATTCCTCTGATCCCATTCTGATCCTATTCTATCCCCATTCCAATTTCCTTTCCCCTTCCCATTCCCATCCGCATCCCTTCTCCATCCTATCTGCACCACATCCCCATCCCCAGTCCCACTCTGATCCCATCCTATCCCCATCCCTATTTCCATTCCCCTTCCCATTCCCATCCCATTCCCATTCCCATCCCCATCCCTTCTCCATCCTGTCTGCACTACATTCCCATCCCCAAACCCATTCTGATCCCATCCTATCCCCATCCCTATTTCCATTCCCATCCCATTCCTATCCCCATCCCTTCTCCATCCTGTCTGCACCACATCCCCATCCCCAATCCCATTCCAATCCCATCCCATCCCCATTCCTATTTCCATTCCCATTCCCACCTCCTTCCAATTCCCATCCTATCCTCATCCCCACCCACTTCCAGTCCTATCCCCATCCCATTCCCATCCCCATCCCCAATCCCATTCTGATCCCATCCTATCCCCATCCCTATTTCCATTCCCACCTCCTTCCCATTCCCATCCTATCCCCATCCTCAACCACTTCCAGTCCTATCCCCATCCCCATCCCATCCCCATACCCAATCCCATTCTGATCCCATCCTATCCCCATCCCTATTTCCATTCCCACCGCCTTCCCATTCCCATCCTATCCCCATCCTCAACCACTTCCAGTCCTATCCCCATCCCCATCCCATCCCCATCCCCAATCCCATTCTGATCCCATCCTATCCCCATCCCTATTTCCATTCCCACCTCCTTCCCATTCCCATCCTATCCCCATCCTCAACCACTTCCAGTCCTATCCCCATCCCCATCCCATCCCCGTCTCACCCCAGCCCCATTCCCAGCCAGGCTCAGCCCTATGAGGATGGAGCTCAGGAGAAAGGAGCTCTCAGGGTGGGACCCCAGCCCCGCTGCTCCTCATTAGGACTAATTGAGGCCCCTCTAAACAGCCCAGCGCGGGCAGGGGACAGCCCCTGCTCCTTGGTCACCTCCGCGATGTCCTCGGGGGTCTGCCCCAGGCTGGCGAAGACGTCCCTGGAGTTCCTCAGGTAGAGCTGGGTGAAGATCTCGGCCGTCTCGGGGTCGGTCTGCGAGTAGTCGGCGCGTTCGGCTTCTTGGTACAGCTTCGTCTCGAACTCCGTCGTCACCGGGCCCGGCTCCACGAGGCTGATCCTGCCCAGGGATGGGGCACTGGGGACCCCGCTACCCCCAAACCCTCCCCTGCCCTTTTTGGGGGGGGGGGGTGTGCCGGGGCTGCCGGGCCCCTTGCACTCACGCCACGTCGAAGCGCCGCGCCTGCACCACGAGGCTCTCGCAGAACCCCTCCACGGCGAACTTGGAGGCTGCGTAGATGTCATTGAAGACGATGCCTGGATGGGGTGGAGGGTCCTGGTCAGGGCATGGAGGGGGATGTGGGTTATTCCCATTGGGGGTGCCCCATTGCCCCCCTCCCCATCAGTTTACCCTGCAGGCCCATGATGCTGCTGATGACCACGATGTGCCCCCCGCGGCGCCGCTTCATGTCGGGCAGCACCTCCTTGACCAGGCGGACGAGGCCGAAGAAGTTGGTGTCCATGAGGCTCTGCATGGCCGCCAGGCTCTGGCACTCCAGCGGTCCCACCATGCCCACCCCGGCGTTGCTGACTGGGGGCACAGGACATCACTGGGGCATCCCCTGTGCCGGGGGTGGGGGGGTCCCCGGTGCCCAAACGGTGCCCAGTATGGGGTGCCCTGCGTTTGGAGGGTCCCTGGCACCTAGCACAGAAGGTCCCCAGTGCACTGAGGGTCCCTGGTGCAAGATGCCCCTGGCATTGGGGGTACCTGGTGTGGAGCATCCCCACCACTGCATGAGACATGCTTGGCATGGACAGACCCAGGGCACTGGGGGGTCCTAGCACAGGGTGTCCCCAATGCACAGAGGGTCCCTGGTGCAGGATGTCCCCAGAATGGGGGTCCCTGATGCAGGACATCCCAGAATGGGGGTCCCTGGTGCAGGATGTCCCCAGAATGGGGGTCCGTGATGCAGAATGTTTCCAGAATGGAGGTCCCTGGTGCAGAATGCCCCCAGAATGGGGGTCCCCGATGCAGGATGTCCCCAGAATGGGGGGTCCCTGGTGCAGAATGTCCCTAGAATGGGGGGTCCCTGGTGCAGAATGTCCCCATAATGGGGGTCCCTGATGCAGGATGTCCCCAGAATGGGGGGTCCCTGGTGCAGAATGTCCCCAGAATGGGGGTCCCTGATGCAGGATGTCCCCAGAATGGGGGTCCCTGATGCAGGATGTCCCCAGAATGGGGGTCCATGATGCAGGATGTCCCCATAATGGGGGTCCCCGATGCAGGATGTCCCCAGAATGGGGGGTCCCTGGTGCATGGGGTCAGGGTTTTGCTGGTGCAGGATGTCCATGGGGACTCCCTGACACAGAGGGTCCCCAGCATGGGACTCTCATGGCACTGACAGTGCCTAGGGCATGGGGCTCCGGTGCGGCGGTGGCAGGGGTGTCCGGGGCTCACCCAGGACGTCGATGTGCCTCCCGGGGATGCTGTCGACGCAGGAGCGGATGGAGCCTTCATCACACACATCCAACTGCTTGATGTGCAGAGTGGTACCCAGCGCCGGCCCCGCGGCGGCCACCAGCGCCGCGCTCCTGCCCGTGTCCCGCATGGTGGCAATGACTGCGGCAGAGGCGGCTCAGCCCCACGCAGGATCCCCCCCCCACTTTTGGCAATGGGGGGGTCCCCCCCTTGCACCCCGCTCACCTCGGAAGCGGCGCTGCTTGTCCCGCGCCAGCCGCGCCGCCAGCGCCAGCCCGATGCCGGAGGAGCAGCCGGTGATCAGCACCGTCTTGGGAGCCATTGGAACCGGGGGGGGGGGTGTCACAGCCCTGCTCCAGGCCCCCCAACCTTTAATAGCGGCTTCTCCAGCCCCCCCCCCCAGATCCAGGCTCTTAATCCTCTCCCGTTAATCCCCATCCCGGGATTTGCCGGTGGCCGCGTGGCCGAGCCGCACGTGGTGCACAGAGGGGTCTTTGTGTAGGACCCGGGGCACTGTGAGGACACGGGGACCCCCCCCCAGCACCCCCGTTTTGAGACGGGAGCTCTGCAAAAATAACCTTTATTCTCAGTGGTATAAAACACGTCACAGTTGAACTGGCCTTGTGGGGACGGGGGGGGGACGGGGACACCGGGTGCTGGGTGCCCCCTGCACCCCCTTCCCCTGGGACCCCCAAACCCGCCTGGCCTGGGAGTGAGAGGAGCTCCAGGCCCCCCCCCCCCCCCCCAACCCGGGGACACGCGGGGCTGGCGCTGTGGGGATGGGGGGTGGACAAAGTGCTTGAGTTGGGGGGGACCCGGTGGCGGTGGCACCCCAGGACCCCACGGGCAAAGCCAGCACCGGGGGTGGTCAGCGGTGCAGGAGCCGTCGTGTTCCCTGCACCGAGCTGGGCCCATCCTGCTCCGGCACAGCCGAGCCATGGTGGCAGTGCCAGGCTGTGCCATGGCGGAGCTGTGCCGTGGCGGTGCTGTGCCGTGGCGGTGCTGTGCCGTGGCGGTGCTGTGCCATGGCGGTGCTGTGCCATGGCGGTGCTGTGCCATGGTGGTGCTGTGCCGTGGCGGTGCTGTGCCGTGGCGGTGCTGTGCCATGGCGGTGCTGTGCCATGGTGGTGCTGTGCCGTGGCGGTGCTGTGCCACGGCGGTGCTGTGCCGTGGCGGTGTTGTGCCATGGCGGTGCTGTGCTGGTGCTGTGCCGGTGCCGGGCTGTGCCATGGCGGTGCTGTGCCATGGCGGTGCTGTGCCGTGGCGGTGCTGTGCTGGTGCTGCGCCGGTGCCGGGCTCAGAGGGCCACGCAGGTGCAGTAGTGCCGCAGCTTGCAGGGCAGGATGCCGCGGTTGATCTGGTGGAACTCCACGAGCTGGATGAGGTCGGCGAAGCGCGTCTGCCCGTCGTCCATGGTGAAGTAAAGCCGCCCCTCCTCTTCGCTCTGCCATGGAGGGGGGTGCAGGGTCAGGACCCCCCCATACACACACACACACACACTGCGGGGTCCCCCGGCCCTGCTGCGGCACTCACCGGCAGGATGAGATAGTGCTTGACCCGCTGCAGGTGGCACAGGGACAGGACGAAGCCCTTGGGGTTGCGCTGGCTCTCCCGCACCAGGAACACGCTGCGAGCACCGGGGGGGGGGGTCACTGAGCCCCCCCCAAAACCCATGGGTCCT